>NW_006285040.1:2162217-2187281 GCF_000327345.1 Myotis davidii
GCTTCCTCCTCTCCCGTCTGCCTCCATCACACACAGCCGTCCTCCCTGTGTGTTTCTGTGTCTCTTCTTATAAGGACCCCAGTCATTGGGTCAGAGCCCACCCTAATCTGGTGTGACCTCATCTTGACTTGATTACATCAGTAATGACCCTATTTCTGAGAGAGAGATCGATCAGAGAGGAAGGGAGATATAGAAACATCAATGATGAGAGATAATCATTGATTGGCTGCCTCCTGCATGCCCGCAACTGGGGATTGAGCCTGCAACCTGGGCATGTGCACTGAACCAGAATTGAATCATGACCTCCTGTTTCATAGGTCAGCACTCAACAACTGCGAAACACTGGCTGAAGTATTAATATCTTTATCAATTTTTTCTTTTCCCTCTATTTATGGACTCTTTTGTTAACTACATGGAGTGATTGTCTCTCCATGTGGGGGTTATCCAATTTCTTACCCCCATTACCAGATAGGAGCCAATCTGTAGGCCATGTTTACTTAGGCTGTACCATTTGCAAGGAATATCTGGAAAATAATCAGCATGTCACAGTGCCACCAGGTTTTGGAGCCAGGTTCTCTTGGTTCAAATACTGTCTTTGCTGTTAATTAGTAGTGTGATTTGGGGTAAGTTACTGAACCTCCCAATGCCTATTTCTTTACCTGTGAATGGGAACAATAATAGTTCATTATAGGTTCAACAGTAGTTCAAGTTCATAGGATTATAAGGAGATTAAATGAGATACTATTTGTCAAGCACTTTAGAACAGTGCCTAGTTCATAGGAAGCAAACTTTTATTTATTTAATTAATTTTTTCCTGAACTTTTATTTCTTTAAAAAATATACTTATTTTGATAACATTCAACATTTAACACCAATTCATTGTAAAAGCAGTTAGAAAGTTAAAAAAATGAAAAAAGATCATTCACAAAATATAAAAGGACATGTACAAAAATAGCTAACATCATAGTTAATGATGAAAGAAAGAATGATTCTCCCCCTAAGTTTGAGAACAAAACAAGAATATTTACTGTTTTTATTGATAATTTAAGGATATTAATTAATATGCTGAGAGGAGAGGTGATAGCATGACTAATGGAGCTGAAAAATGGAAAATTGTTGAAATTGCCTTTTTGCTCTGAATGACTATATAGCGTCAGGATATTGTGCAGAATTAATTACATTGCTACCTCAATCATAATCTTGTAATAGAACTTTCCAGTGGCATCATGCCCACTCTTAGCCATATACTGAAGTGAAGGAGGTAGAAGAGGAAGCAGACAAAGCCTCAATAAGGGAGATAATTTGTTTTCAACTCCAATTCTGGTCTCTGCTACACCCTGCCCAAAGCACTATATTACCCATCTAAAATAATACAAGTGTAATATGCTAATTAGACTGGACAGCTGAATGACTTTCTGGACGTCATTCCAGATGTCCTTCCGGACAAAGCCATGGTGGTGGGGGTTGAGGCAGAAATGGATAGGGGCGATCAGGCAGGCAGGCAGGCGAGCAGTTAGGGGTGATCAGGCAGGCCAGTGAGTGGTTAGGGGCAATCAGACAGGCAGGCGAGCTGTTAGGAGCTAGCCGTCCCAGATTGCAAGAGAGATGTCCGACTGCTGGTTTTGGCCTGATCCCTAGTTGTTGGATGTCCCCCAAGGGGTCCCGGATTGTGAGAGGTACAGGCTGGGCTGAAGGACCCCTCCCCCCATGCACAAATTTCATGCACCAGGCCTCTAGTTGCATGATAAAAAGCCAGGGGTGGGATAGGGACCAGTACAGTATTCTATATAGGGTAGCATCCTAGGGGAAGAGAAGTGATTTTGCACCGCCAAACTTGTTTCTATGCTAAAATGCTTAGAAATTATTGATTAAATACATTGTCAGTGGCTAAAAAATCTGTTCATATGCAGTGTAGGGATTTGTCCACGACCACAAAAACCTAGAATTCTTGAGCACAAGTCCTGTGTGGATGTTAGGCTGAGTGATGTTTTCTTTTGCTTTAATCATTGTAAAAAATATCTGGAAATGAGGCAAATCTTTTATTTATAGTATAGGCAGCATAAATGGACACAAGAAAGGACATATTAGACAGAGGTGGGGAACCTTTTTTTTTTTTCTCCAAGGGCTAGAGCTAGACAGAAACATCAATGATCAGAGAGAATCATTGATTGGCTGTCTCCTGCAAGCCCCCCACTGGAGATCTAGCCAGCAACCTGGGCATGTGGCCTGACAGGGAATTGAACCTTGACCTCTTGGTTCATAGGTCAATGCTCAACCATTGAGGCACACCAGTTGGGCTACTGTCTGCTTAAAAATTAGCCTGCTATATTTGGTCTAACATTTAATTAGCTCACCCTTAATGCCAGGGCCAGACCAAATGATTTTGTGGGCCTTATATGGCCCTCAGGCTGGACGATCCCCACCCCTGGACTGGAATATAAGTTTTGTTTTTTATTGTAACTATTTCTCAAATTGTAGAATGGAGAGAACATATAAAGGTGATTGGGGAAAAGTATTTAAAATATATCCTCTCTCCCTTTCTTTTTGATGAT
The DNA here is from genome assembly GCF_000327345.1 of Myotis davidii. NCBI lineage: Eukaryota > Metazoa > Chordata > Mammalia > Chiroptera > Vespertilionidae > Myotis > Myotis davidii. The sequence continues at coordinate 2,164,770 of NW_006285040.1, forward strand.
TAACAGCTTCTAAGACAGAGGGATGGTTTGACTCACGTCAACCACTTTTATATAATCTGACGAAAGACAGAAACTGCGGGCTCCTTCTGTCTTCTTTTTTCCCACTGAATTAGAACTGCTGAGAGTCTTGAGATATCAGACTGATTTATTTTGTTTAAGCAAATCTATAATGTTTACTCCAAATGTCATGCAATTTAACTTTTAATTTTCTCGAGCCAACAACTGCTGGATGAGATTACTTTTAGGCTAGGTCACCGTGGGAGGAAAACCCGAATAGTGACAGACCTCGCAGGGCTAGAGGCGCTGTGGGTGCGAGAACCCAGACTCGCAGCTCCTGTTTAAGTGCCGGAGCCAAGTGCTTATGCTGCCGAGAGGCTGCTTGTTTTGCAAACTGTCGCATCCTCATTGAGATGACGTTACATATGGAGCCATAAACTCAATCTAGCAGTTCATTGGCTCCCAGTTTCTCTTGCAGCAGTACCAGTCTATTGCTGCACATTTGAAATTGAATCCCTTTGGATGTTTGGATATTCAATAACAGGCAGTAGCCCTGATCATTTAATTTGTCTGGCATGATAGGGGAGAGGAAAGGCTGCTGCTAAACAGGAGATGCCCGGGAGAGAAATCATTGGAGTTGTTTGCCTATTGCCATTGACAAATGAGACTTTGTTCCCCTTTCGGCGTGTGCTCTGGTATATAGTGTCTGGTTGGTGTCACTGCCAGGAAAAGAGAACATGAGATACCTGCATTTTTCCTACCTTCAAAATCATTAGAAACATTTTAAGTTGTAAATAAAATTCAGATTTGAATTTTATTCTGCTCAGATTTTGAGCCTCTGATGAATCAAAAACATATGCTTTTTCCAAAGTTGTTTACTTGGTATGAGAGGCGTGTTTACTTGCTTAGAAATTGAGAATCTACTTGATCTATCTGCAGTATGATATTTTAGCAGTCTGTTTGGAATCCAAAGTCATGTCCCATCAAAATCTTTCAAATAATGGTGAAATGTATAGACTACCCTACAGACATATAGTCAACAACTCACGTCAGACATTATGGATAGAATATTTTTATCAGATCGTATACCTGATTGTAAAAATTATAATATTTTTGTAGAAAAATGTACTCACAGATCCAAGTTGTGTTGACTCAAAAACATCACCTCTGCTATGTCCTGCCTGAGGAGTAATGACTAGCACCTCACAGTGGCAGCCCCCAGGTTTGGGGTAGGGTCTGTGCGCACAGGCACGGAACAGTGGCCAGGATGTGCTAATAAAGAAGTGTGGGTGAAGCATGCCAGGCGAGAGCACGAGCTTCCCAGTCCAACTTCCATCTAAGCCTCAGACTCCTTTCTCAGACACTGGCTATTTACTCAGTCTGGGATCAGCACAGATTTACAGCTTCTCTGTAGTTGTTCAGTTTTTAAAACAAACAAACATTATTTAGGTTTTCTACAGATTAAAAAATGCTTCTTTATGACATTTTTTTTTCATTGAGAACTGTCCTGGAGTGATAGTCCAAAAATATTGGTGAAAAATATGTGAAAGTTAAAGTTTATCTACAAGTTAAAATGAGGGTTCATTGATTCTTCTAGAAGCTGCCTGCATTCCTTCATTCATATCAAAGCCATTGGGACTGGAATGGAACTAAGGGATGGAAGGACATGTTTTTAATATTGATAAACATTAATTTATCTTTTCACTTATACTATCAACAGATATTTATTATGTGCCTACTATACCTGAAATGCTAAATGATTAGGACTTGGGGATTTAATATGCTGTGATCATGGCTGCCCATAAATATATATGCTACTAGCAAGGTGATACATATCAACAAAGAAATGATTTAATGTATTATTGTATTCTAGACATTATGAAAACTATGACCATAAGTTCCCTTATCCATTTCCTATTGCTGCTATAAAAAACAAAAAAAAACAAAACAACAACAAAAAAAACAACCAAACAAACAAAAACCAACTACAAACTTAAGTGACTTCACACTACACAAATTTATTTTCTAACAAATATGGAGATTAGACTCCTAAACTCAAAGTGTTGGCAGGCTGCATCTTTCTGGAGGTCTAGTGGAGAATCCATTCCCTTGCCTGTTCTAGCTCCACCTGCATTCCTTCACTCATAGCCCCATTCTGCATCTTCAAAGCCAGCAGTGTAGCGTCTTCCAGTCTTTTTCTCCCCATCTGCGAAGATGCACCCTCCACCCCTCCTCTTTTCTCTCTCTACTTCTGACATCATTTTGCCTTTTCTGACTCTAACCCTCCTGCCTCTCTCTTACAAGGTTCTTATAGTGATATGGGGATTACCTAGATAATCAGGGATCATTTCCCCATCTTAAGATCCTATTCACATCTTCCCTTTTACCAAGTGAGGTGACATCTTCACAGGTTTGAGGGATTTGGCCCTGGACATCTTTGGGGGAGGAATTATAGTCAGCCTACCACAGCTCTGGTAGAGCCGAGTGGAAGGAAATTGGGGTGCTAATTGCGGTGGAGGTAAGATTTCAGAAAAGGCTCCACTGAGGTTGCAGTGGTTCAGTCAACAAGATTCGGTCATTGTGTAAATTGTTAGCAGGGGAACACCTTGGTATCCAGAGTAGGGCTGTTTGAAAAGTTTCTCCCAGCAGAAATCAAAGACAGAGGTATGCCCAGAGAACTGCACATTGTTTGACCTGCTGGGAAAATAAATTTGAGGACAGATTCCCAAGGGGGCAAAACTGGAAAGAGATGATTGGATCAAGTCATGCAGAATTGTATGTGCCAAACTAAGGATTTAGATGAGTATCGGTACTCTGCCTTGTGAACTCTAGGCCCCTTGAGTTCTCCGAGCTCCCAGTTATGTTTCCCAGGAGATACTTGGACTCTCTCTGTGTTTTGCCTCCTCGTGTTGTAACCTGGAAGCTTTTCCAGGTAGTAAGCAGCTACAATCATTTTGTTTTCCATGTCTTCTTTGTTTACCATCTCTCAGGGATCACTGTCCTTCATAGCCTGATATCCAATACATTGAGTTCTGTTGTTTAACAAAATTTAAAAAATTCATACATGCCATAATGTCTATTATAGCTAAGACTGACTTCCTTGCCCCCTTTTAAAAGTGATAATAATAATAATGCTCTAAATATACCTGAGTTCACCCGTAAGGGCAGGCAATCTTTATTTTGAGAAAAAAGCATAATAGACCTTTTCATTATGCTAAGTAAAGCAGATAAATTGACAATTTCAATAAAATGAAGAAGGAAAAAGGTATTTGTGCTGCATCTTTAAATAAACTAATTTTAGAAAACAAACATTTTTCCTCTGTGCGGACCTCAGCATGGCTGAGGGTCTGGACTGCAGGGTGGGAGTCATTTCCCAGCTCTGGATGTCAGTGACCGCTACAAAACCAACAAACCAGGGGTTCAGAAGGAGGACATTCGGGAAGTATCTTGGATTGTGAATTCTGGTCATAACTTAATTCCAGTTACATTTTTTTTCTTTTTATACGTTTTAATTTACTCCTCTAACCTTGAAGCTTCAGAAACATTTAGTGAAATATCACAATCTAGTCTTATTTGGACCGATTGGAATTTAGGGAGAGGCCTGTGTCTAAATTTAGGTAAAGGGGTACAAAAGGAGTGATGGTAGCCTGGGGTAACCGGTGTCTGGTGAAAAGGTGTGACCAATAGGGAAGCTCTAAATAGTTGTCTGTGAGACAGGCAGCTGAGCAGACAAAGCAGCCCCCTTGTGTTTATGGAATGGTTAGTAATTTCCATGAGGATTTGCAGAAATATGTGGAGAGGAAAACCCAATAAAGTTGGATTTGCTGTGGTCCATTTTGATGGAGGCTCACACTGTTTTTATTAAGATATTAAAGGGAAATATCTGGAGAACTACAGGTTTTATGTCTCCATTAACATAGCCTTCACATTATAAGTAAGGTGGTTTAAATATAAGTTCCATATTTAATCTATTGGTGGAAACATAATTAGGTATACTGTCTTTTTGTTCATAAGTTTTTTTCCAGGTCATCAGCTACTTTTCTTTATCCTGCATTTCTGTACTTATCTTAAAATTACCATCATCTGGATTTAGAAAGTTTTAGTAACAATAGAAACTTCTTAATATCCCTAAATAAATTATTCATAGATCAGACTTTAAGTATGAAATATTTATAAACTGAATATTTGTAGTTTTGGCTAATGCTGGACCTAAATTTGTTATTGTACATATCTGTAGAGTTTTAGAATTTAAATGAGATTCCCTCTACTTTATCATTATCTACATATATAAAAGCTTAAGCAACTGTTTGACCACTAGCTATGACGTGCACTGACTACCAGGGGGCAGACGCTCCCACTAGTAGGTTAGCTTGCTGCTGGGGTCTGGCCGATCCTGACTGGGCAAGACAGGCTGGACACACCCTGGAGCCCTCCCGCAGTCCCTCCACGGCCCTGATTGTGTACCGGTGCAAGGGACCCCACCAGTGCATGAATCCGTGCACCGGGCCTCTAGTCTATAAATATTTGTTGTAGCTCAGCCAGAAATGGCTTATTTTTGCCCTGTGACAATGGAAGGAAATCTACAGAAATTTTTGTGTTATAGTATATAGGAAGAATGCCTTCCAGGATTATTATTTTTTTTTGGTGAAAAAAAATGAGTAATTAAACTTTATTGCAATAGTATTAACATATCCAGTAACTCCAATGCAATGTTTATATGTGATTTGCAATGTCTTCCAGCTAACAAAATCACTGGTGTTAAAACTAGTGATGACTGTAGAAGGATGATATCTCTAATAAGCTTTGCATAATTTTTAAATGCCACTGTTGTTTTATGACTTTCAGAAAGGCATACAGGCAGTAACATTTCTCTCCAGGGTGAAAATGCCTGACCTCTGTGCCTTCTAAATAATGTCTTTTATAAGAATAATTTATAATCGTTCCTACTTTGCAAGCTCTCTGACACTGCTTAACCTACTTCAGTTTGCTTTCTGACACCTCCATTCCATGGAAGGAGCTCCCAACAATATCAGCCATAATAGACTAATTGCAAAATCTGTCACTCTATGTTTCTCATATTGGTTATCTCAACCATATCTGACACTGTTAAGTACTTTGTCCCTTTCTTAACTCTCTCCCATTTAACTTCCATTAAACCATTATTCATTCTCTCTCTCTTTCTTTTATTTTCCTTCTATATGTTGGATAATTTCTCTTCAGTCTCTATCTAGCTCTTATAGATGTATACTCCATAAATATGTTCCCTTCTATGTCTTAGTCCATTTAAGCTGCTATAACAAAATATGATAGACTAGGTAGTTTATAAACAACAGAAATGTATTTCTCACAGTTCTGGAGGCTGATCGCCTGAGATCAGGGTGCCAGCGTGGTCAAGTGAGGACCCTCTTCTTTTCTGGTTTGCAGATATCTCATTGGATCCTCACACGGTGGAAGAGGTTAGAGAGCAATCTGGAATTTCTTTTAAAAAAGCACCAAGTTTCTTTTAAGCACCTCCCAAAGTCCCCACCTCCTAAAAACACTGTGCATTAGGATTTCAACATACCAGTTTTGGAGGGACACAAGCATTCAGACCATAGTGTACCCTACACCCCAAACTCCACCAAAATCTTTATGCTAATTATTTCCAAATCTGTACCCCTCATTCAGACATTTTTTCTATGAACTCCAGAGCAGACTACACAATATTGACATGTATGTTACTCTCGCATTACATGCTTAACATCATCAATATGGAATTTCTTAACCTATTCCAAAACCCTAATGGAGCTGCCCAATCTCCAAGTTAAAACATTAGAATTTATGTGTCTTAGCCTGGGGGCTGTAGAGAACAGATCTTGAGATGAAGACTAACCCATTAAGACTTTATTTAAGAAATACAATCCCAAGATGGTGAGGATGAGGACAAAAGGGATGTGAGGCAAGAAAAGATGTAAGCTATGTAATTATAATATACTAGAGGCCCAGTGTATGAACACATGCATGGGTAGGGTTCCTAGTGGCTACTGGCTGCCGGCCAAGGCCTCCCTTCCCCAGCTGCTGGCCATGAGCAGGGCCTTCCTTTGTTGCACGCTGCCCACCAGTGGTCAGCACACATCATAGTGAGCGATCGAATTCCTGGTTGGTCGAACTCCTGAGGGGACATTTTGCATATTAGACTTTTATATGTATAGATTACTATATTAGTCCCAACTTTAAAACAAGCCATAAAGGGATACAGAAAATCTTTAATAATTGTCTTATTTAGGTAGGTGGGACTTCTGGGACCATGTTGTGAGTTGAAACCATGCCTTAAAGTGTTTTACAGAAGAGAGACTGGAGGAGGAGTTTATCTGTCTGATTCTTTCCATAGTCTACATTTCCACTGCTCAATATTCACGCTATGAGAAATTTCCAGATTGATTCATCTAGAGTGACTCTTGGTGGCCCATCAGAAAGTCAGGATGCCTCACTGGGTAGAGCACCAACCCAGGGAGAGAGAGGAGTAGGTAATTGACAAAATCTAAGAAAGTTCACAAGGTCGGTGTCATCCCAATCCATTATCCTGAATTCATTCCTATATCCCAATCTCCACATCAGATTAGTTACCAAGTTCTGTAATTTCTACCTCATAAATATAGGTCAAGGTTTTTCCCTTTTTTTAAAAAAAAAAACTCAGGCTATGAGCATTTTTATCCAGGGGCACAGCAATAATTTATTAATTATTCTCCCTAACTTGGCCTTGCTTCCCTCCACTGCATCCTCTATCATGCTGTCAGAGTAATTTTTCTGAAGTATAAATCTTGCTATTTCCTTCCAGTACATACAAGTCATTCAGTGGCTCTCCATTGACTCTAAAGTAAAATCCATGTCCTTAGCATAAACAGAGTTGAAAAATCCTAATAATATAGGCTCAGCTTAAAATTTTAGCCTCTTTTTTCATCACTCTTCAGTTTCTTATGATTAGCCCACGATCATCTATTGTCAGGTTATCCAAGTATGCAGTGCTACCTTTTTTTAATTAATATATTTTATATTGTATTGCTAACCACCTCCTGTTCTTTACCTGGTGAGGCTTTGTTCAACTTTCTAAATTAGTTCAAGACGAATAGCCAATAACTTTATTTTGTCGTTTATTTACAACAAGTATTTATTGAAATATTCTTTTGTACCAGACATTATGTTCTGGTGATAGAGAAATTGACAAAGCAAGCAAACACCCATCTTCCTAGAATTCATATTCTAGTGGAGGAGATACACTATCAAGTAAACAAGTAAACTATATGAAACATCAGTTAGTGAAAACTGACCAGGAGAAAAAAATCAGAGAAGAGCAATAAGAACTTTTTGGGAGTTGCCATTGTAGATAGGATGACCTGGGAAGATCTCATTAAAGAGGTTACTTTTGAGTAAAAACCCAAAGAAGGTCAGGAAGCATTCCATGAGACTATTTTAGGACAAAATAGATGAGGTACAAGGGATAGTAAGAGGAAAGGCCCTGAGGTATAAATATACCTGGAGTGTTTGAGGAACTGCAGGAACATAAGAGAAGCTGGAACAGTTAATAAAGGGAGAGTAGTAAAAAAAAAAAAGTTAAAAACATTATAAGAGGCCCTATCATATAGGGACATGGAGAACATTTGTCTTTTTTCTTTGAGTGAAAAGGAAGCCATTAAAGGATTTCGAAATGAAAAGCAGAGGATGGCTTGGACTGTTATGTTGCAAATAGATAATAAGGGGGCATAGGCTGAAGTTAGGAGATTACTTAGTAGGCTATTATAACAATCCAGTGTGAAATGATAGTGGCTTGTCCAGGATGGCAATGATGGAAGTGATAAGTAGTAGTTAAATTTCTGCATATTCTTTGAGGATGTAGCTGAGAATTGAGGTGCAGAGTAAGAGAATTTGGCATAAGCCATTGAGATGGAAAGACAGAGAGATGGGGGAGTTTGGGAAGGACTCTGAAGGGCTCAGTTTGGGGTGTGTTAGGTTTGAAATGACAAGGAGTTATCCAAGTAGGGATGTCAACTATGCAGTTGGATCACTGCATCTAGACTTCAGGGAAAGTTCTTTGCTAGAGGTAAGTAAATATTTAGCAATTATCATCATGGGGATGGTAGTTAAGTCCAGGAGGTACAGTGGCTTGTTATTTCACTCAAAATAAAAGTAAAAGTCCTGTAATCACTGAGGAGAAAAGGTTATAAACAGAAAATAGAAAATGTTCAAAGGCAATTCAGGGACATTCTAAAATTGAAGGATATTGAAGAAACCAGAAAAGGAACTGAGAAGGAACTGCCAGTCAAGTACAAAGAAAACCAAAAGATTGTAGTTTCCTAGGGTAGTGTCCAGAAATATATAATGGTTTAAATACAAAGACATTTATTTCTCCCTCAAAGGAGAAAAACTGTGGGAGGATGCATATCCATTTCTTAATTTATTTGACCTGGAAATGGTACTTATCACTTTGACTTTTGCTTCCATATCCTGTTACTCAGTCATATGGTCACACTTATCTATATAAGTAAATCTTGAAAATGTGGTGTAGACATGTGTATCATAAGAAGAAGAAATAGATTTTTAAAAAATGCATGAATAGCTAGCAGCCTGTGTCACACCAAATGAAGAAATGTTCTGTGCTGTGTCTCTCTGAATTTTAATTTTCCTTTACTTGCTGTTTTCCCCTTAATGGATTCATTGACAGAATTCATTTCTGTGTCCCTGATGGCATGCATATTGACTGGGCATTTAGATGTTAAAAAAAAACGTTGTTGAATAAAAAGACAAAAGCATTAAAGTTGTAAGATGTTTTATAGTTTACAAAAGAAACTGAATAGTTTAGATGTGATCCCCATTTTTCTTTTGATGAATAACAGGAGGCTCAGAGAGGTTAAGTAGCTTGCTAAAAATCACATAGTAAGGAATGGATTTGGTCCTTGAACTCAGGTTCATTCTTCTCCATTTTGATTCACTTGCAGAAAACCTAAAGCAAAAATGAAATATTTAAAATAGCTAACTCTGATGTGTAATTTACTGAGAGTTTTTTCTCTAACCCCTGTTTCAGTATTGATCTTGGATTATGACACAGACAATGAGCTATTTTGGTTCTCTAATGACATTAGGTTGGGTGGAGAGTCTGGCCATTAAAATTTAAAATTACTGAGGCAAGCTGGAAAAGAAAACAAATGAAATTCAGCAGGGACAATTCAATTACAGGACTCCAGGGTAGAAGGAGGAAGAATATAAATATAGAAATCATCTTAAAACAGAGCAGAGTGCAAGGCCTAATAAAAAAAAAAGCTTTATGTGAAGTGTCAGGAACATCAGTGGAGAAAAACTAAATGTTACCTTGCTTTGGGTCAAGCCTACCCACTGTGCTATGGGAAGGATCCACATTCTGATCTCAGTCTGTGGGCCAGGAGCACGTTTCACATGGAATTTGCAGGGACTGTTTCAGGGATCAGGAAAACTTTTAAGATGGCCCTTGAGGTAAGAATAGTATTTTTCAAGGCAAAAAGAATTTATCAGTTATGATATTTTTATTTCTAAGTGATAGACAACCTATGTCAGAGTGATTTAAGCAATAAAACAAAAGAATTTGTTCATGTAATTAAAAAGTATTTAAAGGAAAAGCCTGATCAGAGTCTCAAACCAGACTCTTCATTATAGTTTGGCTCTTTGTGGATCAAATTTGGCTGCAGGTCAGCAGCCTCTGTTTGTGGTAGCACAGTCATTGCAGCAGTTTCTACACTCAAACCCTCAACCCCCAGAGTGAAGAGCGGAGTGGAGCACATGCCCTGGCATTCATGGCGGAAGTCCTGGGATTCACTCTGGTTGGCCTGGCCTGGTCACATGCTTGACTCCTAGACCTCAGGGAAGAGCCAGGTCTCCTGAACCAGGTGTTACCCAAAAGGAAATTAGCATCTTTGAAAAACAGAAAGAGATGCTGCAAAGAGTCCAGAGCAAAAGGCAAACTAATTTCAGGCATAAAACATGATGTTAGAAAAAAAATGTATCAGGGCAAGATTAAGGTGTGTTTTGTTTATAATTCTGTTGGGTGCCTAGAATAATAATTGGAAGATAGTGTTCCATATATTTTTATTAAACAAACAAGTGAATGAATGAGTGAATCAATGAATCAATAAAAGCATGTTCCAGGTAGGTTGAGCATATGATGTACATATAGGAAAATGTAAAGTACTCAGTGTACCGATGGCAGACAAGCAAAATCAAAATAGAATAAACCAAAGAAGGCAACTCTCATTGTTAACTATTGTCGGTACGGTTTTGCTACTGACCAGCTTTTACCCACCGAGCCAGCTGCTCCACATCACCCTGCCTGCTCTTGGATGCCTTCCTGCTGCTCAGGCTCCGCCTGTAAGAACACACACACTGCTTTTGACCAGAGCCTAAGCCAGCTATCAACATGAAGGGATGTCCTCTGCAAAATTAATCGTAGACTGCGCTCCAAGAGAGAGAAAAAGAAATGGGTTTGTATGGGATGCTATTGGAGACTGTCTGCATGACTGCTTTCCCGCCCCATTAGTGTGGGTAATTGGGCAGAGAGTATACACAAATGCAAAACGGGGAATCACTGGCTATGGGCAAGTACAGTGTCAGGGACCTAGGAGGTATGGCTGATCACTAGCTGAATTAGTCAGAGGTGCTTTCTTTTGTTAACAGCAAAACTAACAAAATCCTGCTCCAAATTCTTGACCAGTAATTGTAAGGGATGAGCTTTATTTACACAATAATGAGAATGGTATAACGCATATATCCAAATATAAAAGCCGACTTTCAAAATAGCCAACTTGCTCATATTTGATGTGTCTATCTGTTCAAATCTGTGACCCCCTTTTTAAATAGTGTGTTGTTTCCCTATTATTGAGTTTTGAGAGTTCTTTACATAGTCTAGAAAAAAGTCCTTTATCAGATATGAGTACTATAAACACTTTCTTCCTATATGCGGCTTATTTTTCATTTTCTCAATATCAATAGAAGTTTTCAATTTTGAAGAAATCCAATTAACCAGCCCTTTCTCATGTAGTTTATGTTTTGTGTGTCCTAAAGAAATTGTTGCCTAACCACACGTCACAGTGATTTCTCCTGTGTTTTCTTCTAGACTCTATTCTGTTTGGTTGGATCTTTGTTTGTACTTTCATCAGTACTACAATTTCTTAATTAGCGTAGCTTCAAACTAAGTCTGTAAATAATATAGTATGGATTCTCCAATATACCTCTTCTCTTTCAAACTTGTTTTAGCCATGCTAAATTATTATTAAATTTTAGGATCAGTTTCTTAATTTCTATAGAAAAAAGTCCCCATTTAGATTTTGATCGATTTTGCATTGAGTCTGTAAGCTAAGTTTGGAGAAAATTGACATCTGATAAATATTGACTCTCGCAAACCATGAATACAATTTGTTCTGCATTTTTTATGTCTTTTCTGTTTTCTCTCCTTAGTGTCTTCTAGGTTATAGCATACAGCACTTGCATATGTTTTAATTTATACCTAAGTATTTAATGTTTTTTGATGCTACTGAAAATTATACTTGCTAAAACTTTTATTTCCAACTGTCCATTGCTAATACATAGAAATAAAGTGATTTCTGTATGTAAAGTGTGTCTTGCAACCTTGCTAAATATTAGCTCTCTTGACACTTTGTTGTTGTGCTGGTTGCCCATAGCGTCATCTTTAGGCTTCCCTGTGAGCCTGCACCTCAGAGTCTCTCAGATTGCTTTCCCTCTCCTAGGGGCACTTCTGATACTCTAGCTACTCCATGCTGTGAGCCTGTTGAGAGGGACAGATTGTTGTTCTCCATTGTATTGCTTCATTCTCAGTTTTAGGCAGCCTCTGTCCCCTAACTTGAGAGTGGAACTTACTCAGTGGCCCTACCCTTCCTTGCAGGTCTGGGTCCAGTACAATTGTCTGCCTCTCACCCACAGACAAAGGGGATTTTTTTTTTCTGTTTCCTTTCTCCAGCCACAGTGAGTCTTCACACGTATGCTATGGGTGACAGCTTTTGCTGCTTTTCCCCAAGTTGCACAATGCTTTTGCCCCTAAAGAAAAAAAAGTTCCAGTCCAGGCTTCATGCCTTCTTCACAGCAGTGTTTACCCTTCTTCCTCAGGCAGCACCACCAAAAAGGCTTCCCCCACCCCCAGTTTGTTTTGGTTTTTTTCCAGCACCCTGCGAGGTCTAGAGAGAAGAGCTTGCAAGTGGCTGTTGCTGTGAACTTCCCTAATGTCTTTGGTCACCAGGGTTCTATGATCTCCCATTGGTTTACTCTTGATGTTTAGAAATTCACAAATATTTTAGCTGAAAGCTTCCTACCTGCTTGCAAGGCAACCCTGTCTTTTCCCTGGACCCCAGCTCCAGGTAAGCCAGTACTGGGCCCTCCTCACTTAAAGGTGGGTTGTCTTCCCTTAACTTTCCAGGCTGCTTGTTTGCTCTGTGACATTCAGTCTCTGATGGGTTCAAGAAAAGGAGGCTTGTAGAATTTCCATGTGTCTTCCTGATAGAGTGAGAGTAGTTTTCCACTTTTTCACAGGGACTCTGTGTTAGTCTAATCCATATTTTGGGGGGTCTTTCTATCAGTATTATGGGCAGTTAACTTGAGTTTTAGTTCTTAGTGACTGGAACATAATAATGGAGAGACCGTCATTTTAATATGAGTAATTGATATTTTTTCTTCTTTCATTGTAGTATGTGAAGCATATTCATACTCATCTCTCTCCCACCTCCACAAGATTGACAATCCTGAGTCCCTCCTATGCAGGAATTCTCTGGAGCTGCAATTTTTATTTGGGTAGACTACTGTGCTCTATCTATTCATAAACTAGAGTTACGTGATATTACATCCCTTATGTAATAAAATGATGGGAAAGGATTCTATTCTATTCGCTCTCTCTTTCTAAATATTATTTCTTCTATCTGTGGGCTAAGGAAGTCTCTATTATGTTCTCTTATAAAAGATTTATCTTAATATGTCTTTTGAGTATAGCTCATTTCCTACAAGTTATTACTTCTCTTGACTCAGCTTCATTTCGAAAGGCACTCCCTACCTAAGTTCCAGAGAACTTTTTTCAAATTTCTGACCAATTGTGATTCCTGTCTTTTATAAGCTCTCAGATCTCTTTCTGAGTGAAAAATACTGTTATCTATTTCACAATCATGTTCATGTAGCTTCCTTCTTTTGTTTCATGTTCTAAATTTTTGATGATAATGTCAGGTGGGTGCTTGTCAGGATTGACATTTGTTCTCCACGCCAATCTGTCTCAACTTCTCTTGCTTTACAATAACTTTGTTCAAAATGCTATTTCTGTGTAATTAAGACTATTCTACTTTTATTTATTTTTCATCAGCTTGAACCACTTTTCCAGCCTTATTTTCCACTTATGATGTGGTAAAAAGAACTGTGAGACAGGAGACTACATTGTAGTCTGTGTGTGGCCGCTCTCCAGTGGTGGCTTTTTTCCCCCTGGAGTTGATTAATGTATGTTGTTTGGATATTTTCATGTTAGGAAATTATCCTTGATTACCAATTCCATTATATGCTCAGATTAAAAAACAATCTGTTTATTTTTAAAGGAAACAAACATATTTAAATGTTTCAGCAATTCTCAGTACAAAGCTGCTAGTATTCTTAAGATGTTATTTCAGACTTTTATTTATTAGCAAGGGGATGATGTGATGTGGTTGGATTTCCCAGTATTTTTTTAAAAAAAATTGAAAAATATATTAATTAGTTACATTAATTTCATACCTCAGTACTTTTTATTAGGAAACATAGGCCTATAGAAAGAGAAATGTTTTAGAGACATTTAAAAAATGCATTTCTATTGATTTTAGAGAGGAAGGGAGAGGGATAGAGAGATAGAAACATCAATGATGAGAATCATTGATCAGCTGCCTCCTGCACACCCCCTACTAGGGATCGAGTCCACCCACAATGTAGGCATGTGCTCTTGGTCAGAATCAAACCTGGGACCCTTCAGTCCACAGGTCAAAGCTCTTATCCACTGAGCCAAACCAGCTAGGGCTAGAGACATTTTTTCATAGCCTTTATTGTCCTTTTTATTCTCTCCTGCTTACATTTCTTGTCTCTGTCTCACTCCTCCATTTTTATTTTTCTAGAATTAGTAGACTATTTTTTATAGAGCAATCTTAGAAAATTGATCAGAAAGTAGAGTTCTCATATTCTCCCTGACTATCTTAATAATAGCAGCATTCACTGTTATACATTTATTACAATTGATGAGCCAGTATTTATATATTATTATCAAGAAAAGCTGTAGTTTATATTAGGGTTCACTCTTGGTGTTGTACATTCTATGGGTTTGGGCAAATGTGTAATGGCGTGTATTCACCATTGCAGTATCAACTGAATGTTTTTTAAAGTTCTGCTGTAAAGACAAATGGATGCACGTTGCCAAAGATGACTAAGTTGCTAGACTTTGTAGAAAGAAGTGACCACAGATGAGAGGAGACAATTAAACTGGAAGATACTTGTACCAAAGATAACCTTCAGCAGATTTATAACCTTGTCCGGAGCTGCCCAGGACTAAGGCTTTAGTGACAGAAGCCTCACTGAAACGAACTTGAAGGGCAGTGGATAGAAAGGACCACGCTAAAACCTAAAGTCTGATATCCATTTGTCAGCACTGTGGTAAATTTCTTCTTTAATTATTCCTATGTGCATTCATCTGTATTCCATCTTTTCTCTTGCTTTCTTAAAAGTTAGCCTGCCAGCCCTTCCTGAAGGGTGTACAAACAAGAAATGCTGATGCCAATGATTACTTAAGAATATTAAGAGAATATGAGAGTTAAATCAAAGAGAAAAAAAGCAGTAAAAGTGAGGCTATTTCTGCCAAAAAAGATGCTTTACTATCTTAATATGACACTACTTTCTGGAAAATTATCTCAATTTTATTTTCCACTATTTCTGTGGGGAAAAAAAATATATTTTAAGATGTTTTTAAATTGATTTCTAGAGAGACGTTGCCTCCTGCACACTCTCTACTGGGGGATCCAGCCTGCAACCCAGGCATATGCCCTGATGGGGAATCAAACCAGCAACCTTTTTGGTGCACAGGACAATGCCCAACCAACTGAGCCACACTAGCCAGGGTTATTTTGATATATTTTCTCCAAGGTATGCTGTTTACTATTTCTCCCAAATAATTTTTGGTAGATAAATATAATTAGGCATTAATATTTATGTACCTTTATAGATGGAATTGATACATCTATAATAATAAAAGGGCAATATGCTAATTAGACTGGACTTCCTTCCTGACAAAGCCTGCGGCCGGAGGGAAGCCACTCCAGGTCCCTGGTGCCTGCTGGCAGCCAGAGGAGGGAAGCAGCCCGGGTCCTGGGTGCCTGCGGGCGGTTGGAGGAGGGAAGCCCGGGTCCCGGCTGCCAGAGGGAAGCCAGTGCTGGCAGCTGGGGGAAGGAGAGCCTACTCTTGCATGAATTTTCATGCATCCGGCCTCTAGTTTTTAATAATAGAATGTAAAGAATATTATAAAGGGAGAAGGAATAAGAAGGCTGCTGGTGATGATGATAAAAGCTAGTATTTCCTAATCCCTTACTCCTGACACTGGGATCAGTGTGCACATTCATTTTTTCACTTAATCTTCTGACAAATGTATGTAAACCTGAAGCAAAGACAGAGTAAGATGTACTAATTAGGCAATGATTTCAAGATGGAACAAAAAAAAAAAGAAGTTTACTGTGATGCCAAAGAGCAATGGCAACTAATGAGAAGGGCCAGACCCGATTGTCAGAGGAGTGTGTGCATAAGAGAAGGGTGTATGGTAAGTATATCATTCTACAGATGCCTCCTTGTGGGCCCCCCAAGGAAGCTGAAAAGTGATGCCCCAATTATATAGGACTTACTCTCTAGGCAGCCAGGAGAGCAGCTTTCTACTAGCTATTTTTATGGCTACAAATAAAGTGCATCATCTTCATTCCACCCTCCACCACCCCTAATCTATGTCTCTACCAATTATCATAAATGCCAACATCTGAGGCTAACTGAATTCAGTTGCTCTATGTCTAAGTTCTCTCCCACATATTCTAAATTTCCATATATTTGAATATGTTCCAAATATATGGTGACAGAAGATTATTTGACTTTGGGTGGTGGGCACACAATGCAATAAACAGATAACATATGATAGAAATGTACACTTGAAACCTATATGAGTTTATTAACCAGTCATCCCAGTACATTTATTAAAAAATAGTAACAACATGACTAAGGCTGTCTTCATTTTCCTAGACTTCTTTCTTAATCCTGGTGAAACAATTTCAGCTTTAAAAACAAAATTAAAGGAAGTATATATAGCAAAGAATTAGGCTACTGCAAGTGCTCTATATGAACAGCCTGCAAGGAGTTCATGGAATTCCAATAACTAAATGCAGTTATGGCAGTCCTTCAGAGAAGATGCTGGAGGGAACAATTTATCTTTTGTGAAAAATCAGCTCATAAGAAAAACATTTTCACATTTTTATTAATATCAAAAATAGTCGGATATTAGAAGACTTCTTACATATTTTGAATATGTTTGCTCTTACATATTTATGCATGATTTCATAGCTCATGCTGCTTATAATTCCAACCCCCTGTGTTGGAATCACTTGTGTCCTTAACTGAGGAGGGCAATGCAATGTTATTTTATGGGAAATCTTTGCAAGTAACCACATCTCAGGGTAATTTCAAGTGATAATGTTAAATGAGGTACAAATTACAGAGAAATGCATTTTATAGATGTTGCCTAATGAATAGGAAAAAAAATATTTGAAGCCTCAACAGTTTAAAAATTTAGATTCAAAGATGAAATTTGGAACACTTTTTCATGTTTCATCAGAGCAAGAATAAAACAACTCCTACTCCCCAGAAGCCGAAGGTTTTGGTGGAGCAATCAACGTGATTCTGGAAGAGCTTAAGGGCAGAACCCATGGCCTCCTTGTAGTTTGTACCTTATTCCTGAGTATTATGTGGGAAAGAAATGGCTGCTAGGAAAAAAAAGTTTTGGCTTACTGGTCTGATAAAATTCACCCAGGACACATTAGTCCTTTTTACCTAGTCATTCCAATGGCAAAAACCCCCACACAGTAAATCACACACACACACACACACACACACACACACACACAACTAGTGGCACCACAAAGAAGGAATTTTACGCTTAAAAATATGATCCTCATGTATTTCAATATACTGATTCTGACCATTTAGAAATAAATTCTATTTTCTAATATTTCCACTCTCAAGACATCCCTTAAAACTTGCAATGTTGCATTGGACTTATTAAACAGTACCAATATTTATGAGAATAATTCAAAATATAGGGCTTCTTTGTGACATTTTCTTAGCAAGAGAGCTAAATTTATACCAATACAATGCATTTTCTTGTATAATAATGCAAGTCCTATAGAAGAGTTAACAAAGGAAGTCTGGCAATAGTTATTTTAGAATGTTTGCCAAATAAACATACATAAAAGTCCTAGAGGTTGACCTTCCTGGGAGAGCTTAGCAACTCCCTGGCAAGTATCTTCACCACCCGTCACTCAGTTACTGAGGTATTGATTCTGAGTTAGTTCTTCAAGCTCCCCCCTGTCAGAGATGTTTGTCTTTATTATCTGTTTCATCTGGCAGCTATTTGGCATGACTGCAGTTCTATTTCTCACAGCTGGATTTTAGAATTACAGAGCCTTAGGATTAGAAGGCATTTTGCAGACCACTGACTACTATCCATCATTAGTTGGTTAACTGAGACCCTTTTGTAGGATGTGGAACCTCCTGCCACCCAGCCTCTGCTACAGATTTTCTGGGGTTAGGGTCTCACAGCTCACAACTCCATTGTTGGGGAAGCTTTAGTTGTTAGGAAGTCATTTTTTAGAACCAAAACAAGTCTTTTGAGGGCTGCAGTGACCATGTAAATGGTCCAGCAGGGTCAGCCTGCTTATCTAGTAGCTTGTTGAATGTCCAGTTGACAAACATTAAATGGAAAGTCAGAGTAGAGTGGCCTTCCTGTCTTCTACATCATCGTGTTTTCATTGTGTGGGAAAATAGATTTAGAGGTCAGCTCAATTACTTTCATTCTGTGGTGTCTTGTTAAAACTTCTTCCAGATTCCTCCACCTTCAGTGGTTCTCAACCTGTGGGTCGCAACCCCTTTGGCAGTTGAATGACCCTTTCATAGGGATCGCCTAAGACCATCCTGCATATCAGATACGTACATTACGATTCATAACAGTAGCAAAATTACAGTTATGAAGTAGCAACGAAAATAATTTTGTGGTTGGGGGTAAAAACATGAGGAACTGTTTTAAAGGGCCAGAAGATTGAGCACCACTGACCTAGATGCACATCCCAGGTTCACAAGGACACACACACACACACACACACACACACACACACACAGATAAAATAAAACGGATCTTTTTCTCTTAACCCCAATTTTATCCCTTGATGAAGTGGTTGAACCCTATGAAGGACTCTCTTACCTGTAGAAGGCAGTCAACCTTCCACTGCTGCCTATATTCATGTGTATTCTTATAAGGAAAATTAAAGCTACCTTTAGAAATTTAGAAGAAAGATTTTCTTTCCTAAAATTTGGAAATCAATCTGCTGGGACGGGGGATAGGGATTGGGGTTGGTAGCAGCTCTTAATTTCTAAGCAACACATCTGCCAAGATAAGGGCAAACAACAGTTAAAAAAAAAAAATCCAAAACAGACTATAGCCTAAGCAAGACCATTTCTTTAGCCTGGTTGCCTTTGACCTTTTCTGCCTTTTGTGGCTATGGTCCTACAACTCTATCAGATGTTAGTACCTTTTGGGCTTTCATATAAGATAGCAAATATATCATAATGATAGGCAAAGAAAATTACTTAGAGAGGCACTGAAAAGTAATGAATCAGTTTCTGGCACACATTCCTTTGGTCATGTTCAAGTAATTCATTTGAGTTCCTAGCCTCACAGCTGAACCTTGTTAGGTAATTTTTGAATTGAGTTACCAATGAATATTATCAACTAATATGGGCTTTATTGGAACCTTTCCCATAACAATATTCAATAGAAGTACCATGGGATTTTCAGTTTCCTTTTTGAAGCTAGAGTAAGGTAATTTTCATGTTGTTTGCTAGAACAATTCAATTTGAATGAGTAATGAACAGTTATCCTTAGAAAACACAAAGAGGACACGTCTTTAGCATTAAGTTCCGAGAACCC
Source organism: Myotis davidii (assembly GCF_000327345.1). NCBI lineage: Eukaryota > Metazoa > Chordata > Mammalia > Chiroptera > Vespertilionidae > Myotis > Myotis davidii. The sequence continues at coordinate 2,184,004 of NW_006285040.1, forward strand.
AATACCTGTGTCTTAAACCTGGCTCACCTTTAGTATTTTGGTGTGTAACCTTGGACAAGCCATTTTATTTTTATTTTATTTTTGATAAGGTATTTTAAATTTAATGCAATCCAAACTATTCATAAATTGTAGATAATTTCATGAGCATATGAATTACCAAAGTGATCTATATGAGACTAAGGTCTATAAAAACCAAAAAATATATATAAGAAATTAACCTTGAAGTCTTGGGAATGTATACTACAAGTGAGGACTTCAACAAAGTGGCACTATTTCTTGGCTCTTATAGTAAAAATCTGTCATTTTCTTTATATTTTCAGCCATTTCAGTTACCTCCTTCATTTGATAAACTCTCTTCCGTGCAAGTCTTGTTAAGAAGTAAAGCCCAGCCCTGACTGAGTAGCTCAGTTGGTTAGAGCATCGTCCTGCTAAGGCCAGGTTGTGAGTTTGATCCCTGGAACTTGAAAAGAAGAAATATACAATCAATATGGATAATTATAAAGCAAAAAGCAAAATCTCACTTCATCTCACCAGTCCCTCTCATTAAGGGGAAGGACTGTTGATATTTGTTGTATGGGGGCATACTTTCTGGAGGAACAAATCACATACGTGTGTGGCATGAGGTGACAAGTGTACCCACTTGCACAGAAGCTTCCCACAGTCAGCTGCCTCTGTTCACAATTCAGGAAAGGGGACTTAGAAGAACAATGTGATGAGTGTGTCTCTTTGGATGTGTTGTGCGTTTTCCTAGAATTATTTCGCCAGAGTCTCAATGTGAGATGCTGCCTTACACACAGGTGAGTTCAGTGAGCAGTTTCTACCTTTCATTCTATTTGTTTTCACAGTATGTGACTCCAGCCATGAGGAACAAAGCTGTTGCCTGCAGATAAAATGCCACATAAACAAGTTGATAAGGGTAGAAAACATATGGCAAAGTGTGCACATGTTGCTAAATGTAAATACCATTTGAAACCATCTTTTTAAGTATTGCACACTTGGCTGTGATGATGTAAAACTAAAATATCCAGGTATTCCATTAAACAATCAGTCAAAAAAGAAAAAAGCAGCAGATTCAGTATATTTGTATATATGTGAGGTTGGGGTCAGGGATAGGGAACAAAACTTTTTAATGATATAGACAAAACTCATAGTTGAATGCTATTTTTACCTTTTAGTCAAGTATTCATTATAACAGAATTATAGACATGTAGGAATAAAAAACAAACAAAGCAATAACATGCGTTCAAAGTATAATTTACTTCCTTTTTTAAAATTTGCTTTATTATTGATATAGCATTTTATTTAGGTCTTTCTTTAATATTAACTTAATATTATTGAGATTACTAGTAGACTTCATGCAAGGTTGGGTTTTAGATGCTGAAAATACAGAGCAAAGAAGCCCATCAAGGCTCTTCTCTCCACTGCTAACATTTCGCAAGGGTACAGGCTCAGTAACTTAAAAATATATCTCTAACATTTAAAAAAAATGACAAAGGCAAAGGGTACTATATTTTTCCATGTATAAGATGCCCCCCACTTCTCCAACCCCAAATTAAGACATAAATATTTTAAACATTTTGCTGGTTTTCATCTTAAGGCCTTCTTCGTTTTTTGGCATCTCAAGGAGTTGTTCTTCCTGTTTTCTCCACATCTGATCATACATTCAGTGGGAGGAGGTCCAAATTGTCTCTCTGCAGCTCTATTTCCATGCTCTTTTGCATAGCTTATTACATTCAGTTTGAATTTTGCAGAGTAAAACAATCACTTTATCTTTTTATTTTTTCACATCTTTATGGGCTCAGAATGCTCTTGGTCCCTGTTGCATCTGTGCACTCTTCACCTCCACCTCCAGTTAAGGCATCAACTGAAGTCAGAAACAATAAGGCTTGTGATTGGAGGAAGTCTATTTGACAAGGTATGGGCAGCTACGCAGCACCCGTGGGGCTCCCTCCTCAGCTGACTTCCATGTATAAGACACCCTCGATTTTCAGTCTAACAATTTTAGAAAAAAATAACGTCTTATACACAGAAAAATACGGTAATTATGTTTTTATATCCCCTCTCCTTCAGATGAAACATAGTATTGTTCCATATAATTTATCAGATGGTCTAAACATCATGGACTTTATTTTTACCAAACTGCTAATATTTAAGATGCTTGATGAAGGGGCATGTTTTATTCTTTCTCTCTTTCTTCACCTCCTTATTCCTGCTCGGTTCAAGACTAGATCAGCAGAATGAAGGTTCAGAAGGAAATAGGCAAATGTGATTCCCAGTCTCCAAGTTCCCATCTAGCCTTGAATCTTGGGGACACAAATCTGGTTCTTCTAAGAACTCTCTCACCCTGCTTCACTCCTGTGGTTGGTCACCTGGGGTTGAGCCTTGAGTCTACAGCTCCCAGACCTTCTAGCCTAGAGGGTAAATGCCCACCTCTCCTTTTGTAGCCTACCTCTAGCAGTGTTCCTCTTCAGGTGGAAACAGGACTGTGTTTTATCTGAAGGAGAAGGGAGGATAAAAACATAATTATCCTTTGTCTTTATCATTTTTCTTTAAAGAATTCAATTTCAAATCCCTACTCTTCTCTTTAAAAGCTTGGGTGGGGTAGGGTCCAATTTTCCTGTCATTTAGTCAGTCCTATAAGAATGTATCTAGTATCTCTCTTTAGGATGTCCTCTGTGTTTATAAATTTTGTCCTTGTAGCTTTTGTAAAGGTTTCTAGACAACAGAATAAATCCTATGTAATACCTGTTACTTACAATATAATTACAGGTTATAATACATGCTAAATGAAAAATGAAGCCTGATAAGGGAAGAGAAAGTAACTATCTTTCTCAAGGCAGAGAGTGAGGGGGATAATGCTCTCCAGCATGAACTCACTCATTTGTGGAATGTGATGAACAACATAAACGGATGAACAAAAACAGATTCAGAAACAGAGAAGCATAGATCAGACAGACCATCAAACCTCAGAGGGAAGGTAGGGGAGGGTGGTGGTAAGGGGGAGAGATCAACCAAAGGACTTGTATGTATGCATATAAGCCTAAACAATGGACACAGACACCAGGGAGGTGAGGGCATGAGTGGGGGGTAGGGGGTGGGGAGGCAATGGGGGGATAAGGACATATATGTAATACCTTAATCAGTACAGAAAAAAAAAGAGTGAGGGGAGGAAATTCCCTTCTCTTTTTTCCAGCTCCTGGCCTCCTGCCAGGACTTGCCATAAATCATATCCAGTCAGTAGACCCCTGATGGCGAAGCCTGAGAAATGCAGTCATGTG
>NW_006285040.1:2187293-2197284 GCF_000327345.1 Myotis davidii
AGGTGGTTGTTGTGGTGAGTAAGTGGTGGTGGTGGTGGGGGCGGGGCGGGGGTGGTCTCCTAAGGTACAGGGAAGAGCCAGAGAGAGTACAGATCTGAGGGCTCAGGCCAATATGCAGGTCATCTCCTCTAGCTCCACTCCTATCTAAACTTAGTTTGGAGCCTCCCCAAAGAGATTGATTTTTAATTGTTTAATTGCTTTAGGTTCCAGGAAATTTCCATTTTGGGGTCAGTATAAAATATGACTCCAGAGTGATGGAGTTTCAGCTCACAGCTTCGTTAAGTATTAGGAGAGTTGTTTTCTTCAGTGAACTTTGTAAGAGGATCCTTCAAACAGGAGCCCATACTTTGGGGAACAGAAGAGAACATACAGCCACCTCTTATAATCCCTGTGTGTTTGTAAAACTGTGTGTTTCAAGTTTTCCCTGGCATTTATTTAGGAAAAGTTGCTTTTAAAATATAAAAGCAGATTTTACTTTTTTTCACTCTAACACACTTTGATTTATAAACAAGATGCATATACTTAAATATCAGATGGGTCTCTATGCATACATTCAAGATAAGAATCTATTCTATAATAGATAAAAGAATAATATTGTGGCAGCCAGAAGGAAGCCCAGGTCCCAGGTGCCAGAGAGAAGCTGATGCCAGCAGCCAGGGGGAAGGAAGGCCTACTCTTGCACTAATTTCATGCATCAGGCCTCTAGTAACATTATAAAGTAGAAAACAAAAAGTGGAATTTTAATTATTAAAATGGGTTTTATTTTATTATAATTCAATTCTTTTGGAATAAAACATAGATTTGATTATTTATACATAACCTCAAGTTATAATTACAATTTTACAATCCCACCTTCATTAATAGGGCATCATTTTGTATTCTACTGTTTTTCTATACCACAAAGCATTGCTCATATCAAATATTTTCATAACATAGATTAAGTTGTTCTTTTTGTATGGTAAAACCAGTTTATAAAACTTTATGATCTTTGAAAAGTCAGTTACTCTGACTTCCTCCCTGTGAATTTTATGCACAATCACTTCTAAGTCATTCTAATCAGATTAAAATTGATCCTCACTATTATTTCAATCATCAGAGGAAAAGATGTCAAACTGTTATCAATTTTCCAATCCTATTTAAAACTCCTCATTGGACATATGTCCAACCATTTTACCTTACATATTTAGACCTTTTTATTTGTTCTACTACCTGGGAAGAACACATTTTCTATGTGTAGTTTCCTTCTTATGTACTTCAGTTTTCTCTGCATTTTTCTCTTATATCTCAGTTTCTTTCATCTTTAATTAAAAGTGTACGTTAAAATTCAACTCATGCAGCTTACATATTCCAGTACCACTCCCCCTTCCCACCTGAAAGGAAAGGAAAACCAAAATGAAAATGCTCATTTTGTCAGTTAAATACTTAAATACTTCAGGAACTATATTCTGGGTTCAGCTTTAGCTGTAGGAATACAAAATAACAACACAGTTTCAATGCTCAAGGAGTTCACAACAATTTTAAAAAGAAGAAGAAAAGTAGGACATCTTGTTTGCTTGAAATGTAAACTTCAGCGTCCAGAATTACAATTATCCCCATTAATCATAAGTCTGCTTTTCAAATTTGTCTCACCAGTGAATCCATTTCTAGTTGTCCCTGGATTAGTTGTAGAGCACAGAAGTGTTACAAAGCAATAATTAGGCGACAGTGAATCATTATCTTACTTCTTATTTGTGTATGGCCTTGTTTGAACAAGTATATAATTTTATTGATGAGAGAGAGGGAAGGAGAGAGATATTTTTGTTGTTCCACTTATTTATGCATTCATTGGTTGATTCTTGTTGAACAAGTGTATTGACTTAAGTTTCTTCTAGATATTTTAATGGGTCTCACATGATGAATAACTCTCACAGATAAAAAGCGCTATGGGCTTTCTTATCGATCATCATCTAAATTAAAATCTGAAGACAGAATTTATTGAAAGTTTTGAGGGGCTGTCTAATCTTGGTTTCAGGTTTACAAACAATTTTCACTTAAAGGTTTATAGTAATGTTTATCATGTACAGAGCCTGCAAACATGTGGTTGAGCATATGAGAGTTCTCTTTTAATAACCATTGGCCTATTGTACTTGTGAAAATACTTTAGAACATTAGTTCGAGAGCTTCTAAACAAACTGTGGACTCTCTCTTCAGAAAAATTGACATCTGAAAAGCACTTATTTTGGGTGTTTATGATACCCAACTATATATATCTATATCTATATCAGGACGAAGGTAGGCCCTGGTTGGCAGCCAGGGAAGGGAGGCCCCTGCTGGCAGCTGGCAGCCGCTAGGGACCCTACCCATGCACGAATTTCGTGCACTGGGCCTCTAGTATATTAACAAACACTGACATGATAGCACAAGGATAATGAAACCATGAACTTATGGGTTTGCAGGTGTTAGTTTACCAAGACAATTAAATGTCACTTTAGAAGTTAAAAATCTGGGCTCCAAGAGAATAGGCTTCCAGACATATATTTTTGTGAAGACAGTGGGGAGGTGGAAAGAGTCAATACTGACATGATCTAGCTAGAAATGATTCTGGCTGGAGAGCCTGAGAGGCTGGCACTGGGTGATGTGCTTTTAAGTGGCAATAATATGGATTTGTGAAGTCATATGACTCCGTGGCACCAAATATGAATCTCTATTTAAACTTTAAAAAATATTTTGGTAAAATACACATACAATTTATCATCTTAACCATTTTTAAATCTACAGCTCAGTGGCATTAAGTACATTCCCATTGGCCACCATCATCACCATCCATCCACAAAATTCTTTCCATTTTACAAAACTAAATCTCTGTCCCCATTGCACAATAACTGCCCATTGTCCACTCCCTGCAGCACCTAGCAACCACCATTTTCTGTCTCTATGAATTTGGGTATCTCATGTAAGTGGAGTCATACAGTATTTGTCCTTTTATGACTGACTTATTACACTTGGTGCAGTGTCCTCAGGCTTCATCCATGGGGTAGCCTGTATCAGAACGCCCTTCCTCTTCAAAGCTAAATAATATTCCATTGTGTGTATGTTTATATGATACATGTGTGTATAGGAAATATGCCACATTTTGCTTATTCTTTCATCTGTCGATGGACACTTGGGTTGCTTCTACATTTAGCTATTGTGAATAATGCTGCTATTCTATTGGTGTACAAATACCTCTTTGAGACCCTACCTTTAATTCTTTTGGGTATTTGCCCTGAATTGAAATTGATGGATTTTATATGGTAATTCTATTTGTAATTTTTGAAAAAAAAAACACACACCACCATTCTGTTTTTTATAACAGCTGTACTATTTTACACTCCGAACAATAATGCACAAAAGTTCCCATTTCTTCACATTTGACCAGCACTCATTTTCTGTGTTTTTTTTTTAAATTATTTTTTTATATAATAGCCATACTACCTAATGGATATGAGATGGTATTTCATTGTGGTTTTCATTTACATTTGCCTAATGATTAGTGGTGTTGAGTATCTTTTCATGTGTTTATTGAAGAACTATCTATTCAAGTCTCTTGCTCATTTTTAAAAATTGAATTGTTTTCTTGTTGAGTTGTAGATCAGTTAAATATTTTTAATTATTATTTGGCAAATAATTATTGAGCACTACTAATTATATTGAGACATTTTGATTAGAAATTTATTTTGACATGACATATGGATATTCACTATATTTTGACTTATTTCCAAATAATGATATATGTCAGATGATGTTAAAGTTAAAAATAGTGAAGGAATTGATTACTTTTATGAGATAAGAGAGGATCTTAGGATTTTTTTCCTTGGGATTGATTAAAGCACCACCTGGAAACCTTGTGGTGCTCTAGTGTTTAAGTTCACAGTTTAATTGTGGTGAATAAATTATCGATAAATATAAATTAGTTTTTTACATAGAGTTATTTTCAAGCAATATTATCTCAAGCTTGTAGTAGCAGAACTTAGTATTTGTATGGAATCTTAACTATCTGAGGTCTGCTGATGATCATTTTTGGAGTCTACTGCATTTTTTGGAGAAATTGAGTGATTGAGAAAATCCCTCTTCTAAATGTAATACCTCAAGCCTAATGAAACTAGTCTTAAGTAAAGTTTAAAGATCAAATAGCTTTGCAAAGTCCTTTCCTGCTTTATAATATTGCAATGATATATTAATCATAGATTACACTTCTGATAAAAATTAAATTATTAGCACTTATTCTTTATTTTCTTTAAAACAGGGCAAAAAAAGCTATAATTTATCTTAGAAAACTGTGTCTGAGAAATTTTTAAGAAGTCTAGTCCAGTAGTTTGTAAAATTCAGTGCTCATAGGTTCACCTGGAGGGTACTTACTAGGCTGAGCCTCACCATCAGAAACTCTGATTTAGCGTATGTTAGGCTAAGTCTTAAAACTCCGTGGTTTTAGGCAGCATCCCAGCGGATTCTGATACAGCCTGGCCATGAACAGCACTGGGTAATAATGAGTCAACTTCCTTGATTTATAGGGTCAGAAGACTGGGGTTTAGTCTAGTGAAGTGACCAGGCCAAGAGCACTAAGTTTGGATTTGAACCCCTTGTATCTTATTATAAAGCCGTAAGTGAACTGTCAATTTTCAAATAATGAAATAAAATACGTAACAACTAGTTACGTGTTATTTATACTAAAGCCATTTCTTTAATTTTTTTTCATTTTTGAAAATGAATATTAGAATCCGCCAGAAAATTAGCTTTGTCAGTATAAACTTTTGCCCTCATTGTAAATAGAGATGAGCTAGGCAGAATCAAAATGAAATGCATGTTTTACTTTGGACGATACTTATTTAATTCATCTGCTATATGTATTTTTAGAATACTTGGCATTTATTTTGTTTTAAATAATGAAGTGCCCCTGTTGGAGACATTTAAGCTGATTTGGATACCAGACATATTCCCATTTGTACTTGTTGCTGTTAGTGTTGCATGGTGGTGAAGTTTTGGGCTCTAAAGACAGATTTCCTGGAATCAAGTCCTGGCCCTACTGCTTACTGTATCTTGGACTTGGGCGTCATCCCAATTTTTATGGCCTTCATTTTCTTATTTGTAAAATGAGAATATTCATAATACTTCCATCTCACAGAATTGTTATGAAAGTTCCATTAGAGAAATCATATAAATAACTTGAACAGTGCTGGAGCATAGAAATAAAACGGCAAATTTAACTATATTTACTTGGATGACCATCAGACTTACCTATGGGTCAAAAACCGCTTGGTGCTTGAATATTATGCCTGGAAGATGTGAATGTTCATTCTGAGTGAGTGAGCCAGGAAATTATTGTGGGTATAGTTGGTATTTGAAAAGCAAACACACACACACACACACACACACCTATGTTTGAAAAGCAGATGGAATGAGAGAAAAGAAAGTTTCTTTTCTAATAAGATTTCTTTTCTGCTTGAAATATAGAGAAATGGATTCCATCCTAGGTCCTAAAGTGGTCTAGGAAGAATCCTCTTTTCCTCTTTGGAAATTTTTTATGTAAAATTTCTAATTGAGTCTTGAGGTTCAAGCAGAGAGATTAATTGGCAATTACACTGAAGGTAAACTTAAATGATCTGAGCCCTTACTCTAATGTGTCTGAAAGTAGGTGAAGTGCTGCTTCCAAACAGTGCTATCACCTCTTGTTTCAGAGGTCAGAAACTCACACGCTCTATCAAGATAAGATAGTCATTTTAATTTGCTTTAGTAAAACTGGTATTTGTTATTAGTGTTTAGTGATTCTGTTATTTGTTGTTTGACAATTCTTAAAATTGATTTGAAGCATTTATTTCTTTTTCATCTGCTTTATTACCTAATTCATCACTAAATGATGGAATTGATTCTGTTTTCTTCATCTTCTTATCATTTTTAATCATACTCAGAAACTGGAAACCTGGATGGCTTTCCTCTGAATGCTAAATACCAGGATTGCCTGTGTGTATGCCAGATGTCCAGGTTAATGCCTTTACCACTAACTGTAAATCTTTAAATAGTGTTTTTAAAGAATCCCTGTACTTAAAAAGCCACATGGACATTTGTTAAAACTCTGTTTCCTAAGCTCCTGACCCCAAAAGACACTGATTTAACAAATATGGATTGGGCTTAGAACCCACAGTTTCAATAGAAACCAGATAATATCTATGGATGTGGGCCAGGAATGGTACTTAGAGAAATTGCCCAATGAAGCTCAGTCTCATACTAGCAAACCAGTTATTACCTCCTGTTTTCATAGGGAGAGTTTCAGAAGCTCACTTCAGAGGCAGTCTCTCCTTCTCTCAGATAGATTGTTCTTACTTGGGTCTTCATACTGGTAGCATGGAGTAGTTCAAAGAATATCCTCTTTGTTGCTTTAACCTTGACTCTTATCAAGGGAAAGCCACTTAGGTTCTCTGAGCCTCAGTTCCTTTTCTATAAATAATAGTATAAATGACTGTCGGAGGCAGTTGGGAGGATTAAGAGAAATAAAAGCTGTCTGAAAGGATGTTGCTATAGCGCCTGGGATATCTTGAGCAATCAATACATGTTAGTTCTTTTCCCATCTCTCTGCCTCATTTCTGCCACTTATCTCTCTTGACTCTCCGAGTCCTCGTGACCTCTGCCTCTGGAATATTTACTTGCATTTAAGCCACTTCTGAGTCTTGATCTCTTGCTTCAGTGTGACCTTGGCTGTTAGGTTCTGAATCTTTTCTTTTCTGGACCCACTAATCCAAAGAACTCGCAGCTTAGACATCACAATTCTGCTTTCATTGAATACTGAACTCAAGTTCTGAGTTTTACTATTTGACACTTCATATGTGCCAATTATCCAAAATAAAAAAAATCCTAATATGCAAATCAACCAAACAGCAGAATGACCAGTCACTATGACACACACTGACCACCAGGGAGCAGATGCTCAATGCAGGAGCTGCCCCCAGCCTGCAGGCCCCAGGCCAGCCAAGCCAGGTACCAGCTGGGGCCCCCTCAAATGCCCCGCCAGTCACCCTGCAGAGGGAGGTGACCTGTGGCAGGGAGGGGGGACAACCGGGGGGTAGGTCCAGCTGGCGAGTGGCACCAGGCAGGCCAAGGTGGGTGCCAGTTGGAGGCCCCCCCTGATCGCCCTGCAGGTTGCCTCACAGATCTGGGGACCCTAACCATGCACAGATTTCATGCACCGGGCCTCTGGTGAACTCTCAAAGTAAAATTACAGATGCAAAAAAATCAGAGAAACAAAAAATGTTATTTACTAAGAATCACAATTATTTTATAAACTAAATTGTCTTAAGTAGGTTATCTATCTAATGTACTCTGTCTCTTCTGGGGAGTTAAAATGTAATTTGATACATACTTTTGTTTTTTTCTTAGTGACTGTTTAACAAAAGCATCTCTAGCATAAATTAAAGGGGCACTTGTATTGGTTACAATATCAAGTCAATCCAGTTTTCCCAAAGCCCAGGTTACGGCTATCCCAAAATAATAATTTAAAAATGATAACCACTTGCAGCTTCTCTACAGAGCTTACTTTTGGGGAATACTTTGTGTTTAGAGAAACTAGTTCATTAGTTTGAAGAGAAATCTTACATTTCAAAGTGTTGAAACATAATCTATCTTTGGTATAGCTGAGTGCTCCTAACAAAAGTTATTATAGAGATGCTACATTGATCTCAAGACTAAAATACAAGTGTGTATTCTGGAAAATGCCAAAAAGCATTTCATGACTCAGTCTCCTCATCTCAGAAGCCATGAATTATATTTAACTAACTAATCACAATTTACTGAAGCATGGAGAATTTCATATCTCCAATCTTCTAAATAGGTCTGTTTGGGATGCTTGTTGAATCTAAGGAATATAACACGACATTTATAAAGACACATGCACATACCCATGTGCCTATAGACATTGATAACTGTGTAAACAAACTATTTGATCATTTAACATCAGTGCTTTTATTCATTCAAGGAAATAGTGCGTGCTGATTATGTGCCAAGAACTATAATAGGTTCTGTAGGGAATACAAAGAGAAAAGAGTTTCAGGACATGAGCACTCACAAACACTATTGGTGAGGCTATAAATTGGCACATTTTTGCAGGATAATTGAACAGATCTATTAAAAATCCTAAATGTGTATAACTTTGATCCTATATTGCTCCTGCCATTTCTGAAAGTTTCTCCTGAAGCAGTGATTCCCAACCTTTTGCATCTCATGGCACACATAAACTAATTACTAAAATTCTGCAGCACACCAAAAATATATTTTTTGCCAATCTGACAAAAAATAGGTACAATTTTGATTAATTTAAAAATAACAGTAATTACCTACCCTTTTTGTTCCAAAGTGACTTTTAAAAAAATCAGGTTCCTGTACTTATATGTAAGGTTTTCTGGTACCAAGAATTAACCGATCAGACACAAACTTATTGTGTGATATGACCAAAAGAAGCAACTCTATTATATGACCTACATATTTATGGCTCAAGACAGGGCATTCACACCAGACAGCTATTGTTGGTTGGCTGTTGTCAATTTTTAATATGACAAAGGGAAAAGAGGTCAGTGCCTTTGACTAATTAGTCAAGTATTTCATGCTTTAAAATTCTTGGGGCACACCAGTTGAAAATCTCTATCCTAAAGAAAAGTGTGTGTGTGTGTGTGTGTGTGTGTGTAAAGAAATGTGTAAGTGAATTTTAATTGTATCATGTTTATAATAAGACATGAAAATCAACTCAAGTACCCCTCGGTAGAGCAGTGGTTAAATACACAAGAACATTGTGTGATATTACCCATAATGGAATAATTTCATACTATGACTGTACCTTTACAAAGTAAAACAAGAGCTGCTGAACAATATGTTTATTATGCTCCATTTTGTTTAAAAATTAAAACAATCACAATAAAAACAATAACATACTGAAATAAGTAGTGAAATATCAAAACTATTGAAGGACATTATGTTTAGAGGATGGGATAATGAGGGGATTACATTCTCTATATTTTGTATTTTATAATTTTCAATATTGTAGAACTTCGAATACTTTTTAAAAAATCCAGAAATATATCTAAGTTTGCACATATTCTTTTTTCCCAAAGCATCCCTTTCCTGGTCTGCAATCGAATGTGGGAAGCGGAAGTGTGTGTTAAGTTGCATGGAGCTAGGTACATGTTCAAAGTCAAATGATCATCAGAGGTGGTGGGACCAGAAGCCAGATTTCAACTCCTTAGGCAACTTGCACTAATTTCCTGTCAATGTGTGTATCCTTCCTGGCTCCCCCGCTGCCTGGGAACTCTTGAATGACATCCTAGAAGTTACAGCTATCCCACAGTTACTATAGATTTTAAGTCTTTTGTTAAAGAGAAGCTATAGTAGAAGACAAAGTTAGCAGCTACTTAAGTGCTTTTATAATTATTTGGTCAGATATATAAAAGTTATTTTCTAAATATTCATTCAGCATAAGTATTAAGTGAGAAACCAACTAAAAGCCATTACTTTTTTTTTAATGCTGAGAATATTTGTGTGATTTTTTAAAAAGTAATTATATTATTTCAAAGTTATAATGGGTTGGAACAATCTTGGCTTCCGAAAGGGAAAATTATATAGACTTTTAAAGATGGCAAGAGATATAGGTCTCTCTTTAATGCATTAAAATATGTCATTTTCCCTTTATCAACAATGTTACAAATGCATTTAACTGTCAGGGGACTTAAATGCATCCAAGCACAGTTTTTCCTTTTGGGCTTGATTGAATGAGAATGAAAGATCGAATGTGTTTATTTGAAAGACCACATTTACTCTAATTTTCAATAACTTTATATAAAAGCTGGATATTTAACCTGTCAGTGGATTGTGTTCCAAACCTCGCCTCTCTTCTGGCGTGGATATACCTGGAAGCCTGCACTTCCATGTTTGCAGCTCACTTTACTTTCTCTGAAAGTGCCCCACTCCAAGCTGCAGATAAAAAAAGATTCAAGCC
>NW_006285040.1:2197443-2204453 GCF_000327345.1 Myotis davidii
ACACACACACATCACTCCTTATAGCTTTCATTACACACACACACATCACTCCTTATAGCTTTCATTACACACACACACACACACACCACTCCTTATAGCTTTCATTACACACACACACACACACAAATTCACTTACACATTTCTTTACACACACACACACACACACACACTTTTCTTTAGGATAGAGATTTTCAACTGGTGTGCCCCAAGAATTTTAAAGCATGAAATACTTGACTAATTAGTCAAAGGCACTGACCTCTTTTCCCTTTGTCAAAATGGAGTAAATACTAAGTAGTCAGACACTGCCATTCCTTGCTCTATCACCTCTAAGTCTCCAGCATCTTGAATCTTATTTTTTAAATATATTTTTATTGATTTCAGAGAAGAAGGGAGCGGGAAAGAGAGATAGAAACATCAATGATGAGAGAGAATCATTGATTGGCTGCCTCCTGCACATCCCCTGGGATCTAGCCTGCAACCAGGGCATGTGCCCTTGACCGGATTCAAACCTGGAACCTGGGACCCTTCAGTCCGCAGGCTGACTCTCTATCCACTGAGCCAAACCGGCTAGGGCTTGAATCTTTTTTTATCTGCAGCTTGGAGTTCACTACCAGCTAGGAGACTTAGGTTTCTGTGACCATAAGTGATGATCTCGTAACTTGCCCATTTTCCTAAGCAGGCGGGTGGAAACTATTTCTGTTCTAAATGGCGGCTGTAATAAATAATACGATTTATTCAACTCAATCCTCTTTATATCCTGCAGAGTAAAGCAGAACCATCTTAATGGAAGGGAATAAGGGGGTAATTTTGTTGGCAGAGTCTTGACTTTATTACCTTGCACTCTCCTTAGATTCCATGAGCCACATTCAGCTGAAAAATAACCTTTTTGGCTCAGAGCTTGCAAAATCTCAGCATGCCACCTCGGCATGCTGGCTCTACGGTGCAGGGAGGAGATGCCTGCTGCTTAGAGACTGTACAGGGCAAAAGGCCCGGCGGACTCTCTTAAACGGCCCCTTTTTGACTGCTGACAAAGACATGAAGCAGACAGCAGAGTGATCAGCAGCCTGCCTCAGCGCTCCTCGGGGCCCTTCATCCATCACCCAGTAGGACTTCTTGGTCCCTGCCCCGGAAGGAGATTCCACTCTGGCAGAGCCTTAAGGAAATATACGTGAAGGCACACACGTGTGCAGGCCCACACACATGCTGGCATACATGCACACACACGTGCACCATGCACACTTTCCTGGCACCTTTCAAAGCACTGAAGTCAGGAGTGTGGTTGCTGGCTGATTGACAGATCCCTTGTTTGGACCTCATAGCTTTGGTCCTCATAGAATACAAATGAACTAACATTTATTGATGAATTTTACAGCAAGCTCTCTGTTAGGCTTTTATATTCCTTATCTCATTCAATGAGTCTATAATGTGGCAAATACCATCCCCATTATCTAAGAAAAGAAATGGAGGCTCACAGAATTTAAGCAGCCTGTTCAATTCCATGGAAGAGCTGAGATTCAGACTCCTGGGGTTTTCAGTTACAAAATCCATGTGCTTTCTGGTCCATATAACTGCCTCTCAGGATTTAATGTTTAGTGAATAAAGCAGGATTTGAGATTATGATGCATTGATAAACATATTAGAGGAAAATGTCAAAGTGTTTTCAAGGGATGGTAGGATTTCCTTTGTTATACTTTATTATATCATGAGTGTGTGTGTGTGTGTGTGTATATTACATTCAGAAAAGGCACATTTGGCACTTAATTATGTTTACATTGAACAAGCCACTAGTTTTCACGGTAAATTTACCAGGTGGGTTTTGCCACCTCATTTTAGCCAAGGATGCTGAGGATTAGGAAGGTTACCTGGTTTGCCCAGTGTTGTGGAGCTTACAGATAACAGCACCAGAAATGAGCCCATATCTACCGGGACAAAGCCCTTATCTTGCTACATTAACTGTTAGACAGCGTATTTTTCAGGCCTCACCTTGTTTTAGAGATCAGATGCTCAGGGCAGTAAACTCTGGCCTACGCAGTTTGAACCGTCAGCTTCATTTTTGTTCTCACTCTAGTTGGAGTTTTAGGTTAACTGTTTTGACTTTGTCACTGTTTAGTTTTGGCAAACATTGGACCTTCTGGACCTTGGGTATTATTTCCAATCCCAGAAATCCCACTGGAGAATTTTTGTCTGTTTAACTTGTTTGTTCTTCCCCTTTTCTCCTAGCTCTCCTGCAGAATTGCTTAGTCATGTGTTTAGGTGAACTGTCCTGTGTCTCAGGCATCAGTAGACAGCTGTTTTCCTAGCACATCAGGATTTTCCCGTTTGTGTTTTTACTTCTGTTATGTGAAAAGAGCAAAACAAGCATTGGAAGTCATTTATGAGGAACCATTGAGGAGAGAAAGGCATGCCACTTTTCCTAAAGTGTCAGCATTATGCTGTAATCCTCATAGATTGTCAAGACTATCCCCCACCCCCCACTTTGATACATGAATGACTGCATTAGGAGTAAGTAGAAGCCAACATTGGCGAGCATCTTGATTATCAGGGATTAACTGATATCTAGCTCAGAGTTAAGAGAGATCACGGGCTCCACAACTGGTAAGAAATAAGGGGACTCGAGGGTAGAGAAGTGAGAGAAGTTGGAGAAAAAGAGGTGGCTAGGCTGGAGATTGGAGATTCAGCGTGACCCCATTATGACTATTTTCAAAGCAATGTATCTAGATCATCCAGATTTTTTGTGTGAGTTGGGTTTGTTTTGCTGCTGTGGCCACCACATGAAGACACACTGGCATGAACCTCTCTCTGGATAAAACCAATGTTCAGATCATCAAAGGCCCAGAAAGACTCTTCTGATGGAACATGGTCCATGATGTATGTCTCTGCTGTTCTCAATCCTTGAAGAGCATCTGGGTAAATAATGTCCTTGAGACTAACTGTTGTGTGACTTTAAACTGTTCCAAAGTTATAAACTCAAGTGCAACATGGTACAGTGTTGAGCAGCTGTTTTGGTCCCACATATGTAACATAAATTTCATCATGCGCCGTATATACTCTGTGTCTTATTCGTGGGAAAGTGGAGGGGATTGTCTGGGCAGAAACACAAAGGAGGCAAAAATATTAAGGTGAGCAGGAAGGATTTACAGTTTACCTGCACAACACAAGGGCTTCCAAAAGAGAGTCCTAGCCCTCCTTTGCAATTTTTGTAGCTCAGCTTTATAGCTTTAACCAGAACTAGCTAATAGATCTATTGCACTCAATGTTCAAGGAAAACACTTCAAGGTATAACTCAGCCTGAGAATTATTCAGTGTTGCTACAGAGTAAGTTCACCTTCTTGGCTCTCATTTTTATGTGAAGGTCAGATATGGAGAGAATTGTATATATAAAAGGTATTATTTATATAACGGTGGAAGAGAAAATGAGGAAAGTTATACAGCCTGTAAACCAAACTTATCTGATTTAATTCAAGGAACAATGGTTTATGACAGATGATAAACAGAAAGGAAGCAATTAACAAGGCTGTAATATAAAGGGACAGAAGTAAATTTGATGTACAATACATTTTAGTGGATGCAAAAATTTAAGGTTTTTGATAGCTGTGTGTATTTTAAAGTATTTCCTTTCTTGTAAAACATCTACTCATTCCCCACTCAATAATAACTTTTTAGCTACAGGGAAAGCTTGGGAGGAAAGGAATAATTGGTTAATCTGCATATCTACTGATAAACTCAAAGAATCCATCTCTAATTATTTACTGTTTGGGTTGTTTTTGCTGTTACATCTGGATGACAATAGCTAGTCATATTTTTTAAGACATTGGCCACACATAAGAAACCACTATTTCTTCACTAAACAAAACACAGTAAATTACTTTGTAGGGATCCATTTTGAAATTATATTCAATCATCCCTGTCTATTACTATATTTTATCCAACTCACCTTTAGTGATTTACTATTTGGAATTGGCAAAAGAGTGCTAGGATCCATAATGTAAATTGAATTATAATAGTTTAGCAATGCTAATTAGCTCATTAGTGGCGGGAGCACTGCAAATTATAATTTGGTAGAATTGTAGGATTGTTTTATATATATTTATTGTCTTCAATGTTGGTTAATTAATATTCCTAAGTCTGTGACTTCTTTTTGGTCCCTTCTCTTTCTTTGTGAATGAATTATAGCACTAAGGCAGAAGTTAAGCTCAGGAAAGAAAAACAATACCATTTCAAGCTGCCAATTTGAATTCCCTAGGTTTAGTTCAGATTTAAAAACAAACAACTAGAACAACTCACTACTAGTAAATACAGGTTAGGAGATTTCTATGGATATCAGCCTAGACCGTATTTAATTTCTATGACCAAATATTTGGATATTCAACTAGATACAAGTGGTATATTGACTTGTAAACTTAACAAGTTATTTTTGTTTAGTGTGTGATTGCGGTGATATTTTATGCAGGAGACTTTTTTGGGACAGAAAGATTTATTATGACTCTTTGCCTGTGACCTTCCACATTGCATACTGCTTGAAATCCCACTGAGATCTCGCATTAGATTAGACCTTTAAATGTATCTTACTCAGCTCTGAGGCCTTCTGTTTCATTCGCCCCTTTAGACCTGGTGCCATTAAATACACGGAAGCACAGACGCAGAGTTCTTGAATAATTCCGGTTCTTTTACAGTATAAAAAACTGCAGAGACTTTCTGCATATACCGAAAGTAATTCATCCAGCACATCTAAAATATGTAAAATGGTTTACATTCCCTACAAGTAACTTCTCTGATTGGTGAGATGCATGATAAGACCATTATACTTACAGTGCTAATATTTATAACAAGTAGCTTATAAGAACATGACCTATAATGGCCTCATCCACAGAAGGGTCCAGAAATAGATATACCAGTTAGTAATGTGTGAGGTATGAAGCTTGTTCATTATCATTAATCTCTTAAGTGAACTGACTAACCCAAGCAGTGATATTTACAACTGAGGATAATGAAGATTTTTTTTGCAAAATAATTTTAGATTTTTATTTTTTGGTTATGAAACTTTCACCATAACAAATATTAAAGGAAATAACAATATACTGAAGTCACACCTATGGTTCTTCTGTGCCCCAACCTGGAGACTCACTCCCTGCTGACTTGCTGTTGTTCCATTTATAGTCATGTCCAGAGGTCAGCTGCTTCCATCCTTTTGCAGTTGCTGGTCAGCTGTGGGGAGAAAAGGGAGTCTCCCTGAATTCTGTGTTGGGCACAAAGATGAGTAATTTCCCAATAGGATAGAGCAAACCAGAGCTGAATCCTTGCCTTTCCACCCTCTGGGCCTTCCTGATGAGTGGGCTTTACCAGCAGGTGAGAGTTTAGGATCTAGAAATAACTGTAATGTGTAAGAGATGAGTCTGACCATTTATTCATTTTTTAAAAGTATTTCTTATATATAAGTTCATTATTTGTCATTTCTAAGTAAAACTGTCATACAGATATGGATCAAAATTGTTATTCTACCAGGAGCATTAATTAAATAAACACTGTTTGCAGTGGAATTGAAAAATTACCCCACACCTACTTGCCCAAGCTTATGACTTTTTGTGGGGGAAATCACAGGTATTAATACAGGTTTCATTCATTTTACTCTCAGCAATGCTCATCAGAAGGGAAGGATTTGCTGATCTAAATTAAAGCAGGCTGGTAAATTAAATATGTTTTACAGACTTATTTTTTAGTTTCCTTTTCACAACCTTCAGATTCAATTCCACATGAAATACATGTTCTATTGAGATGAATTTCTCAATAACTAAGTGAATTTATGGTTTAAGGATTTGTAGCTTATACATATATTTACAAGCCTATGAAGTTTGATAGGGCTTAATTGACACCTGCTATCATCCCACATACCTGACTCACTTGCCCACTCCCTTCTCCAGAGGCCCAATAAAGTAGCAGGAAGCATAGTGTTTGTTCAGATTTCCACTTTGTCATCCATGTATCTATAAAAGAGATTTATAGACTTACTAGAAGCCCAGTGCACAAAATGTGTGCATGAGTAGAGTCCCTAGGCCTGGCTGGTGATCAGGACTGTTCTGTGGCGTGACCAGTGGGGCGATTAGGGGGATCCCGCTGGCACCCGCCTTGGCCAGCCTGGTGCCGCCCAGGTGACCAGTGGGGCAATTAGGGGGACCCCGCTGGCGCCAGCCTGGTGCCGCCCACTTGCCGGCCCTGCCCCCCGCCACTGCCCCCAGTCACCTCCTTCTGTGGGGCAATGGGCAGGGCAATGGGCAGGGCAATCGGGAGGCCCCCCCACTGGCACCCAACTTGACTGGCCTGGGGCCTGTGGGCTGAGGGCAACTCCTGCATTGAGCATCTGCTCCCTGGTGGTCAGTGTGCATCACAGCGACTGGTTGTTCCACCATTTGGTCGATTTGCATATTAGGCTTTTATTATATAGGGTGAGATAAGAAACTATATGCCCTTGAAGAGATTGGTAACTATAATATTAATTATATGCATTTACTGTTATTTTGCTTTATCTGTGACCAAAAAAACAAAACTTCCATCATTTAAATTTATAAATGACATTACCTCAAATTCTTCAACAAGCGTTGTACAGAGTAATTTTTTAAAGAACTGGTAAGTGATAATGAGTTACTGCTAGACTGTTCTAAAGGAGCCTCACCTGTCTGAAGGGATACAGGCAAGCTGAAGAACAGGAAGAATTGGGGACAGGTTCTTCTTTTGATTCACCTCAGTGAGCAAGTTCTGTGGCACACACTTTGGCACTTGATTATAACTGATCTCATATTATGTAATTGTTGCATATATTCTTGTTCTATCTCAAAAAGCCCACTTTCTAAACTGTTTGTTTTCACCATGGTGTCAGTTAACTCGTTCAGCTCTTGCTAGCTGCCAAAGAAAAGAAAGTTGGCCTGGAATTGGCCCTATCTATCTATCTATCTATCTATCTATCTATCTATCATCTACCTGATAGATCTCTCTATTCATCTGTATAAATATACATT
>NW_006285040.1:2204961-2247161 GCF_000327345.1 Myotis davidii
ATTAAACAGTATTCTTTACCTGCAGTCATTTGTATTTTTTAGCATCATTTTTCTCTGATATGCCTAAGGATTTTGTGTTGTTTTAAATGTTACTTCACCAAATAGCATATGGAAAAGTAGTTTCTGAAATCCTAAAGACATTTGAATGGTTTGAAGATTTAGTATTCCTCCCACCCTGACACATACCTCTTTTTCTGTAGTGTGTGTGTGTGTGTGTGTGTGTGTGTTTGCATGCATGTGCATGCTTCCATTCCCTCTCAGCTCCTGAAAAAGAAGGAATGTTGTGTAATTAGTGGCCATATAGGTTAGTGGTAATTTTGGGTTTATGGTAGCTATATAAACTGACAGCAAAGTTATTATTACAAATACATTATTCCATTTTCCTCAGGAACATATTTATACTAGAGGCCCAGTGCATGAATTCGTGCACCAGTGGGGTCCCTTGGCCTGGCCTGCGGGATTGGGCCGAAACCGGCTCCCTGACATCCCCTGAGGAGTCCCGGATTGTGAGAGGGTGCAGGCCAGGACAAGGGACCCCACCGGTGCACAATTGGGGCCAGGGAGGGATGTAGGAGGTTGGCAAGCCAGGGAGGGACCGCGGGTGGGCTCCAGCGCATGTCATGTCCAGCCTGTCTCGCTCAGTCCTGATCAGCCAGACCCCAGCAGTGAGCTAACCTACCTATCGGAGCATCTGCCCCCTGGTGGTCAGTGCACGTCATAGCGAATGGTTGAGCATCCTTAGTATATCATTAGCATATTATGCTTTGATTGGTTGAATGGCCAACCAGTTGACTGGACACTTAGCATATTAGGCTTTTATTATATAGGATTTGTCAGAGTGTGAGTAAGTACTGATTTTGGGGTGAGAGTTTATGTTAACCATTGCCAGTTTTTCAATCGATCAGCTGCCTCCTGCACACTCCCCACTGGGGATGTGCCCGCAACCCATGTACATGCCCTTGACCGGAATCGAACCTGGGACCTTTCAGTCCTCAAGCCGACGCTCTATCCACTGAGCCAAACCGGTTTCGGCAACCATTGCCAGTTTTTCAATAATTTGTATTAATGTCATCAGCTAAACTATCTCTTAAATTCATAGTCTTTCTTTCCATCTCAATTGCAGTTGCCTTAGAACACTATTGAAATAACCAAAGTTATAAACTTGGAAACCTGGAACCCTACTTCTGCCTGCCCTCAGGATGATCCAGTTCGATTTTTTCCACTACAATTAAGTGATCCTCAAAAATTCAATTCCGATTGTGCTGTTTCATGCCTTCAGAAATCGCTCCACATTGACTATAAGATAAAGTCCAAATTCCAACATGACATAATGACATATAAGGCTTTCCAATCATCCTGATCCTACTGCCTATACTTACCCAGTCTCACATCTTGCCATTCCCACAACATAAACTAGTCCAGCCATAGGACATTTTCCGTTCCCTTTCAGTGTGTGTGTGTGTGTGTGTGTGTGTGTGTGGTGTGTATGTTGTTTCTTCTTTTTGCTTACATGTGTTTTTTAACAATATGTTTTCACACCTCTGTGTGTTTGCCCATGATATTCCGTGGTCTGAACTGCACTTCCCAACTTGCGCACCTAGAGACAAAATGTGAGCTCTTCTTAGGAGCTTTGGGACTCCTCTCTTTCTCAAGTGGGCCGCTTTCTTCCTTGCTCTCATTTAACCCCTGGGTCCTCTTTTGTCCTAGAAGTTGTTACACTGTGTTAAAAATTATTGTTTTTCTCATTTCTTCTTTTTTTCGGAAAAATGACTTCATTTTTGTCATTTAAAAATCGTTGTGCTTAGCTAAGTATCTTCAGGAAATAAATGTTGATTTAAGAGATAAGTATTGTACTGGCCAGTGTGGCACAGCTGGTTGGGCATCATCCCTTGCACCAGAGGGTTGCTGGTTCCATTCCTGGTGGTATCAGGGCACATGCCCAGGTTGTGGGCTCGATCCCCATTGTGGAACGTGCAAGAGGGAGCCGATTTATGTTTTGCTCTCAGATGTATGTTTCTCCCTCTCCCTTCCTCTCTCTCTAAAAATCAATTTAAAAATCTTTGAGAGAGAGAGAGGAAGAAAGAAATAAAAGAGAGGAAGAGAGAAAATGAAACATTGGTATATTTGTCTTCATTGCCCTCAGTTATCTTTAATGTAGATCCTATTTCACTTGCCAAATTATCTCCTCCTTGCCTATGATAAAGATTTTGTGTTCTTGAAGACTTGAGGACAAGAGTCTATCTATTAAATATATCTTTTGTTAATATTCCCCAATTTATGTCTATTGCCATTACCTCAGAAGCAATTTAAATATAATCCAATAAGTCAAACTTGACCTCAACTTACCACAAACCTTATCTATACAACAGTTATATGAATGGAAGAACCTAATGCATGTTTTCTCTTTCCCATATAGAAATGACAATCTTGAGTCTCTTTAGTTTATTGTATAATCCTAATGATTCCTAGGATTTCAGAATGTTGTTAAATGTTGAAACTTGATTCAAGAAGAACATTATTCTGTTTAGATCTTTTCCAGCTGAAATGTTTGCCTAACTCAGAGGGTTCATATTTCAGTTAAAACATCACTTCTTCAGGGATGCTTTTCAGGATTGTCCAAGGATGAGCCCAATGACTTTCACTCACTTCTCTAAGCCCTGCATTTGCCCCTAAGAGAACAATGATTACTTTGCAATGCAATTGTACATTTACATCTCTGTAGTTATCACTGAACTCTAACATTGTTGAGAAAGGAGACTATCTCCTTCACCATTAAATCCATATACTTAGAATGTGCCTGTACAATAAATGTTTATTAAATAAAAATTTCTGTTAGAGTGAACTGAGATTAATTGTATTCATAATGAAGCATTTGCTTCTTGAAATACCGACATTCCAAGATACAACCTAGAACAGTGATGGCGAACCTATGACACGCGTGTCAGAGGTGACACGAGAACTCATTTTTTTGGTTGATTTTTCTTTGTTAAATGGCATTTAAATAGATAAAATAAATATCAAAAATATAAGTCTTTGTTTTACTATGGTTGCAAATATAAAAAAATTTCTCTATGTGACACGGCACCATAGTTAAGGTTTTTCAAAATGCTGACACACTGAGCTCAAAAGGTTCGCCATCACTGACCTAGAACCTGCAAAACTAAGTTTGGTTTACAGTTTTATAATTCAACATAAGCTTTCTGATGGTTAAAACAAATCCAACCTATGTTATACTATTACATTTCAGAGGATACTGTTATGTCTTCAAGCCCGGAGGCTTTGAGAGCGCTATTGCTCTGGTTTGGTTCTGTCTGAGAGCTCCTGTGTTGCCCCAAATAGCTGACTCAGCAGATGCTCTGGTTTTGTGACTGCCAGCTTCCTGATGTGGTTGTGAGCGAGGACACAGTGGTGGCTGAGTGGACAGGAGGCCATGTGGCTGGAAAACAGACAGGAAGACTGTCATTATGGAAAAGTTCATATTATAGAAAACTGAGAACGGAAGTAGCAGTGAATCCTGTATGGATGTGACATGGATTTAACCGTAGCTACTTCAGGATGACAGACACACACTGAGTCGGCGTCTACTGTGGCACTTGGCCTTCCTGTGCTGGAGACACCCTGCCTATTGGCTCCCTTTTACCCGAGGACACTCAGATTTTCCCTTTAAATATACAGGGTCCGCTGCAGTGGACTGCAGAGTGTGAATGCAGACTAATCCTGGGAACACCTTAAATAGTGCGAGTTTTGTGCCCTCCCCCCCATTTTCCAAGAGCTCTGAATCCCACTCAGACATGGAACTGTGTGGGTACCTGGAGGATTTTATTCAATGACTTGCCAGTTAGTGGTTTAATGATCTGATAGTTTCTGAAATGATAGGGTGATCCTTCCTTCTTTATTTTTTTGAATGAGTGCATTAGTGCCTATTCATCTAATTGGTACTCTAGGAAATCTTCTGAATTCTCACCTGTTAGTATATGCCCTTTAAATTTTTTCTTAATAACCTTCTCTCTTATATTCTTCTTGTAAATGATACTTAGAAAACACGCTCATAAAAATGACACAGTGCACACCATGCCAATTCTCGGTATAGTCGCTTCCCGGTGTTTAATGAACTCGCATTTATATGTAGCCCATCCATCTCTTCCCCTCGCCAGGACATGGTGTTGCTTTCATTTTATCCAGGCACTTTTCCTTTTAATGTTCGGCACGTTGTCAGACATACCTTATCTGAAGTAAATGATGTGGCTGGCTGTCCTGGGAGAACACAGTAAGTATCAGCAGGTAAACAGAAGCGCCAGTAACTTCTGCAAAGTCAACTTCATCTCTGTCACCACCGTGGTGATGGAAAGCATGCAGAGCCTGCTGGTCCGTTCCATCTCTCTAACGACACCCCTTGCAGTCGGGGGAATGTGACTAATGAGTAGCTACACTTCTAATTGGTACTCTAGGAAATCTGAATTCTCACCTGTTAGTATATGCCCTTTAAATTTTTTCTTAATAACCTTCTCTCTTATATTCTTCTTGTAAATGATACTTAGAAAACACGCTCATAAAAATGACACAGTGCACACCATGCCAATTCTCGGTATAGTCGCTTCCCGGTGTTTAATGAACTCGCATTTATATGTAGCCCATCCATCTCTTCCCCTCGCCAGGACATGGTGTTGCTTTCATTTTATCCAGGCACTTTTCCTTTTAATGTTCGGCACGTTGTCAGACATACCTTATCTGAAGTAAATGATGTGGCTGGCTGTCCTGGGAGAACACAGTAAGTATCAGCAGGTAAACAGAAGCGCCAGTAACTTCTGCAAAGTCAACTTCATCTCTGTCACCACCGTGGTGATGGAAAGCATGCAGAGCCTGCTGGTCCGTTCCATCTCTCTAACGACACCCCTTGCAGTCGGGGGAATGTGACTAATGAGTAGCTACACTTGAGTTTTAATTGCTTTAAAATAACAGCAGTGGCAAGTAGAGATAAAGTTTCAAAATGCAGATGTACTCAGAGGCTCAATAATCATTAGCAACATTCATCAACATTCTTTTCATTCATCCATGTATTCATTCATGGGAGTCTCAAGTTTAAATAGGAAGATTTGCCCTATGTAGAGAGTTCAGGAAATGTGTTCATGTGAAAAGGATTCGTATTCTAATATATGAAAGACCAGTGGGAATTAAGTTGGACAAGAGAAAATAGAGGAGCTTTCAAAGCAGTGGATGTACCAAACCTGCTTTAATGTGAGGGAGGATGTTGAGTCTAGGGAACAGGAAGAAGGTTGGTGTGGCTAGAGTGCAGAGGCTGAGGGCACAGTGTGGTTTGAGATGATGTTGGAGAAAGAGGTGGAAGCCATACTCTGTGCAAAATCGTGTTACCCATGTTAAAAAATATTTTTTCTTTATCACTCAAACAAGGAGAAGCCTCTGAAAGTTTTAAGGTGTATAAATCCGTGTCTCTTTATGTGGCATGTATGTCTTTGTATGTATCTGTGTTTGACTGGGTATATGTGTTTGGATGAGTAACATAAGCAACTTTTATTAACCTAGTCAACAAATATTTGACCATCTAAATGCTGGGTGCTGTTCTATGTGCTGAGTTGAGATCTGTATATAAGACATAAGAGATCTTTAATTTCATGAAAACATGCGTGCTCATGGGAAAACCCAAGAAAAAAAAACAATGGAATAATATAATTTCATGTAATAACATATGATAAGAGAATGATTGAGTAAGAGGATTCAGAATGGCAGGTGATGGTGATCAGGAAAACCAGCGTTAGGAAGTGAGCTCTGAGAAGGAGTAGGAAAGAACATTCTAGTCTATGAAACGTAAGTGAAAGGCTGCAAGGAAGGTATGAAGTAGTGTGATTGAGCAACAGCAAGCAGGCTGTGCAAGAGGCACTGTGACAGGACATGAGTAGATGTGAGTTAAGAAATGTGGTCAGGGCTTGGCCCTAGAGGCTTTACCTGGTGTATGTATTGGTGTTTTTCCACTCTGAAGGGTGGCTAAGGCATTATGGAGAGCAAGGGGGGATACAGAATAGATTTAGAGATTATGAAGGTTCTTTGCAATAGATCAGGCAAGAGATGACAGGGGTTTGCCAAGGACCATCAGATTCTACACATATTTTGAAGGTAGAGTCAACAAGACTTGCTGATGGATTAGATACAGAATGTAGGTGGAGAGAAAGACCAACCTTGTTTGGGGCCTGTGCAACTGCGTGAATGCAGATGGAGCAGATGGGAGGAAGAGTGGGTTTGAGGAGAAACTGTGCTCCATCATATTGTATTTTGGGCATTGCATCCTATCAGAATAGGCATCCTGGTTTGCCTACTAGGCATCCAAGCAAAGATTAGATTATGACGTTAGATACGAGTGTGGTTTGCACTTTTGAAAATATCCGTCTGCCTTTGAAATAGAATGGGCTGTTGGAGAAGCACTGTCTCCTCCCACCCTACACTTTATAACCAGACTGTCGTCCAAGTGTGACTTAAATGCACGGACCTAAAGGAGGAAGTGGTGTGAGAAGGTGATGTAGTAGTAGTGAAGCGTTCCGGACACAACTAGGGTTCCACAATGGAGTGAGGTGGGGAAGTTGAAATATTTCCCATGGTGTTGGCTGTCTGCCAAATTAATCTGATCCTGATTTCCTGATGAAGGAGGAAAATGAGACATCCTCCTTTTTTATTCAATTACATAACTCCCCCCGTGGGCTGCTTTACATGGGCAAGCTGGTAGATTGCTCCTGTCCTATGGATTATTATAAAGCTATATTGTTCAATACAGTAGCCATTCGCCACATATGGCTGCTTAAATTTTAATACAAATAAAAGTGAAATAATATTAAAAATTTAGTTGTTTGGTAACAGTAGCCATAGTTTATGTGCTCAGTAGACACATGGAACAGGGCAGATAGAAAATATTTCTATCATCACAGGAAGTTCTTCTGGACAGCACTAATATAGAGAGAAATGGATGGCAAGATAGACTCATTTCTGTCCTTTAGTTCAACCTTTATCTGTTGAGACCAAATGCAAAGGTTTCTTTAATGTGAAGAATCTGGTCTGGATCCATATTTAATTGAGAGTTTATGATAGTAATTTAGAACCATATATTCCTGCATTTTCCTATATGCGCTTTGGCCTTAAAGTATTACACACAAAGATGCTACCCCATAAAATAATGGAAAAAATTGCTCTTCAACTGAGACCTGGGAACATGGCTTCTGCATTAATTCAAGGAAATATATTGAAAACTAGAGCTGGACCATTCTATTTAGATTCCCAGAAATGTACTTTCTATTCCTTTTGTCCCCATTTGATGAAGCTTTGCCACTACAGCAAATTATGTAAGTTGTAAACAAAGGGATGCATCATTATGAGCAGAACCTGATGTAATATCAGGCTTTAATGGTCTTTTGTAAACCTGATATGAGCAGCAGCCCCTTACAGAAAAGCTGCACAATTGATCTAAAGAAAACTCTTCCATTCCGCACACTAACTAGTACAAGAATAAAGAACACCCCACCAAACAATGAATTGTATTGAAATAGAAAATATATGAAACAAGACTGCCAAAGTATTTATCTTTCATTAAAGGAGAAAAACACGCATCATTATCTCTAGTAAATGAGCATGCTTGCGAAAGTTGGCCATGGGCTCAGAAAACAATTACCACAAAAATAATCCTGCCCTTAATCAAGTTAAAATAACTGCCTGTTTTTACATAAATTTTAGGAGACTTCTGAGCAAGGAATGCTTTCAAATGTGAATGCAAATAGCCCTCTGAGCCCTGCTTGATCATCAGTAGGGATGGCAAGGCATGGATTGCTGCAACCGAGTGGAGTTGCTCACCCAGGCTGAAGGTATCTGTGCATCCCTGTAACTTAATTACTGAGCAATTACAATGAGTAGCTTTGTAATTCATGCATAAAGTAACAATTGAAAGCATTTTAGCTTGAGAGACTTAGAATCCCATGCCCAGAAAGGGGCCTGTATGCCAAACTTCGTGGTTTTATCTGTGTGTGTGCGCGTGTGTGGATGTATTATGTATTCTGCAAGATTAAATAGCATGTTCCAGAGAAAGATGGCGAACAAGAATTTGCATTTCAGCATGGAGGTGATGGGCCTGTGCATCTTTAAGCTCTCACAGGCAGTCTCACCTACTAACCTGAAAGCTTTCAACTTTTGGTAAAGATGGTTGTTGGTTCAAAAGATAAACCTATGGGTATTTAGGAAGCACGGATATGCCAAACCAAGTGTTTCCTTCGCTGTTTCAGAGAAACTGAGAATGTCATTTTATTTTATTTTGGGCGTCAAACTGCTCAGTCTGTAGATATCCTTGGCAGAACTTCTGAATAGGTATCTCTTGATCTTTCCATTGAAGAATCTTATCTCCTTAGAGAAAATGTGCTCCATCTCGTAGCTATTGTAGCAGAAACTGGACATAGAGTGGAAGACTTTTCCTTTTTCTTTTTTTGTGTGTGCTAAGTAATGTTTATGAAACCATTTTTAGTCTGCTTACCTCAATTTCCATAAACGACAATTTCAAATACCCTGTTCCAACATTGGCCTCTTCATGTCTTGGTTAGTCAAGTTGAATTCCATTTTCTTCTATATAAGGAGTACCACATGATCTTTATCCCTACTTGGGACTTTATATTGATACTAGAGGCCCGATGCACAAAATTTGTGCAAGAGTAGGTCTTCCTTTCCCTGGCTGCCGGCCCCGGCTTTCCTCTGGCACCTGGGACCCGGGCTTCCCTCACAGCCCCGGCTTTGTCCTGAAGGACATCTGGTCTAATTAGCATATTATGCTTTTATTATTATAGATTTTGAGGCTGATAGCTCAAACCTCACAGCTATATAAAAGACTGGAGATTTTTAATTTTCTTCTAGACCTTGATGCTGCATTGATGCCAAGACTTTTGTTTTGTTTTGTTTTGTTTTGTTTTAATCCTAATCTGTGATCTGATTTGTGTAGTTGTAGACTCTGAGACTTCTGAAAGAGCAAAAAATTCACCTTTGAAACAAGCTGGCTGCCTCTGACCACTCACCTCTTTTCCATTATTTATAGTTGCTTTAGGAGCTCATACAAATTTTCACTACTACTGGTATGTTAATTAATGAGTATAGCACCTCCATCCTCTAACGCCCCCACCCCCCTTGTGTAGTGCTCTATACAAAAATCTAGCTTCACTTTTGGTAGAACATATTACAAACTGTGTGCATTATTTTACAAAACCATATGGGTTCTGTTACTCTCTATCTTAATTTTTAAGTTGCCATTGGACCTTTCTCATTTTTTCACTACTTCCCAACTCACAGAGATCACCTGAGCTCACAGCCATTGATTGTCACAAGAACAGGGAATTTTTAGGACCCACGATGGTATACTTTTAGCTGTCACTTTATATAACTCTGGTAGATTATTTAGATTTAAAAGTTCGCTTTCATTCTATTGCCAAAGCTAACCACTTAGATATACCAGTATCAACTTCTATAGAACTGTAGAATACCAGACATGGAGAAAACCTGAGAAATAATCGAGTCTGTCTCCTCAGGTCCTAAAGATAAGGAACTGGCAGATGACATACAGGAGGAACTGATGAACATCAGAGGTGCATCTAAGTTTTAGGCCTCTGGACACCCTTCCTCTTATCTCAGCACCCTGCACCCAGAACTTTTTTCCCTGGTGTTTAGTCTCTAACTTACTACCTCTCCTCCCAAGTGCAATTGCTAACATTACCCTCTTCCTGGTTGCTAGGAGGTATGGCTATTTCTTTGCGTGCCCACACACATCCCCAGGGCTTACTGACCCTTTTCTTTCTGTGAGCCCCAGACATCTGTTTTCCAACCAGCACTTTTTCTCCCCCTTGGTCTCGGTGCCTGGGAGTTTATCTGAAATCTGTCCTCAGGATAAACTACACAGGCTATAAATTCCCCTTGTAGGAATTTAGACAGGAACAGCCTGACTTATTTCAGAACTTTGTCGCAGCAGAGAATTAGAAAATGTGCTTCATCTTCTCTCAGGCGGTATCCCTCAACATTTTTAGCAGAAATAAAGTATGTTTTAGGGTTTCTTAGTTATACTCTTTCTCCTTCTGCTTTCCCTTCTAATATTTTAGTAAGTAATTCACCTCCTGGAGTATCAAGAGGATACAATATTAGTAATAAGAAAACAAATAATGAACCCATAAGAAAGTAGAGGATTTGGGGTGATAATAAATCATACCTACTGACCAGACAAAGAGTCCCATTAGGATTGAGGATCTAAATAGCTCATATTTATTACCAGTAAAGATGGACCCTCTTCCACCTTGAATTGATCTTATCTTTTCAAAAAGATGCAATTCCCTCCAAGGGAGGGAGGATGTGCCTGGTTACAAGCAGGAGCTGGGGAGCAGAGAGGTATCTGGACTGTGAGCCACGAGGGAAGCAGCAGGGGAGGATACAGAAACCCCAAGGGGGGCCTCTAAGGAGTCAGCTCCAGCGCATGCACCCAGCTGGGCCCAGAGTCATGCATGGATGGAAGTGAGGCTCCTTCCTGGGTCCTGGCCCAGGGAGCCCCTCCTCTCAGGAGGACTGTGTTTTAGCCAAGAGGGAATGTCAGAAGTTTCATTTGGAGGACTTCCCAAGGGGCAGAGAGTCATAGCGGAGCCACCCATTTCTGTGTGGAATCAGGAATATAGAAAATGTGTTGTTGTTTTTTTAAAGAAGACTCTTTCCAAATGCTAACTAATAACAACTGAAGTTAAGAAAAAAGATAAGGTGTGGCATCACTCATGTGTCAGACATGATGTTTGTGTTTTGTACACTTTATCTCATTTAATTCTACTAAGAACTCTTTAAAATAGCATCACAGAAGAATTCATCCCCTTCCTAAGTCCTCCCCACCACAATTCATGTCAGTGGAATTTAAATATTACCTTAGGGAAAAGGCTGGGAGGGGAAAACCTTGAGTTTAAATAATTAATAACTGAATTCATAAAAAAATTGCTAACTTATTTTCTGATGCAACAGAATGGGAAGAGGGAAATAATGAAAGATGCAATTTTAGTACATCTGAATCCTTGTCTTGAAAATTCATAAATTTGTATGTGTAGCATTTGAAAACTTGATGAGGTTAACGTGGTAAGAGGTCAGTCATTCTTGTCTCCCATCGTTTCATTGAAGCTGGGAGAAAACAGGAGGTTCATGGTCCAGAGACAAAGAAATTGTTTACTCATGGTACAGCAGGCAGCATGAGGTTTTTGTTCACACCAGAGGCCCGGTGCACGAATTCGTGCATGGGTGGGGCTGATCGGGCAGGGCTGGCCGGGAGAAGGGGCCCTGGGCAGTTGGCCGGCCGGCCCCTCCCCCAGGTTGAACTCCCAGTTGAGGGGACAATTTGCATATTAGCTTTTTATTACATAGGATTGGTTTCCCTTGCTCTTAAAGTCCCAAGTGGCAATGCAGAGTGGCCCATGGGAGGCTACACCTGCTGCCGGTTTACATCACTTCCGCAGAACCTGGGATGTAGAAAACCTTAATCTGTGGAAGACTTGAAAACAAACCTGACCCTCTTTTATCCCAGAGGGAGACACTACCTTTATTAACCTCGCAGCATATTTACCCTTCTGCTCTGGAGGGAGATACCATCTGTCTTCCAAGACTGCTTTGCAAATATCTTGAAGACAAAAGTTATCAATGCCTCTGCTCAGAAGACAGGAAGTCAGAGATACCCATGGGGAAATGTCTCCCAACACTGGTTCTTTGGTTTGGGGTGGTACCTGAGATTCTGCGTTACTAACTAGCTCCCAGGTTATGCCAATGACCAGATGGCAAGAAAGAAGTGGGTACATTTATTGCCCCTCTGTAACCTAGCATGCTGTCTTGGGGTTTTTTGTTTGTTTGTTTGTTTTTTAATATATTTTATTGATTTTTTTACAGAGAGGAAGGGAGAGAGAGAGTTAGAAACATCGATGAGAGAGAAACACCGATCAGCTGCCTCCTGCACACCTCCTACTGGGGATGTGACCGCAACCAAGGTACATGCTCTTGGCCGGAATCGAACCTGGGACCTTTCAGTCCGCAGGCCAATGCTCTATCCACTGAGCCAAACCTGTTAGGACTGTCTTGGGTTTTTAAGAGCAAAATACAAAAATCCGCAAAAACAACAAAGGCCTGTGATGATGCCTCAGAGCAAAGCTAATGGATGCCTCCCCTAAAGTACAAGGCATGCTACAAGTTCTCTAGCACCCTTCTCTCCCCCTTCCTTCTCCGCCTCCTCCTTTTCTCTCTCTCTTTCTCTGTCATACAACTCTCATATAGAGAAATCCTAGCTACATATATTTGTATATGTATATGTACATATGTACATATTCATGAAATGATAAACTTCATATTGCAAACTTAAAATACTACATATAATGCCCACATATTTCTGCCATCATAACAATTGCTATTTAGGTTTTTAAGGAGAAAGTCATGTGTTGTGGTTAAGAGCCTGGTCTCTGGAGCCAAACTTCTTAGATTCAGATTTGGATTCTGCCAGGTACTAGATCTTTGAATATTTTCTAGTTAGTAAACCTCTTTGTGACTCAGTTTCTGCATTTGTAAAATGAAGATGATAGCATTAGTAGGTGTCAAGTACATAGAAGAAAAGCTGTTCTCTAGTAATAATATTATTGCTGGATCCACTTAACACTCTTTTTATGGTTTAGTATATTCCTTGACACCAAATTATGAAGGGAACTGACAAAAGAACTTGTTCTGCCACAGAGAAATACTAAAATTGAAGTTTATAATTTTAAGAATGTGTACTCAAACAAATTACAATATAGTTTTTTGCCAATATCATGTCATATTATTAAAGACCTAGAAACTATAAACTTTGGCATTATAAAAGTAAAATATATTAAGTTTCATAAAATGAGGATATATAGATATTTTTAGATGAGACATCACAGGTTGAATATATAATTAATGTACTTTCAATATCATACTTTAAGTATAGTACCTTACAATACCATAAATATATATATGATACATATGGTTCTAAAATTAATATAGTATTGATCCATTGGGTTAAAAAAACTAATTAGTGCTTTTGCTATTGCCTTTGATTTAGAAGAGCTTTTGTACAATCCATTTAAACTTAGCAAATATAAATGAATGTCTGTTATGTGGCGATGGTATTGCTGGGCAGTAGGGATATAGAAATGAGTAAGCTCTAGCCTTTTAATGACCTCACAATCTAATGTCAAAAATGCATACACCATAATACAATTATTTAATTATTACATCTATAAAGTAAGAACTCTCAGGATACCAAGCAAGAATCAATAACTTTTGACTTCCTAAAACATAAAATACATGAGACTCTGAAATAATGTGGCTCTTTTTTTTTCTTTATTAAGATATTACATATGTGTCCTTATTTCCCATTGTCCCCCATCCTCCCTCCACTCATGCCTTCACCCCCCTGGTGTCTGTGTCCATTGGTTAGGCTTATATGCATGCATACAAGTCCTTTGGTTGATCTCTCCCCCTTACCCCCACCCTCCCCTACCTTCCCTCTGAGGTTTGCATTATGCTAAGTGAAATAAGCCAGTCAGAGAAAGATAAATATCACATGATCTCACTTATTTGTGAAATATAATGAACAACATAAACTGATGAACAAAAACAGATCTAGAGACAGAAAAGTATCAATCAGCCCGTTAACGTGGCTCTTTTTAACTATCAATAACATTCTCTAAAAGTAAGCCTTTTCTTTTTGCCATTTGTCCTATGCAATTTGTAAATATGACCTTCATTCACTGATTCAATATAATTTATTAACTATTCTGCAGTGTGCCAGGTATACTTATGAGAGGTAGAAGGTCTGAAAAAACAAAAACAAAACATAATTATGGCCTATGGCCTCAAAGAATCCACAGTGTATGGGCAAGGAAGACAAATAAGCAACGATTTGCAATGAATTTTGATGAACTTGTGACAGAGTAATGCTCAGGTGACTATGAAAGTACACCTTTATACCACGCCAGGATTGCTGCTGTCATTTTATTTCACTTAAAACATGAGAGTGATTGTATTTATTATCCATTTTAATTTCAGTAACTCTCTATTCTCGTTCATTGCTCCCTTTAGATTCTATTGAGCTATTCGTCTTTTTTTCTAAATTGAAAGATAAAAATGGATATTTACTAAATTTTGAACTGCTACTCTTTAAATAAGCGTGTGTGTGTAAATTGCTTGATCATATCTATAATCTATTTTTTAAACTGGGTTGTTTATCTTTTTAAAAAATTTAAACTTATCTATCCATATTAATGATCATCCATTTCAACAGCCTGGGGTCATTCCAAAATCCATAGATGATTTAGAGGACGGGAATTAAGTTTTGTCAATATCGTTTTTCAGATAAGGACATTTAGAGATAGTGAACTTTGTTAAAAAATAGAGAGGAAAGCCACACAAGTTCATGACTAAAAGTAACGACAGCATTGCTTAAACAGACAATTAATGCCCCACTCATTTGGTCAAGAACATCTTTTTAAAAAATAATAAATTTTAACCACATTTTCCTTTAAAGCTCAAAAGAATATTCTTTTTCACTTTTTGAGCGCCTTATATTTCAGCATTTAGTCTTTATTCTTCCCATATTTGTGCAGTTTCCATGCTGAAATACACAAGATCAGCAAAACTCATCAAAGACACTTAAAGTTACTGCTTGGGCTTGTTACCTCTGACACTGGAATATTTGAATAGGTCATTTTTATGTATTCTGCTCTGGGATAACTCTCTCTACTAAAATTAATTTCTACATTATTCAGATTTGTTAAAGTAATTAATTCAAGGCTATTAGTAACTTTCAGTAAAATATATTATGCATGTTCTAATTTGTTCATTAGACATATTTCCTCTAGGAAATATTGAACAGTATAAGCTATTTTTAAGACAATGAAAAATTATGTAAATATACATATTATACATAGTGATAATTGTGTAAAGACATATATAAATAGATGTATTAAAGTTATGAATAATTTATTCTATAATATTTGGCACAGATGAATTTAAACTGAGAATTTCAATTCAAGTTACCTAATTAGAAAATAACCTTTATGAAATATATTTAGGAATTAAATGTTGTGGGAGATTTAGCTTTACCTAATGCTTTGCAGAGAAGCTATTTTAGAAACAGGCCTCCAGTGATTGATATGCTAACTTTTTCAAAGATACCAGTATGCATGCATTGATTTTTAAGTTCTCAGAAGAAATTCATTAAAATCTAGTATACAAATCTCTTTATATTTGGAGATATTTCTGGTCTATTATCGGAAAGCTTATTTTAACTTGCTACGCAAGTAATAATGATGGGCTTCAAGATAAAACGTTCACATGATCAAAATGCAATACAATGAAATAAACCATCCGATTTTGCAAGGCTATCAGTATTTTGAAAAAGTGAGGTCATATACTAATTATGGCTTTTAGTTGTTGTTTAATGGTAGCACATTGGGTTGTACATTTTGTTTTTTCATATTTCACTGAAAAGAGAAATATTTTAAATGCAAATGGAGAAAAGTGGAAAAAAATTATTTCTGGTTTAACATGCATTTTTATCTTATGAAAAACCATGCCTCCTTTGAGCTGAGTCATGCCGGAAACATTATGATGGTTTATATCAATGGAGAGGATTCATTGGCATCTTGATTTTTAACTGCATTAATGAGCACACCTCTCTCTAATCAGAACAAAACTGAAAAACACCATTCTCCAAGAGTCAGAGAATTACTTGCATTGTGATTTACCTTCATTAGTTATCTTGAGTTTGGAGGAACTCGTAATTTCAATGCCAAACATTATTCCTGGTGTGTGTTCTTTGTATGTTATTCAGTAGGAAGGCATACAGGGGCAGTGCAGGCGAGTACGGTACTTTAGAAGAGTGCATCTCAGACTTGAGTGTATGTAAGAAATAACCTGGGAGTAGGTCTCGAAGGGCAGAGGCCGAGATTCCTTACTTCCAATGGGCTTCCAGGAAGGTGTTGATGCTGCTGTGTTGGAGGCACCACTTGGAGTAGCACAGGTTTGGAACACTTTTAATCTGGAGCCAGACTGTGCATTCTAACACTTGTTCAAAGGGAAAGCTGGGTTAATTAGATTGTGCTTCCATTTTCAAATCTGTAAAATGGGGTAATGATGAATTTACCTCGGAAGCAATTTTGAGGATTGCATAACTGAACACACAAAAAACCCTTTTAATAACTACCTGGCAGGTAGTAAATATCATTTTAATTTTCATTATTTCTAATGGAGCAATAATGTGTGTGACAGGGATACAGAAATCATTGCCATCGACTCAGTTTTGTTTAAATATAAAGACTTTACAAATAAGCTCAGCGAAGTCCCTCGTGTAACCCTCCTAAGATTTCAAGTTGGTCAGATCCTAGAGGAAACAGCACTTACTAGCCTGCTGGAAAATATTCTGTTGCTTTTTGCCAGCAGGCCTTTATCCCCTGTAATTGACCTTTTAACTAAATATCTCAACTGCTTTTGAGAAATTTACAATTCAAACTAAAGCTGCCATAAAGATGTATGAAAACAAAGACATGAAAGCTACTAAAACGCAAATCATAGTGTTTGTCAGCTAGAAACCCCCGATTTCCCTCTAAGTGGAAAACTCACTGTTCTATATGATTCGCTACAATAGTGACATATTGCTACCCTCCAACGTATAAGCAGCCTCCCTTCTGCTGAATTTTGAGTGAAATGAAGAACGGAATAAAATATAGGATGGATGGGATTTAACCTCCACCTCGGACAGCCTGTGCGTTGTCGGTGTTTATTGAGAAGAATGTCTTTGAGTAGGAATGAAGCCAGGGGTGGTACAACAAGGGGGTGAGGAATACCGTACTCTGCTGTGGCCAGCGTGCACTGCTCTGGTCTGGGTATACAGTGTCCTGCCCCGCTTGGAAAAAGCATTTGTTGTGTTCAAGTGCCTGAATCAAGCTAAAGACCACAAAGAACAGAAGCTCCTTGTTCTTTTTCTTGCCTCTTTATAATGGACACTGGTGTTAGCGCTCTGGAAGAAGTACAGCCTTCCTATTTCAGATATTTTTTTCTTTTTTCATTTTTATAGCCTAGCTAACTGGACAATGATTAAACAGTTAATAAGTAATGACCAATGGTCAGGTACTATATTTGGCATTGAGGGAGCTGCAGATAGAAAGTTCAGCTTCCAAAGAGTTCATAAACAGAGTATGAGGCTGCTCACATAATTCGCAGTCCGAGGCCCAGTCTGATAAATATTACAAATGAAGAATCACTTGTTTTCTGAGAAGGGAGACATTCCTGTCAGTGAAAACCCCTTGAAGGAAGTGATACTTAAGTTCAGCCTGGAGGAGTAGAGAGGATATTAACATACAAGCTCAGACAGGCTTATCACTTAGGATATAAGTAAACAAAGACCAAATCCTGGGCAAGCTCTGGTCACACAGGCATTCACATTTGGCTTTGGGACAAGTTGTATAATTGCTGATGGTAGGTGAACAAGGTGTTTTGGGGACGGGTCATAAGGGACATTACTTAGGCGAGGAATTTGTACTATTTTTCTTCTAATGAACATGGGGAGATTCTGGAGGTTTTTACACAGAAAAGTGACACATCAGAATTAGGCTTCCCAGGCATGGCATGATGGATCTGGGGCAAAGACTAGTGAAAATACAAGAGGGAAGTCAGGATGATCTGTGTCTGTGGCCCTCGTCCTGCTTGATGATGTGTCAGGAAGCAGAGACTGAGTAACCCATAGCTACTATATAAATCTCCTTTCCATGTAACCTCCATGTCTTATCTATTAAACTCTATGATTCAAATCTAATTTCCGCTCTTGTCAGCAGAATAGAGTAAATATGTGGCCGTGGAAGCCATGGTGCGAGCACCATCTGAAAAATGGTGATGCTGTATTCTACCTCCAGATCAGGCTTCACTCTTGGTCAAATCTACAAAATAAAGAACACTGGCTCTGACGCAGCACATTGCTTTTCTAATGGTAACAACTAAAAAAAAATTGATTAATCAAAATTGATAGAAGCCAGAGGGGAGATTGAAAACAAAATAGTGAAAAGATAAGATTTAAGAAACAATTAGTGTTTTAAAAAGCGACCTTCTTTTGGTATCTGCAGCTAATATTAAATTATAGAAAATCTTTGTTTACTCTCTTAAAAAAAGACAGGTTTGTTTTAAACTTGGGATCAGAGAAACTGTCCATGAAATATTTATGTATTGCCAAAAAAACCATTAGGGGATGCCTTTCAGTTAATCCTTAGAACAGTTCTATTTTATAGTTATTATTAACTTCCTATCTGCAGATGAGGAAACAGTCCCGGAGAGATAAAATGATTTCCCCCTGTTCATACAGATAGAAAATGGCAGAGCCAATGATAGCACCAAGATCTATTGGGTTTACATCCCATATTTAAATTGCTTATTAATGTTGCCTCAAATTCCATTAACGTATTTTACAAAGAAATCATAAACCAGGGTTATCTCAGTCATTGAATTTGAATCAGAATACCCAAGTTTATGTTTGGGCTCTTCTGAGCTAACTTGGTGTGATCACATAGTTATTTTCGGATTTCATCGTAAGATTGAGACATTTGTTATCTGCCTTGTGGCTGCCACTGCGGTAATGGAAACAAGGTTTACTCATCTGGCAATCTTGAAGCAATGTATATATTATTAATACTTAATATCGATGCTTAATTAATATTTCATTAAGCATTAATAATGATGAATAACATTGGTTGGGCTTTGAGAAGCTTATAAGTTGTTCAGTATATTCCTGTTGGTTCTTGTGTTTAAATTCAGATAGTTATTTCCATCTGTCCAAATTAGACACAGTATTAGTTTAAAAGTAGAAAACCAACTGTAAATAGTACATAAAAAGTAGTTTGGGATAATGGTAGACAATTGGTTATTCAGTCCCATAAGCCTGATTTAATTTTCAGCCAACATACCCCCAGCTTTATGACTTTAGTTAAATTACTTAACTTGAAATATTTCCATATTTACAAATGAGAATATTAAAATATGCACTTAAATTTATTGTGAGGATCTGAGATTATGCACTAAAGCACCTGGCACATAGCATGTGCCCAGTGGAAGGCAGTGACTATTGTCATTATTAAAGTAATAGAGTTCATTAACCCCTTCCCCGGCAGAAACATGTATACTCGTTTTCACAAAATGTTCTTTTTCAGTCGTCGACGAGTATACTAAGAAAATATGGTAAAAAAATATGGTTTATAGGAAGACGAGTTACAAACTGTTTTCATAACCAGCATCAAAAATACTATATAGAACCAAAATAAAAAAATTAGTCTGAAAAAGAAACGTTTTTAACAAAAAAATTTTTGGGGAAGGGGTTAAACTAATTTCCCATTTGACTTCCTTGTAGATGGAAACTTCACAATAACATGAAAAGGAGATAGCTTTAGCAAGGAAGATTTTATTTTCCCTCTAAAAATATAATAACAATGAGAGATGGATCACCAGGGGAAAAACCTCCAAGTGTATATTCTCAATCATTTCTTGACGCTTACACTTCTGTCCATGCTGGGGATGTGAAATTATACACTGGCAAGAAAATGGGCAGTGTGCTCATGTGATATGAGGTTATTATTCCCAAACAATTTTATTTTAGGCATAGAGGTTACATTTTTGTGCTCATTACATATTAAGCTCACATGTACTTCAGAAGTTTGTATATTAGTTCTTTTATAATCCACAATGGGATTCTACTCTCTCAAAAACAATGAAAAGGAGGTAATTAATAAAAAACTATACCAAAAGGTAATCTTCCTTTGCTCAGAATTATAAAAGGAGTAGATTGAGATCAGACCACTCAGTTTTATTCTGGCCTTTTCTCTACTTGCTGTGTGAAATTAGATTATTTGGGTTTAAAATAAGTTTCTTCATCTAGTTAAAACAAATTCAAAAGTATTAAACATGCCCCTTAAGCTTATAGTGATTAATGAGGCCATATATGTAAAGTACATAATTCAGTGGCCAGCACATAGTAAGCATCCTAACATGCCATTGCTTCTGCTAAGGTCAGGGACATCAGCATCATTGTGGGGTCTCTTGTCCTAAAGAAGACGATGGGCACTGGGTCTCTGTCCTCACTTGAATGGTCCATTGTGTACAATATCTGTGTTGGCTTACTTGCTTGACATTATAAAACATCTTTCTTTCCAAAATAGATTAGAATGTATTCTGGTTATTTGAAGTTTCCAGGTCCTTGATTACAAACTGATGACCATTACCCATTTTTGTCTATGAATGTCTCACTCTGTTTTCAGCACCACATTTAAAATATTTAACTAATTGAAGTCAATTTACAAAAGCAAAATCAATTTAGCTTTTGATACGGATCCATAATTTCTCACCTCTGGTTTTTCTGCATGCCAGAGCACACACTTCCATGAACAAATCGCATTTTCCCTTGAAAACCATAGGCACAAATTTGAAAGCCGCTTTCAGAATTTTGCTTCATTATGCCTAATCCTTTCTGCAATCAGACTAAACTACTTGCTTCAGTAATCTCCCCTGGGAATGGGTTTCAAGGGCTTGCTCAGCTTTATGCAGAGAAATATTTCTTTTTATCTAGTTTTAATTTCTTGCTTTTGGATGCTATTTATCTCCCTAAAATGGAGCATCTGATTTATATTTTCTGTACTACTTGTTCATATTGTAATACAACCTGTGCATTTGAAGAGACATATGGATATGTTGATATCTAAATTATTTTATAATATTGGTATTCTATCAAGATGTTAAAACATGTAAGAATAGCATAAATAGTCTACAACTAATTCATAAATTGGACACTACAGGCTCCTTTGTAAGTTTTGTTATTTGAAATATGGATTGGAATATATAAATAAATAGTCATTAGAATAATAATAAAATACATTTTTATGAAGCACTTACTATGTATTGAGCTCTGTTCACTATTGGAGACATGATTTCTGACCTCATGAACTCTATAATGTATCTGTTAATAAAAATAATAATAACAACAATAACAACTAACATATACTGAGAACTAATGCTAAATACTATGCTAAACATTACAGATGCCTTGTCTCATTTATCCTTCACAAGTGCTCAGTGATGTAGATATAATTGTTACACTTATTTTATAAATGAGGAAGCGAAGCTTACAGATATTTAGCATCTTACCTGAATTCAGAAAGTAGCAGAGTTATTTGAAACCAGCCCTGCCAGACCTCAGAATACATTTTCTGACCCTATAAGTGATGCTGTTAGTCTTAAATTACCACTTTAAAGGACCATTACTGGCTAGATGGACATATGTAGGCTAAGTACCCAGGTACCATGTGCATTATTACTTTCTTCAACAGTGTCCCTCAGAATG
The DNA here is from genome assembly GCF_000327345.1 of Myotis davidii. NCBI lineage: Eukaryota > Metazoa > Chordata > Mammalia > Chiroptera > Vespertilionidae > Myotis > Myotis davidii. The sequence continues at coordinate 2,226,383 of NW_006285040.1, forward strand.
TCTGTAACATACCTGCCTCACACTTCTAGAAGTTATCAAGGGTTTCTGCCAACCTCGGGCCTAAAATAAGCCTTGCTGGTCCCCTACCAGCAGTGATAGTGAGAGCAGGCACATCAGTGGAAGAAGTAGAAAGATGTTAGGGTCCAACTCAAGGTCAGTTCCTTTTCCCTGGAAGGAGGTTTTGCCCTGTAGATATAAATGGATAAAGAATCTGGGCCCCCGGACACGGATTGGTCCACCCTCTTATTCTATGTATACCTCCTTAAGTTGATATTTTAAGAAGGAAATTGTAAGTGGGAAGGAACTTAAGGGGGAAAAACAGCTAATTGATGAAATAATGAGGGCAAAGATTATGAGAATATAATATGTATCTCTTAAAGAAAACAGCAAGCCTTAAAACAAAACAAAACAAAAAAAAAAAACTGCCCTAAAAGTATCCCTCAAAGCCAGATAGATTTGTATTTTTTATTGAGGAGACATTTCCACTGCAAGTGGAAAACTCATGTCTTTCTCATTTTGACTGAGATTCAAGATGTTTAAAGGAGGACAAGAGAAATAGGAAAGGGTAGAGTCTAAGAGATGAAACTGTTATTCACATATGTATGAATGCATGGGGAATGGAGTGTTGAGGCTCAATACTGTAAACCGTTGTGCTAGAACCTTTGTGCTTTGAATGGGATGGGAGTGTTTAGAAAGCAAACGTTGATGCCTGCGTACATTTTAAACTGGCAGAAAAATGTTGGAATATTTTTTTGATGGGGGTGGTGAATAGGCGGATTTGTGGCCTCCTTTATTTATCTCTACATTATACTAATCTCTCATTCTGTCATTAGAAATTGTCTGCATAATTACTAAAACATAAAAGCCGCATCATGATTAAAACATGAAATATACAGGATGTTTATTGGAAAATTATCCAGATTTTTTTGAATTCATAATTCCACAAGAGTAGATTCCTTCGGAGTTTACCTCCTGGGGAAAGCATTACTGTCTAATCAAAATAGAAGTCTTCCTTCCTATGTTTACAAAATTGACTGATGTGGTTTGTAGAAAATCAGACAATTCAGAAGCTTTAAAAAAGACAAATATGAATCTAAGTTTGTAAAATGTCCTAAACTATTTTAAATTTAATTTTTTTTTTCTTGAGATCAACTACTGCATTTGAAGTAGCTGTAGACATTGTTGTTGTTGCTGCTTTTATAATGCTCTGCCTTAATCCAACATTAACAAAGTATCTGAAAGAGGTCAAAATAATAAGAAAATAATTTTAAAAATGAATAAGTCATATGGTGAAAGTATTTAAACATTGAAAGCCCTGTTAGTCTGCAAAATTGTTCCAAATGTTTTCAAACTCATGGGATTATAAAGCTGGAGAATCTTGGAGATTATCCTAAGCTGCTTATTTTTACAAATGAGAAAATTGAAACAAAAAATTATGGCTTGCATGGGAGAACATATTTGCCAATGTTATCACTGATAAGGGTTTAATCTCCAACATTTACAGAGAACTCATACAACTTAACAAAGGGAAGATAAACAACCCAATCAAAAAATGGGCAATGGAGTGTGTATCAACAACTGGACATCTATGAGGAGCCCAATATGCGATGACAATAAATTTCTACTTTATCTCACAGGCTACGGAGAGCTTCTGAAAAATTCTGAGCTGTGTGGTCACATAAACAGAATCATGTACTGGAAAGATTGCTCTGCAGCAATGTAGACAAATAGGATGAGGACAGGACAGAAGTACCAGTGCTGCAATATTTCCAATGAAAGACACCACGTGATGAACTGGAGGCACAGAAGGAAGAGCTGCTTGAGAACAATGCAGGACAGGCCCAGGGGATTGTAGGTAGGAAGGAGAAATCCGGCATAACTTTCAGGTTACTGACTTGGACCATCGGGAGAATGGCTGACAAGCAAGATTGGAGAAACAGAAGGCAAGTGAATTTGGAAGAGAAAATAGGTAGAGGAGGATGAGGGGAAAGGGGAGAGATCAACCAAAGGACTTGTATGCACGCATATAAGCCCAACCAATGGACACAGACAACAGGGGGGTGAGGGTATGAGTGGAGGAGTGGGAGGGCAATGGGGCGATAGAACACATATGTAATCCTATATAATAAAAAGCCTAGTATGCTAAGTGTCCGGTTGTCTGGTCGGCCATTCAACCAATCAAAGCATAATATGCTAATGATATGCTAAGGCTGCTCAACTGCTCAATATGACATGCACTGACCCCGATGGGGCAGACGCTCAATGCAGGAGCTGCCCCCTGGTGGTCAGTGTGCTCCCATGGCAGGGAACGCTGCTCAGCCAGAAGCCGGGCTCACAGCTGGCGAGTGCAGCAGTGGTAGCATGAGCCTCTCCTGCCTCTGCAGCAGCGCTAAGGATGTCTGACTGCCATCAGTCAGATATCCCCTGAAGGCTCCCAGACTGCGAGAGGGCACAGGTTGGACTGAGGGACTCCTCCCTCCCCAAGTGCACAAATTTCGTGCACCAGGCCTTTAGTACCTTAATAAAAAAAAATATATGGCTTACCCAGATGATATAAATCGGCAAAATTATTACTAGGAGTCGATCTTTAAAATTCTGTTTATTGTTCTTTCTATGATCCTTTTCTTGTGATTATTCAATATAATTGTCTTTAAAATAAAACAAAACACATCTGCCTTTGCTCTTCATTGATAAGAGACACAAAAGTGAATATACAGAGTAAATGCTATTTTAAAAATATAGTAATGAAGTATTTACATTTGCTAATTTTTATTGTTGAATATGATGATGCACAGTTTTACAAAATGAGAAAAATACTGGCTTTGTGGATGGGTCTGCCCATATATTCTATGTGTATATTTAATTCTCTGTGCAGCACTGACAAAAATCATCAGGTCCAATTTTCATGTTTCCAGAGACTATCTGATGGCTACCTAGGATGTTGAAGGTATCAAAAAGCTAGGGAGTTTAAAAGATAAGTTAGTAATGAAAGAAAACATTCATAACCATGCTAACCCAATAGGAAAATAAAAAGGACTGAATTATCCAAATGCAGATGAAGTGAATCAGCCCTGTCTCTCTAGAGAGACTGGACATACTTTAAGAGTGTGTGTTTTAAAGCCAGCGAGTCTGAGGAATAATCCTGTTGACCAGTTCTCAGCTGAAGACTTGGGAAGGAGTGTCTGGAGCTCTCCAGAGCTCTTTCTCTGTGTAGCCCTCTCCTCTCCTGCACTGTGTCCTGCCATTTCTAGCTGACTGCGCATCTTTGCACTTCTAATTCAGCCTCCTCAATGCAAGGGACCACCCTTGTATTCCCCAACATGGGCTCGAACCCTCAACCTAGGCATGTGCCCTGACCTGGAATCGAATGTGCAACTTTCTGGTGTATATGATGACATTCCACCTGCCTAAGCCACTTGGCCAGGGCCATTGGGTATTCTTAACATATTTTAGCTTTCAGTTACAATGTAGAACACATTCATTGCAATATATAAAGTAAGAAAGTCTGAAATAAGGAATGAACAGAAGTCTAAGTCTGGAGACATGAGATATTGGAAAACAGAAAGTGGCAGGATCTCAGAAAGAAGAAACAGAGGTAACTCTTCTTAGAAACTGGTCAGATGTAGAGACACAGCCTGAGGATGAAACTGACTGTTTGCAGCATATGACTTAATTATACCATTTGAACTTGACCAGTCATACAAAACATCTGATATTCCAGGCCTGGTATGATTTAAGATTATTCAGGATGTGTCACTTAAAAAAAAAAAAAAGTCCTGTACTTGTAAACAAAGTTTCTTTCCTTGAAAATCCCATCCTGTAGGGATTGACCACTGTGTGTTCAATTAGGGTTTCCCTGCATTCCCTAGCAGTAAATTCAGGTGAACATTTACTAGGTCTCAAAGTTTTTATTTTTTTCCTTATCAACTCAAAACATAATTTGTATCTAATTTTCTATCATTGCATTTTAAACAGGATGTGTATTTATCTTCCACATATATACCTTTTATACATTTTCATGTGTGTAATTATGGAGTATAGGTCATTAGGGTATTTAATCTATAATAATAAAATGATAATACACTAATTAGACCAGATGACCTTCCCGGGTCTCAGGTGTCAGAGGGAAGCCAGTGCAGGCAGCTGGGGGAAGGAAGGCCTACTCTTGCATGAATTTTGTGCACTGGGCCTCTAGTGTGTTATAAAATGAAGGACTTCTTGGAAGTGTTTATGGAAATGTTTAGGGTATTTAAGTGGTTTGGGATTTTACAGTAAACTGGAAATGAATTATTTATCACATTTAAAACAATAGAATAAAACTCCTGTTATTCAAACATTTGCTATTAAACTCATTTTCAGAATTGAGTTGATTCAGATGATCAAAAATGCCTATATTAGCAAATTGAATTAAATGCTACACAACTATAATATACCACTATACCATAGGCAGTTATGGTTTATGCCATGAATATAAAAATGACTGAATAGTAATAAATATAATACTATAGAGAACAAGCCAATTGAAAAATTACTAATTTTTATACACACTTTGAATAATTATAAAGGCAGTTTTTATTAAAATACATTTCATTTTCAAAATTGAGCTATCCACTATTGAAGAATGTATAGTTTTTGATACATATATATATATATTTCTCAGTACATAATAAATTTCAGATGACATAAAATTTTAATTAATAAACTTGTGATAAGAAAATAAGAATGAATTTCTTTATTAGACAAAGGTAGGATTCTTAACAATTAGGCCATCAAGAATCTATACAGAAAAACATTTGGTAATTTTCCTACTTAAACATTTATAAATTTTATATGATAAAAAATAACCTAGAAAAAGTTAAATGATATATCATACATTCTGAAAATTTAGTACACTGAAAATTTCAGGCAAAAAGCAAATTTACTTGATTTACAAAGATCTAATTAATGCAAGTTAATAAGAGAAAGATGAAAAATTCTATAGGAAAAGTGGGTAAGATATATTCATGGCTACTTCACAGATTAAAAAGGGACAATGTTAATAAGTATATAAAAAAGTCAACCTCACTTATAATTAATTCAGTGTGAATCAAAATGGCAATATTTTAACTTATCCAGTTGGCAACTATCTGAAAATTTTGATAATATGGGGAAACAGTGACTCTTCCATATTTCACAAAAGAAGCCAAAATATATGTATAGAATATATTTTACAGCATTATTTATAATAATAAACTAGAAAGTACTAAATGTCCATTAGTTGGGATTTGTTAAAAAATTATAACTGTACACATTAGCTGTTAAACAGAAAGAGGTAAATCTGCATGTTTTGATATGTAAATATAAGATCATTTTGGTGATTATAAACAAATACCACATATACTGGTACATTTGCTTTTCCAGAGGATAAATAAACAAAGATGTGGTTATCTTGGAGGAAATGTACAAAGGTGACTGGATGTGGGAATGAACAAGAAGGATACGGTATTTGCATTTCATATCAAAGCCTTTTGTGTGTATTTGCTTACCATTTACATGCAACATACATTTTAATGTCACCAGGGGTCCTTTGAGTGATGGGTTTGAGAACTTTTTTGTTTACCTCTATATAACAGTCTTTAATAACAATAAAATTATAAAAATTAAAATCAGCTATCTCAAATAATTTTTTCATGAATAGTTTGACAAGCATTTTCCCCAAACTAATATTCTAGGGTGATTTTTTTCTAGATATTTTAAATATAAGCATTGTAAATTAAGCCATTTATTGAACAGCCTGAGCTTGAAGTGATATTAAACTTGAAACGGAATTATTTTCCTCCCATCTCTCTTTCAAATAACATGCATTTATGCGTAGCAAATCATTCTTCTCCATCCCTCAACCATTATACAGTTTTCCAGTCACTGCCACTTAATTAAAAGCACAAGTAGGTCCACTTTAAACCTCTGAGCTCATCTTCTCCACTCCGCCTTGACCTTGGCTAGACGGGCCTTGGTGTGGGTAGCTCTTCTAACCCCTCCCACCTCTGTTTTCTAGTGTTACAGTAGGAAGGATGCATTAGAGAAAACAATTTCCCTCCTGCACTGAGCCTGCAAGTGCACCACTACTCTGGGGTAGCTGCACCCAAATATCCCAGGAGCACATGTGTACATTTTTAAGAAGTCCCTTCAAAAGCCTCCTCATTTCCCGGTTGCCTAGCATATGAGATCGAACTTCATCTCCATCAGTCCACTTTCCTGGTGGGATGGGCAGTAGTAAGTACGTAAACCCAGCCAGCCCAACCACACTTGATTCTGCTGACTGGCTCTCACGCTCACTCCCATCCCCTCCTTCCTTCTGTTGCCTTCTTATAAGGAGGAGGGCAAGGGGTCCAGGTTGTGTGAACAGAGGCAGTTAGCCAATTAGCTGACCTTTGATAATTCATAGGAAGAAGAGGCCGCGGGCTTCTATTTGGTTCAATTCCAAGACAATAGAAGGGTTATCATACAATCTCATTTTCTACCAAATTTTCTCTCTACACATTAAATATCCCAAAAGCTAGCTAGCTTTAGTAAGTCTTTGTTGCTAGGAATCTTTCAGTTTATCCTAAGTCTCTTGTTAGTTTTAAGATTTCTTGAGGATATTACAGAGTTGATAGCGCTAATACTTATTCTGTGCCTGTAAGGAGAGAAAGGATAAGATGTGAGGCTGAAGAGATAAAACAGAATGTGATCCTTAAAGGTATCTTATTCCACAGAAATGAGTTTGCCCTGTCAGCAATGAGAAGCCTCTGAATATTGTGCTGAGTAGTAATAACTCGCATTCTCATCTGGAATTTATCCTGGCAACTGTAGTGTGGTTGAGGAAGGACTGGCTGCTTCGATGCAGTGGACTCTCACTTAAATGCAGTTTGTTTCTAGACTCAATAGGTAAGTGCAAAAACGTTAAAGGTTATCAGAGTGTCTTGAAAATCAACTAGGAAACTGCCAGTTTGGCATCAACATACCATCTTTAAGTAGATATACAGCACAGGCCTTCCCTCCTCCATTTGGAATGCATGTTATGTCCTTGGTGAAACGCTTGGTTAGCTTGCACTTAGGAGTTAGAGTGTACTTCTCTGAAACTGCCTACACTGAGTTTGGAAGGGTTAGGGCAGCAAGAAGCTCACACATGAAAGGAACAACGGGCACTGAGGCCTTTGAAGGAACCAGCAGGTGCGTTGCTCTCATCTCTCACTGACTCTGGAGCAAACCCTCCTGAGGTGAGATGATGGGGGAATTGCCCACAGGACTTAAATCATTTTTTCTCTATTTTTGCATAACAAGTAAAGAGTAATTATTTATCTAATCTAGACGGAGATAAAGAACCCTGATGGGGATGCAGCAAAGTCAAAGTGGACATAGGTTTTAGGGAAGAGAAAGTGATGTGAGTTGGAAAATGACAGAACTTAAGGGAAACACAAAGATTTCCAGGACACCAGTGTGGGGAACTGACAGAAAAATGTTGTTATTTATTTTAATAGTGCAAACGTTGGGAAATGCATATTTGGGGAGGAGATTACTATTTCAGTTTTAGGTGTATTTGTGTAAAGCCTGCGTAAAGATCCACATGGAAAAGAGGAATTGGGAAGCCATCAGCCTGTGTGAGCGGTGGGCATACACCAGCTTCTCATTTCTCAACAGCAGCACTGTGGACCTCTGCACAGGATAGGGTTTGTTGTGGGGAGCTTTTCTGTGCATTGGAGGATGCTTCACAGCATCCATGGCGTTTGGCCTCTAGATGCCTCTAGCACCTCCCTGGTGTGACAACCGAAAATGACTTTAGACATTATGAACTGTCCATCCCATGGAGGGCAGAATTGCCTCTGATTGAGAACTACAGGCATGGTTGATATAGCCAACAGAAAGAAGTAGATGGAAAATTTATTAGGATGGATAATAATTACTAAAAATGTATTGGATAGGCAAAAGAGGAACCATCCTCCATCCTCAAAGAGTACTGAGGAGGGCCTGCTTTAAACACAGGGGGAAAACCAACAGGACATGGAATCATAGACTAAGGAGTATTTCAAGAACAAAGAGGTAAATTATATCAAAAGCTGTAAATGTAAAATAAGATGAACATAGTTTTCTATTGCCGCTGTAACAAATGATTTCAAACTTGGTGGCTTAAAACAACAGAAATGTGTTTGTAAGCTCTGAACATCAGAAGTCTGACAAGGGTCTCACTACTCTGAGATCCAGGTGTCAGCAGGGCTGTGTTCCTTTCTGGGGGTTATATGGGAGAACCTGTCTTCTTGCCCTTTCTAGCTTCTAGAAGCTGCCAACATTCCTTAGTTTGTGGTCCTCTTCCTGGGGTTCCAGACACAGCAATATTGCATCTTCCCAAACTTCCTTCCTTTATCCACTCTCACATCCCTGTTTCTGATCACAGCTGGGGAAAGTTCTCTGTTTTAAAGATTCTTCTGATTAGCCTGGCTTACCTGGATAATCCAGGCTACTCTATCTCAGCATCCTTAACTATGTCTTGTAGGGGTTCATAATGGCCTCCCCAAAATGTGAATTATTTTGAGCTGAAAGGAAATCAAGACACTGAAGGCTCATGAGAAACTTCTCCCTTAAAGAATTTAAATTAGGGGCTTTGCCCATAACAGTTATCACCATAAATAACTTACTATCTATAAGGCAGAGCAAACTTCTAATGATTGAACATCTGTTCTTATCATCCTGCAATGACGTTTCTCCCCTGAGAAGCCCCAGTTACCTTACTTCATCCTTAGCTCAGAATGTCATATAGACCTCACTTTCTCTTTCTGTCTGTCTCTGAACCTCTCATGTGTGTGGATCTCTGACTCTCTTATGTATGTGGGGTTCCCATGGGTACATAATCAGGGGTGGGCAAAGTAGGTTTACAGTTGAGAGTACCTGAAACAGTTTATTCTCATATTATTATTTATTTAGTAATTATTGTATTATTCATTATTATTATAATTATATTATATTAATTATTATAATTACTCTACTTTTGCTCATCCCTGTATATTAAATTTGTATTTTTTCTCTCTTGTTTATCTGTCTCCTGCAGATTTAATTATTAGACCAGCCAAAGGAACCTAGGAGGGTAGAGGAAACTTTCTTCCTCCCCCATGTTCTAGGTCTCTGGTTCTTTGATTAAGACAGACACATTTGGGGAGGGGTTTTATTTTGCCTACCACAGTGAATCCACAAAAAACTTTTAGATTGAGCAACAAGAAGATCACATTTGACCTTCATGAGATCACTGTAGTATCTTGGTAGAGCCTAAGGCAGGTGCAGAGAGCATAACAATGGAGACAGGAGAACTGGCGGGGATTGTGCTTGTCTCATTCCAGTTTAAAATGGAATCCTGTTACTTCTTACCACCAATTATAATGATTTCTGTCTTTCATTGTCCAGAAAACCTTTTTGTTAAGGGCAGTTTTTAAAACCCTAATTTTGGTAAGAACTTTTAAGATAAATACGGTTGTGATGCAGATGTGTCAAGGTCTTCTTCACTGATAAGAACTTTCTTAGAAAGTTAAAATCATCTTTCTCTTTGTGATGCAGAAAGGGGGACCCGCCTTAGAAATCCACATTTCCCTGGTAAATGTAAATCTCTCTTACAGAAGACTAACTGCTACTGGATTTCTAGAGCTTCACCTATGTCTGCTGTTTCTTAAAAATAACCCGCTCAAAGTAATATGAAAAAGAAGCCTATTTAGGGGTGGTATATTTTGTTCCCCTTCACTTGGCATCATAAGTACTTTGCATCCTTTCTTCAAAAGGAGAATTTCATTCTGGAAATTCTGAGCAGACCTTAGCTAGTAGGGCATAGTCATATTAAATTCAGAAATGCTTAAAGCATTCAATTTCTCAGATTTAATTTACAATTAAAATTTTTCATTTAGCCTGCATATTACACAGGACTCATTTTTTTCAAACTAAATGCTGACTGTTTCTATTTTAAAATTGTTGGTCTCAGTGCTGCCCCAAATGTCATATTCATTTCGTGCTGGAACAAGTGTTTAGAACAGTAATTGCTTAAGTTTGTGAAACTTTTTATTCTTTGTGCCTTTTTCTGGCTATATATATATGCATGCTGCTGATTGAAACAGTATCCACTTGTAAACACGTGTTACAAAATCAGTGGTTTTCAACTTGAGGCCTGGGATCCTTGGACACTGTAAACATTTCTGAATAATCAAACCATACAACCTATTTTATCACAATAAGAATCAAATAGTTTGCTGGTTTTATTTATATGGACAGTTTTCTTCTATCGTTCTCTAGGTAGATGGTTAAGAACTTATGCTATGAATTGTTAGTGATATTTTGTAAGATTGTCTGGAAATTAGGTCATCAATCAATGGTCTAGGACTGTGATTTCCCGGGATGTCAGATTTTCAGCTTTAAAATAGGGACAGTTGTGGACAATTGGGACAATTGGTCATCTAGCTGAAAGCCAAAGTAGAGCCAAAGTTTGGATTATCTCTGTTTCCAGCCAAAATTCAGTGTGCCACCAGTTTCTCATTTGTTTTTTGTTTACTTATATTAATAAATGTGGTAGTTTACCTCATGTGTTTTATATACGTTTGACCTCAAAAAAGTTTTGCAAAATGTGCATTGTATATGAGGTACAGGCAAAAGAAAATGTTTAAGAAACTAGTTTGGAGAAGTAATTTTGCTCTGTAAAACTCTATTTGCATTAACAAGAAGACATCAGGCCCCAAATGGAATCACTTATACTAGGCCCTATGACACCAAACAAAGACCTAATTAATTACAGTTTCTGCTTCTCTCAGAAATGAGATCTGAAACCAGGCAATCAGGAATCTTTCAGTCATCTACCTGACAGACCCCACCCTGCAATCCACTGAAGGGGAGCAGAATAGGCCACCCCTCAAAATGTACCACTTTGGCTGAAGGTAATCAAGACCCACCTGACTCAAGAAAAACTTCTACCTCTCCCTTATCCACCTTAGAATATACACAAATATATATAATAGATTGGGGGCCTGGCCCACAAAGAGAACTATTACCAGAGATAACTTTTTATCTGAAAGAGTTGCAGGCATGGCAGAGCAAACATCTGATTACCAAACATCTGCTCTATTTCCCTATGAATGGCTCTCCTCCCCTTTGAAGCTCCAAGTCCCTATCCCATTCCTAAGCTCAGAGTGACATGGAAACCTCCATTGCCTGGCAGCCTTGGGGTCTCATGTTTTTATGGGGCTTCGGTCTATACAAAATCAAATTTGTCCATCTGTCTTTTGTCTATGTAATTATTAGACCAGCTGAAGAACCTAAAAGGGTAGAAGAAAAGTTTTTCTGCCCCAACATCCTTGAAAGGAAAGTAACCTTGCCATAACCAATCTGCTTTTTACTTACTTGTTCCCATTCCCTCTTGTCTATCAAGGTCTTTCAAATTGTACAGCTCCTCAGAGCTGCAAGATTAGATGCTGCCTGACTCATGACTCATTGAATAAACCAGTGATACCCTTAAACTGTAGTCAGCTAATTTTGTTTTTTAAACAGTGCTTATTTGTATGAAGGTTTGGGATACGCTTTTAGAAATAAGCCAGAGGTGATATTTTAAACATCTTTTTTCTCCCCAGTGGTAATTAAAGAAAGCATAAGTCCAGTTTTTGGAAGGGATATAAGGGTGGTCATGCCATGTTGTTGTGAGAATACAATCTGTGTGGACGTGGTCGAAAGATTACCAAAGGGGAGTTGTGCCTTTAGAGGAGAATGTTTCAAAAAAAAAAAAATGAGTCTCCTTTGATATAGGAGAATGAAGGTAGGTGGGAGATCAGTCACATAGCATGTGCACAGACAGTAAAATCAGAGGACAGGGCTCTTGATGACAGGCTCCTGTGACAAGGCCTTCGATGCCCCTTAAAGGGTTGATTGAGCTCCAAAAGCAGGCAGGCATTCAGAGTGGTGGTTCACTTTCTTTGTAAAGGACAAAATAAAAACTGGGGTCATCAGGTGACTTATCTAATTTTCACCTATTTTCCCAGAAGGTGGTGAAAGAATTGGGGTGGGAAGGAGAGATTACAGCAGCTGCCCCCTTTTTGTAAATTGTTATTTTATTGTTTAAAGTATTACAAATAGTAGTACATATGTCTCCTTTTTACCTCCATTGACCTCCCCCCAGCCTCCCCTAGCCTCTGGCACATGCCCTCACCCCCACCCCCTTGTTCTCCTCTCCTCAACCCATCTGCCCCTTTTCATCAGCAGAGCAGGGAGCCAGGCAGCTACTGTAGCTACAGGGACTTACATTTTACAATAAACCCTCCCTAACTTGTGGATTTGTCCACAAAATAAGTTAGATGTATGCTGGGTGGTAAGGCTAACTCATTCTTCTTATCATAAATCAAGGCTCTAGTACAGTGGTCGGCAAACTGTGGCTCCTTGAGTGTGGCTCTTCCACAAAATACCATGTGCGGGCACGCACGTACAGTGCGATTGAAACTTTGTGGCCACACTCAAAGGGCCAAAGAGCCGCATGTGGCTCGTGAGCCGCAGTTTGCCGACCACTGCCCTAGTAGATTTCTTCCCTGATCAACATTTATGTAACAGTTTAAGTGTTTATGCATATTTCCTCCTTTTACCTGCCAGTGTCTAATAAGCAGTCAAATTAACACATACTAAGCAAGGGCAATGGAGCAGGGAAGGCCCTGCATTATTTAAAACTGGCCTATTCTATCTCTAAATTTGGAGGGTCTTGCCATATCAGGGCTATTTTTATCAAAATCCAGAGAGTACTTCTGAAACTTTCTTGAAAGCCCCATTTTTCTTCCTTTCTTATATCGATTTGTTTATAGCACTGCCAAATACATGGATTTACCCGTCACCTACTGTCAAAGCAGCCCAGTTCTGCTGTTGAACATGGGTCATTTCAGGTAATCTATCATGAAATGGCTCAACAGCCCTCAGTTTCTTTCAACCCCTTCTGAATGTGTTTTCTTGCTCAAAAGCACCCGCTCTGTGGAGTGCACCCTGCACCTGGTGTGACACGATTCACTAACGGATTGAATGCACAGCGATTTCAGCTTCCCCCAGGACAGCCCTGGCCATCAGGCTGAGGCCATCTTACACAGTGGGACATATGAATTAGTATAGCAGCCCATCAATCCAGATTCAGCCAAAAATTACAAAAAAATAATAAAAGAATGAACTGTTAGCAAAATTACACCCTTCCACATTTGTACCCAACCAGCAAATAATCATCAGCATGCTGAAGCTGTGATAGGAAGTGGAATAAATATAGCCTTCTATTAAAATCCTTAGCACGTAGAAGGAAAAAAAAGCACTCATTTGGGTCGAACACATTTTATTCAACAATGAAGGTCTCAATTCCAATTTCATCCCCACTGTCGTGAGCACTACCTATTTTTATACATAATAGGTATTATTCTTGTATAACATACATGCTCCTTACAGTCTTTGAACAAGGTGGTCTAACAAATCTGAGGCTGTAGATCAGTTCCCACAGATTCTGAAATGGAGAACGGTATGCAGGAAGTTTATTAGGTAATGTCTTGGGAAGGGAAGAAAGATGGGCCATGCAGAGGAAGAAGTTGGGCACCCATGCAGTGGTACCAAGCCTCAGCCTGTTCCCATGAGGAACCTGATGACTTGGATTGCCCATCTGAGTTGTCCTGCTATGGGGTTAGGTCCTTAAACCCTTGGTCAGGTACTGTATGCAGGATGCTCTGGGGAGGGGGCGTGATCTTAGCCAAGGTGACTCTCTTCAAGTACCTGAGAGGGCTTGGGCATGGAGGCTTAGTTGAGAGCATCCTAACAGCTGAGAGAACAAGCCTGTGAATTGTGAAGGGGGACATGGGCTGCACAGTGCAGTGTCCACTCTGTCAGCTAAATGATTGCTGTACCGATGCAGTGTAAGCATCCGGATAGATGTGGGAATAAAAAAACAGCTCAGGAGAAACTCAGGTAGTTAATTGTTGTATTTCTTCCCCCAAATAAATGCTGGTGAAACGCCTTGAATACAAGTACCTCACTATTGGATTCCTGATTGTTTTGATTCTGTAGGTATACTGTGTTGGAGATAAGAGTGGTTTGACTCCATGTAGATATGTCTGTCACCAATTTAAAAAAATACGTTTTTATTGAACTTGAGAGAGAGGAAGGGGGAGGGAGAGAAAGAAAGAGAGAGGGACACTGATGAGAGAGAAACAATGATTGGCTGCCTCCTGCATGCCCCCCACTGAGGATTGAGCCAGCAGGCTGGGCATGTGCCCTGACCAGGAATCAGTCCGGTGACCTCTTGATTCATGGGTCAATGCTCACCCACTGGGCATCACCAAATAGAAGCAAAGTGCATATTTAGGCACAGAAGCCTGTGATTTAGTTGATGTTGTTCAAGGAACATTCCAGAAACAGGTGAGTTGCCACGGACCACAAAAATATAGTCAGGAAGTAGAGGCCATCAGTGCCTTTCACTATATTAAACTGGATATAATAAGTAAAGAGAAAGAGTTTGCAAATGTAAGACCAAGTTATAGGAGTTGGAAGACTTGACATAAATTACTTGAATTATAGGCAACCGGTGCTTTAGGAAAAAAAAAAAGTTCTATTACAGGAAACAAAAATCTGCTCAAAAGAAAGACATCGGGGTGGAGGAGGTAGTTGAGAGTGATGTGGGGTGAGATGTTAATTTAGTGCAGGTCTTCTCACCTCAGCCCTAGTGGCATTTAAGCTGGATGATATTTATTGCAGGAGGACAACCAAGAATATTAGTAAAGTGCTGATAAAGTGAGTCTCGAGAGGAATTGTATTTTCAGTACAAAAATTGCTTTTTGTTGTTGGACAGTGGTGCCCTCTGTTCTTCTAATGAATGTGTTCCTCACTTTGTATTTATCATTCTCTGAGTCAAGGTAGCTGTGTGTGCAGTGGAAACAGAGTAATTGGCAAGGATGGAAATTGGGTGTACAAAGAATGAAAAGCACAATGGAGGAAGTAGTTGGCTATTTAATGTAACCTCAGGAGATTTCAAAAGTATGCCAGGGGTGGTTTATCACTAGAAATATCTAACAGTTATATTTTTAAAGGCAGATCCGATAATCATCTTTCTTAAACTATATGATAAGAATTCAATCATTTCATTCTTCATCTGAAAATTTAATAGAAGTTTTGAAAGTTATGCATATATTAGGGGTCCTTTTCTCATATTCCAAATATATGAATTGAAGAAAATGTAATTCAATGTTAAGTGACTATATATCATGTTGCCTGAGACACTAACACAACATAATGTTAATGTTAGATAATCTAATGGGCCTTTCAGATTATGCTATCCTTTTTTTTTTTTCCCTCTTGGGAACAGTTTCATCAGATTTTTTAAATTTAGAATGCTATGAGTTTTATTAAGCAGAAGCATCCTGTTTCCTTTTTACACTCTTAGAAAATAAACATTGTGCCTGATCAATCTGTTCTTACAGCTGGGTGTTTCTAAATGTCAGAGCAAGACATGTAATATTAGATTGGAATCTATTATCATTCATGAAAATAAGTTGCATTTGTATAGTTATGAGAAAGGGACACAAAACTAAAGAATTAAATTCTTTCAGAACCTAAAGTGATAAAGAGTATCTATTTTTTACCTAGATGTTATGAAAAGTTTGCTTTCAAATTCCTTATCTTTGTTGGACTTATGTCAGCTTTTAAAAATCCAAATAGGATTATATTAAAGTCTTTTTCCCTCCAATGGAAATATTAAACATCTTTGTATTGTGGATTGTATTCAGCTTAGTTATTTGCAGATCCCTCCCCTTCTCCCTCGCATATAAAATGACCATCAATTGACATTTAGTATATAACAAAGAGAGAAATAAGAATGTAGTATTTTGACAAATAAACATTAAAATGTTCACCAAAATAAATTCTTTTCTTTTCCTGTTACTCAAAATAAATTCTTGAAGTTTCCTTTCATCAAGATTGGACTCATTTCTATTCCCTGAATCATACCTTTGATTTTGAGTCTTTATATTCCTTTCCCCTGAATACCTTCAATCCCATTTCTGTTTGATTAAACCATTATCAGTTTAAATTCTATCCTTTTTCTGGTATCATAAGAGCTGAGTACATAAGTAAATCATAATTCCCCCTTTGCTTGGGTTTCCTGGACTTCAACTTCTGTGAAAACGATATGCCTTCCCTTTTGCCCATGGATTTCCTCCTCACTCCCGAGTTTCCACGGTTGACTAGCAGCCAACTGATCTTCTTTCAGTGGGACATAAAGTGGCTGTAGGGTGGCTCTGTCTCCCAGCAGCTCATACCTGTGTGGGGAGAAAGTTCTCCATGTATCTGTTGTGCTCCACATGTCTTGAAGCAGAGGCTTTCTCTGACATTGTTCTAGACCAGTGGTCGGCAAACTCATTAGTCAACAGAGCCAAATATCATCAGTACAACGATTGAAATTTCTTTTGAGAGCCAAATTTTTTAAACTTAAACTATATAGGTAGGTACATTGTTATTAACTTAATTAGGGTACTCCTGAGGCTCAGGAAGAGCCACACTCAAGGGGCCAAAGAGCCGCATGTGGCTCGCAAGCCGCAGTTTGTTGACCACGGTTCTAGACAAAGAACGGATAAACCAACCTGTGGTATCCATTAGATTAAGTTCTTTAAATTTAAGAAAAATATTACTACTTAAATGCAAGTATCAATATGCATACAAGGAATTTATGAGATCTAAAAAGATTTCACAGTCCACCATGAAAATTTGCAAGTATACTTTCCACGATCTGGTCAGTTACTGTTTCAAAATAGTGCTTTACACTCAAGTAAGAGACTAACAAAGGCAGTCTCATATTGGCAAACAGAAGAAAACACAACCTGAATAGTTTGAACACGTCACAAGTTTGTATATGCAAATGAGATAAAACCAGAAAAATTCTTATTGCACTATCTGAAACTATTTTTAAATATAAGGTCTCATTACCTTTTCTACTACCCATTTTTCTTTTGCTTGTGATAGTCTTTACTGGGGTGGAGAAAATAATCCTGTTCATTATAGTAGGAGAAGCTCGTATCATTATGGAAATGATTTCCTATTATTGTTGGTGCAGTAAGCACAGTATTAAGGAAATGTTATACTTGTGGTGAAACAGGCCTCCCTCCTGCCCTCTGACATCAGCTTGAAGAAAAAATGGTCTTTGAATAAATTGCTTAAGATATGCTATCTATTTTTGAAATTAGCAGAAAGGGCAAGTTTCAGAATTCATTTAAATCACCTGTTTTACTGCCACAGAAAATAACAGAACTTGGTATTCTGGCCTTTCTCTAAAAACCGTACAAAGAAGAGTCTATATTTAAGACTTGAGACTTTGCAGTGCTAAGCCTCACTATCATACCCTTACAACTCTATATGCGAATGTCATGCTTATAACGCATCTTCATTTGTGACTTAGTATTTTTACTTTACAGTGGGCTAGGTAAAGATTTTGGGGCTAGTAAGTGAACTCATTTACTCTGTCTCTTTTTTTTTTTAAATATATTTTATTGATTTTTTACAGTGAGGAAGCGAGAGAGATAGAGAGTTAGAAACATCGATGAGAGAGAAACATCGGTCAGCTGCCTCCTGCACATCTCCCACTGGGGATGTGCCCGCAACCCAGGCACATGCCCTTGACCAGAATCGAACCTGGGACCTTTCAGTCCGCAGGCCGACGCTCTATCCACTGAGCCAAACCGGTTTCGGCTACTCTGTCTCTTTATTCTCATCCAAATTGTCATGTTAACACTATTCTTTTTATTGAGAACACCTTTCAGGATATTGAAGAGTTTTGACAAGCATAAGCAAAATCTCCCCTCAAAGGCAAGTTGGCACAAAGCTAAGATAGAATGATAGGTGGGTAAGACAAAAGCAATGTAGGGCTTAAGCTCCGCAGTTCAAGGTCAGTCAGCGAAATAGTCACCGTCTACTTTATATCCAACAGGTTGACCTTTTGCAAATGAAGGACCCAAGTGGCCAAGTGACACTATTCAGACAAAATGCTTACAAGGCGAAACTTTGGAACAGGAGAAATAGCCTTAAAACGAAGAGTTTCTGACAAAGGCAATTTGACAAGCACCTAAATCAGACTAGCTCTTAAGTACAGTAAATAAATTTTACTCATAATCGTGCATTTTAAGGATAGCTATTGGCACATGTCATGCATGCTGAGAATCCTCACAATGATCTCTGTGCTTTCTCTAATCTTGGTAGGTGAGAAATTAAGAAAAGGCCAGTCATTGTCATATAAGTTTGTTTAAACCAAAATGGTCTTCGAATAAATTGCTTAAGATATGCTATCTATTTCTGAAATGAGCAGGAAGGGCCAGTTTTTAAAAATCATGATGTTGTTGTTTTTTAAATTCTAGTGTGCCTGGTGTGTCTCTGACATGGAAAAAATATACATATGAGAGAGCAGCCCATTATACCTCTACGATTTCCTTCAACTGAATATAACAAACGTGTACCTCAATTACAAAAGAATTATAAGTCACAACAATGACAATTATTTTATGTGTGCCTTTAAGTTTTAGTAGCATGAGGGCAATCAATAGACAAATGGTTAAATAAGTTATGGTTCAGTGACATTTGAAATAGTCTAAAATACTTAAAAACATTAGTCAGATCTAAAATTCATGGGCATGAAAATTTCTAATATACATTTTAATATTTTCAATTGTAGAACAACATTATGCCATGATATTATTTATTGAAGAAAATACCTAAGGATGAGTTGGGGGGTGCTCTTCTAAGAGCCCTCAAACACAACACACCTCAAGTATAAGCTGGCATGTCTATGTCTGTCACAGAGAGACAACCTTTGTAAAAAGCCGCCAAGCCTGTACAGTGCGGCTCAGTGGTTGAGCATCGACTTATGAACCAGGAGGTCAAGGTTAGATTCCCAGTCAGGGCACACACTGGGTTGCGGGCTTGATCCCCAGTAGGGGGCATGCAGGAGACAGCCAATCAATGGTTCTCTCTCATCATTGATGTTTCTCTCTCTCCGTCTCCCTTCCTCTCTGAAATCACTAAAAATATATTTTAAAAAAACAACAACTACGTTTTAAAAAGCTATCAAGAACAGAATGGATGTTGCAGAACAGCCATTGGTCCTCCCATAAGAAAGCTCTGTCTGCCCTGATCCTCCATGCCTAACATCAGAGGAGAGGGTGCGTGTGTGAAGGGAAACCTTGCCTTTCTCTCCTTTGGTCCTGGGGAACTGTCCCTACAGTCTCTGCGGGAGGGTATCCAGGGTAAGGGGAGGGGTGGTGGAGAATGAGGAAAGAGACATGGAAATGTTTTGTCATTGCTTTTTAATTGAAAGTAAAACTACAACTTTTTAAAATACACAGAATTCAGTCTCAATAAAAATGATTGAAATTATGAATGGCCAGAAAGTGAGAGTATAAAAAGCCCAGTAGCTATTTAACAAAGTCACTATCCTGTAGGAAAAAGGATTTGATATAGGATAGCTGGCACAGAAGTTTGAAAAAATGAAACTGCTTTAGGTTTTATTTCAAGAATAAACTGGTTACATAAGCAAAGAAGCTATTGGAGGGGGGTTCAATGAAAATAAGCACATTTATTATTTTTTCCTCTTTTATCTCTAGCTCGCCTGTAAAAGCATGAATTCCGACAACTGAAAATCTTGGTGCAGGTTTAACAGTCTCTGGAGCGTTTGTTATTTTCACTATCCTACCCAACTACTTTATGTTTCTTTCATCTTGAATTTGAGAACCCTTTCATTCTCTAGATCCCTGGGGAATCTTTTTTATTTTTATTTTTTTTTTATTTTAGATCTGATTCCATTTTATTCAGCCTCATGTTTTCTTAACTAGTGCTTCCCTTAAGTAATCACCAACATTGTAAACTCACCAGAATCTCTTGAGTCCTGTATCTTGTTTGCTGTCTCCAGACAATGAGTGACATGGAGAAGTGAAGAGATAGCGAGACCAATTCCCACAGAGTTCAATGGCAATGGGAGAGCTTCTGCAAACATTTAGGAATTTGGGTGTGGGGGACAGGGGTCAAGAATTGTGCTCAGGACAGTACACAGTATTGAGTCAGAAGTAAAGGCAGATTCAAGCAATGGTGACTCAGAGGATGTGAGGAATACCGGAGAGAAGCCACTGGGATTGTCTGTTTCCTGTACTCAGTTAAGACTTTAAGAATTTAAATGCAGAGAACTCACAAGGATCTTCTAAGCACTGGGATGAGGCAAATAATGGTCTGAGTTAAATGGTGCCGTCATTAAATTAGTGGTAGCTGGTTGATGAGCAAGAGGTATTTTAGTTGGAATAAGATTTGTTGTAGTTGGGAACAGAGTAAATGAAGGAATTAGGTACAGAGCTATTTCTATTAAAATAATTTTAGTCTAATAGGAAGGCAACTTTAGCTTTCTCAGAAGAGTTGGGTTAGTGATCTTCTCAAAATATATACTTTTGTACTGGAAGTGTTAGCCATTGCAATTAGGCAAGAAGAAGAAATAAAAGGCATCCAAATTGGAAAAGAGGAAGTAAAACTGTCCTTATTTGCTGACGACATGATATTATACATACAAAACCCTAGAGACTCCATCAAAAAGCTACTAGACTTAATACATGAATTTGGCAATGTAGCAGGATACAAAATTAACCCCAAGAAATCTGAGGCATTTCTATACACCAATAGTGAACTTTCAGAAAGAGAGATTATAAAAACAATCCCGTTTACCATCGCACCAAAAAAATTAAGCTACCTAGGAATAAACTTAACTAAAGAGGTAAAA
>NW_006285040.1:2248449-2254590 GCF_000327345.1 Myotis davidii
AAGGACTTGTATGCATGCATATAAGCATAACCAATGGACATAAGACACTGGGGGATAGTGGAGGCTAGGGGACTGTCTAGGGCGGGGGTGGGGGGGAGGAATGGACACATATGTAATACCCTTTGTAATAAAAAATTTAAAAAATATATATATACTTTTGTTACCATACTATATTAAAGTTTATCATATAGGCTTTTGTAGTAGAGACTGCCTAATTGTTCAAATCCATTGCACTTTCTTACTGGGCACATAGATAAACTTAATTTCCCAACCTCCATTGCAGTTGGGTAAAGCTATGCATTAGCAAGAATGTAGAGAACAATATGATGAAGCTATTATGACACCAATCACCTTATATTTTAGTAATTCCAATTATAATAACTCATAATTTTAAATACATTTTAGGTAAATAGATGGGCAAAGAAGAAAAGAGTGAAATAAGCACCTGTTACATTTTTATCGTCTATGTAGAATGGGCCATTTATGTCATCACATGCCTTTTCGGCATTTATGGAAAGGATGACAGGTGACTCCCAAGGAGAAAGGCTCATAAAAAGATAAAGCAATATAAAGATACTCTCCAATATATTTTTTGAACCAAGATGGTCCCAATTTCTTACAAGTTAAATACCCAGAGGACTTTCAGTAGCTATATCTCTTCATTGTTTTGCCTGTGTAATGATGAAGTAGTCTTTCTTCCAAAGGCATGAGTCTATATTATAAAACAACTATAGGCCCGGTGCACTCAGGAGCGGGGGAGAGGGGTCCCTCAGACTGGCCTGTGCCCTCTTGCAGACCTAGAGCCCTAAGGGGATATCCAACTGACAGCTTAGCACTGCCCTGGAGGTAGGAGAGGCTCCCACAACCGCCACTGTGCTCGCCAGCCATGAGCCCAGCTTCTGGCTAAGCAGCACTCCTTCTGTGGGAGCACACTGACCACCAGGGGGCAGATCCAGCATTGATAGTCTGCCCCCTGGTGGTCAGTGCACATCATAGCAACTGGTCGTTCCGCCGTTTGGTCGATTTATATATTAGCCTTTTATTATACAGGATATTTTTAAAGGAAAACTGAATATTGTAAAATTATGAAAAGAGAGATTACAATTTGTAAGAATGTGGATAGAACTGGGGTGTGTTTGCTCCTTAGCTGCTCCCAACTCAACTGATGAGAAGAATAGTTGCTCGTGTGAAGTCATAATTAGCTTAATTGTTTTAACAGGTCAGTTTTCAATAGCCTCCTGGGCTCATAGATAGAGGTTGTTTTGATCTCCAAATGTGTACATACGTCCTCAAGAGGTTATCCTAAAGTAGCCTAAAATAGATCACAAAGTTTGAACTATTTAATTGGATAACCTTTGAATTAAACAAACAAAACATCAAAGTAAATATATGAATATGAATTTTAGACTGGTTTAGGTATCATGCCATTGGAAAAAAAACCAGCATTCATAGATATATCAGCTTTATAGCAGTTGAAGAGCTTCATTCACAGCGGAGTGCTGTCTCTTGTTTTGGCAGATGAGGTGGGCATGTATGAGGAAAAGGTACGAGGAATAGGGAGTATGTTCCTTTCCCTAATACATTTTTATTACCCAGGCCATTCTTTGACTGTTCCCTCAACTGTGCTCATGACAGCCCATGAAGCTAACCCCCTTTACTTGGCATAGGATGAAGTCTCAGGTTTTGGAGTCCAGTACAAGAATCAAAGTTGTCTACACACTCAAGGTCAACATCTTAAGTCACTTTACTCACTCACATTTACCCCAAATCACTCTGGTGCCTGTGCTTTCTGTTCGCAGTGTTTAGACTGGCTTTGGCTTGCTTCCACTCGCTATAGTGTTGGACAGACTTGTGATTGCCTTCAATCAGCATAAATAAGGAGATTACTGTGCCACAGCAAATAAATTATGGGCTAAGCCCTGTCATAATAATAGTTGTTATTTATATAGCAGATTGGCTTGGGAGATCTTGAAGAATTTACAAATATGGTTTCTCCTGTTTTGCTGATAGGAAAGCAGTCTCTGGCACCAGTTTAGGATTACAAATCTCAGGGCTTCCAGCCCTAAATAGAGAAGTCACATTTTGGAAATTTGGACTCAGTTCATTAGAGCAGGATAATAAAAATATGACCAGGATCTGTATCCTCCTGCCATTTGGAGGAGGTGGTTTTGCTGAATCTGCTAAAGAAATACTTGGCAAAGAATTTATTGTTTCCTGCTTTGAGATTTTGAGAGCATTTAGAAAATGCAGAATGTGAATCCCCAAAAAATAATAGCAGAAGGTCATATGCTAACTGCCATCTCCAAGGGAAATCTGCAAACAAATTTGCCACTTAAATAAACACTTTTATTTATGGAGCACAATCTATCTGTCAAAACACCAAGAGGCTCTGCTGGGTTAACTATTTGAATACAATTAACAAAGTAATGTAATTGTCTGGCCTTAATAGACATCAGCTCTACAGGCAGCTTCACTAAAGTTAACAGTCATGCTGGAGATGAGACCAAGATGCTGCAAATGAAGCCAGATGTACACACAGAGGGGCTATAGACTCATCAGGATTTCCTGGGCGAACTATTCATTAGACTGTGCATCTGGTAGCGTTTTTCAGAAATCTGCATCTCCCAAGTGATCTCTTGGTAGATTTGGTTGAAAAGAGTCTCCCCATAACCTACCCATTTGATGGGAAAACATACATATGATGGTGTTAAATAAACTAGCATACAGGGGTGGGTAAAAATAGGTTTACAGTTGTGAGTATGCAAAACAGAATTTATTCTTGTGTTATTATTTATTCATTATTGTATTATTTCCCATATAAACATATTATCATCAAAAGTATCAGATGAAATGACCGCTTTCTAAGATAGTGATGCAAATTAATGGAAACCTCTTTATCTTCTACTGTTAGAGAAATTTATAAAACTATATAAATACAGGAATGGATGAAAGATGGTTATAATTTTTTGATACTTCCCTCATTGAGAGATGAGGAATAGGAGGGAGGGGAGACATATCTGTGTTCCCTTTCCTTGCATCTGAGTATGCTCTGTGACTGTATTAGCCAGTAAAATATTGTTCAGTGACCTTGTGTCAGTTTTCAGACTCAGGACATAGAGATGGAAAGTTTCCATTTCCTCTCTCTCAGAACAGCAAGTGTGAGGAAACCAAGCATTCTCATTTGGAGAGGCCCATGGAGAGATGTGAAGAGCAAGGGAGACCCCAGACCACAGTTGTAGATGTGTTTACATTTAGCAGCCAATACCAAACTGCTGTCTTTGAAGCTAACCCTCTGTCCTAGTCCAGCTGCCCCCACAGATTCTGCATGGAGCACAGATGGACTGTCTCCATGGAGTCCTGCCGACAATGCAGATTTGATCCAAATAATTGAATGTGGTTAGGCCACTAGGTTTAGGACAGTTTGTTATGGCAATAATACATGACGGGAATGCTCATCAATAGCTAAGCAAATATATCAACACACTGATATTTTCTGTTGTCTCTCTTGCTTTGTAAACATATTCCCCCCAATAAAGGACTCAACTGCTCTTTCTCTAGGTCACTGTCCCTCATCAGTAGCTTTGGATCTTGATTCCAAACTTGTTAGATCTCTAATGGAGTTGTTGCTGTTCACCCTAGTTATGCATCCTTTTCTGTGGTTTTCTGAAATTCTCATCAGGAGAAAGAAGACTGCTGACAGCACCTTCTCTCAGGATCTCAAAGAATGTGGTTAGGAAAAGTAACTTTTACAAGAGTTAGAAGCCTTTACTATGTTATTATTACTTCAAGTAGTCAAGCTTTGTGTGTTTGTATAAGATGCAATGCATCTCACACACACACAAAATCACAGTTACATGTACAAATTACAACAATGGCAATGCTATTATAGAAATAGTTTGGATCTTGTCTTAAAGATTCTTTGTGAAGTATGACTTTTTCTCCCCCATGCCCACTTTCTCTGTCTACTGACATGGTCAAGTCTTTACCATATTTTAAACAAATTAAACCTATCCATCTGCCTAGCTATTCTTCCAAGGTAGTACCCTTTTATTATCAACATTTCTTCAAGAGGTGATTTGCATTCCTTATTTTACCCACTTCTCCATGAATATGGCTCAGTGAGGTAATCGATGACCCCCTTATTTTCTGAACCTAAAAAAAAATTGTTTTAGACCTAATGTCATCCTCTGCATAGCATTCAACATTAATAACTATTTATTCATTCTTAAAATATTTATTTTACCTTTGTGGCACTGTCATCTTCGTATGTATTTTTTTCCTGTCTCTGTGATTGCTCCTTCTTAAGCCCCTTTTCTTCCCATCAGATCCTTTCCTTTTCTCTTTATAGACGAACCCCTTCATACTCATGGCAAAAATTGCTCTTTGGGCCAGACCTCAGACTTGAGTTCCAAACCTGTATATCTAACTACCTATTTGATATCTTCACATTTTCTTTATGGAAACTGTCATTTTCCTCTTACCTATTTGTGACCAAGTTTTCCCATATTTTGTTTCTAATCTCAGTGAATGGAACCAAGTTGTCCAAAAACTGAAAAACAGGAATCAAGTTTGATTCTGTTCTCTGTGTTTCTGACATCTCCCCAATTCAAATACCAAGGATTTCTTTTCTTCATTAAACTCCCCCAAATCTGTTCACTTATTTCCAATTGCACTTTTTCAACCCTGTCCCTCTGCTTCCTATATTGACCACCCCAACCCATTTTATTACATTCCAGTTCATATAATCTTTCTAAAATGTAAGTCTGAACGTGTCATCCCCTTATGTAAATATCTTAAAGGATACCTATACCCTGTTTGGACATAGGGTCTTTTATATTTTATGCTTCCCAGAGCTCTTCTCCCCCTGCCCACCTTTCAGTGGTTGTGAACTTTGCACATATAACATTCAAATTCCTTCTCTAGACCATCATTGGAAAACACCAGCTCACAGCTAAAGTTGCTGTGATAAATGGCAGAGGGCTAGATCACCCTTCTTCATAGACTCCTTTTCTGTGACATGCTGGGCAAACCTCAGGCTGCACCATGTTTCAAATGAGACCAAAATCATTTGAACTTTGACAAAACATCTTTTAAGAGTTCTACCTGCTAACTTTATAGAGTGCCATTTATTTTGATTAAATGTCCCTTTTGAACCTCCTCCTGTTATTCTCTGTGAGACAGCTCCTGACTGCCTTTTGCTGAAGGATGGCAGTATGTGTCACATGAAATTTGTCTTTGCCTTGTTTCTCTTTCCAAACTAAAGCCAGTCTGTTCCTGGAGTTTACCTGTCTGTTGACAGGACATACTAGGACCCTACGGTCTGAATTCATTCCCTTTATCATTCTCCATTATCTTTAAATAGGAATGTGTGCATTCTTATTTAAAACACAAATGTGTATGTTTATTTTTTTTCTAGATTTATATAATTCCAGTTTAGATTGTGTGGTGGCAAGCTAAAATATATATTTTAAGACTGATTTTTTGTTTACTCTTAAAACTCAGGGTTTTAAGTCAATGCTTTTAAACAATTTTAGTTACACTTCAGTGCAACAGCAAAGCCCAAGGAAAAGTTCAAAACAACTCAGCTTACACTTACTGATTTACAAATTGAGTTGCTGATCTTATAAACAATGAATAGAGCCATAGTCTGATTCTGAGATCTCAAGCTTTGACTTTTGCTCTTAATAGCTATATATAGTAATACTTTGCTAGTTAGAAAAGTTAAAAAGAAAATGTTTAAAAGCCATTCTTCTTCACAATAGAAAATAGAAAATGCGAGAAACCAAGATAGTGGCATAGGTAAACACCAGAGTTTGCTGCCTTGAACAACCACTTCAAAAATACAACTAAAAGATGAAACGGACATCATCCAGAACCACAGGAAAGCTGGCTGAGTGGAAATTCTACAACTAGGAGGAAAGAGAAAAACACTGAGACTCAGAGGAGGCGCAGTGTGGAAGTGAGATACTGAGGTACAGAGTGCATGCGGAGTGGGCTGGCGGCTGAGGGCGCGGCTGGCGTTTTCAATCGGGAGGGAGTCACAGACTCTGAGCTCCAGATCCGGGCGAGTCTCTAGGGGCCCAGACTCAAACGGTAGAAGAGGGACTGTCTGGCTATCGGTTGGAACTCGAAGTCAGCTTT
>NW_006285040.1:2255920-2261656 GCF_000327345.1 Myotis davidii
CATGCACCTATGGATGAGGACAGTGGGTGGGGAGTGAGGGCGGAGGGTGGGGTGGGAACTGGGTGGAGGGGAATTATGGTGGGAAAAAAGAGTAACTAATGTAATAATCTGAACAATAAAGATTTAATTTAAAAGAAAAAGAAAATAGAAAATGCAAAAAAATGTGAGAGAAAATTAAGTTTACATAGACCTTACATATAATGAATAAGTTCTGTTGACTTTTTTTAAATTTAAATTCTATATTGTTTAAGGTATTACATAAGTCTCCCTTTTCCCCCATTGATCACTCCAGGCCTCCCCCACCCCAGGTCTGTGTCCATAGGTTAGGTTTATATGCATGCATACAAGTCCTTTGGTTGATCTCTCCCCCTTACTCCCACCCTCCCCTACCTTCCCTACCTTCCCTTTGAGGTTTTACGGTCTGATCGATGCTTCTCTGTCTCTGGATCTGTTTTTGTTCATCAGTTTATGTTGTTAATTATATTCCACAAATGAGTGAGATCATGTGATATTTATCTTTCTCTGACTGGTTTATTTCACTTAGCATAATGCTTTCCAGGTCCATCCATGCTGTTGCAAATGGTAAGCATTCCTTCGTTTTCACAGCAGCATAGTATTCCATTGTGTAGATGTACCAAAGTTTTCTAATCTACTCATCTGCTGATGGGCACTTAGGCGGTTTCCAAATCTTAGCTATTGTAAATTGTGCTGCTATGAACATAGGGGTGCATATATCCTTTCTGATTGGTGTTTCTAATTTATTGGGATATATTCCTAGAAGTTGGATCACTAGGTCAAATGGAAGTTCGATTTTAATTTTTTTGAGGAAATACCATAGTTTTCCAGTGGCTGTTGTCTTTCTACAGTGCTATCTTTTCACTATATACAATTGCTGCCACATAATATGCACTCAGTAACTAAAGAGTTGTTGAATGGAGAAATGTATATAAATGAAAATAATAGTACTTTTTCATGTTTTAAAGTAGTTTTTTTAATATATTAACAAAAGTATACTGTCCATTATATAAGCAATCATTTCCCTATCTGCCACAATCTCCCTGTTATTAGGTATCCAAATACCTCCTTCTTATAAATAAATGCAAATATAAAATACCTTGGCTATATATCCGGCCTACATTTTTAATGGTTTTTTTAGACTGTGTATGCATTTTTATTTAAAAGTTTTTGATAAATATATATTAGGAAATTGATTTTCAGAATGATTGTACTGAATTCATACTCAAAGCAAAAATAGCTGAGAATATCTGTTTAGTTGAATTTCATTTTTTTTACTAGTATAGCTAAACAGGTTTCATTTATCAGCAATATCCATTTTTTGAATCTAATGACTTTTTTTCCTAACATTTATTGAATTCCAGGCACTATTCTGAGTGTTTTAAATGTAGTGAGTTGATTCTCATAACAACTCTGTAAATAATAGTATATGCCTATAACCCCCATTTCACAAATGAATAGTTGGGATGGTTTCTGATGTCTAATAAGATTTTTTTTCTTTCTGATTTATATAACTGTTTACATAGTAAAAATATTAGCCATTTAGACAATTGCATGGCTAATGGTTTTGTTATGAAAATTGTCTTTTGTCAGATTTATCAATAAAGTTTATTTTGTAAGTTAAGTTCATTGAAAAGTTAAGTTCGTAGGGATGTTCATTCATATATTATCCCTGTATGCTGTGTGTTCCTTATTTTGTTTATGATTCCTATCCATTTCTATTCATTTTGATGTGATCATGGGAGGAGGTAAACTTAGCATTTACCTACTCTTTTCCTCTTGACTCTATCCCTCAGATAAATGCTCCTCAGTGATTCTTCAGCATGCAAAGTTACACGTGAAAATTTTATTTTATAGAAATATCACTAACCCCTATAGCCTAATTTATTCTTCTATCATCTCCATCTTAAATTCAATATAAGAAAATCCATTTTTTATCTTATCATAGCTAATCCATTATACAATATACAGATATATTATGCTTTCTTACATAAATGTGTATACACACACACACACACACACACATTTGACACATTTATTTGTTTTATATACAACTTCTTTAGTTGGTAATTACATAAAAGTAATTGTGAAACAAAATTATAACATATGATTTATAGCTTTACATACATTATTTATCCTTTAATTAGCTATAGTTTTTTCGTGTCTCAGTTAGGTCTTAGATGAGCCAAGCAAACATTATTATGGGCAACATCTAAGTTCATGTGAGAATACCTGGAGCTGGGACAGTTTTACATGGTAGCTTTGACATTGATAAAGGTACTATTCTTGCAGATTTCAGTGGCAGATTTTATAGAATGCTTTTGTCAGATACGATGCTAAATAACTCAGTTTTTAAAATCCCTTTCAATGTTATTTAATATCATTTATTTCATTAGTGATTATTTGAAAGTTGTTCTGAATTGTATTATTATTGTGACTATTCAGAGTGCTTCTCAGTGATGGTATGCTTTTATAACTCAATTAGGATAGACTATGATCTTACATAATGTGTTTTATGCAGTAATGAAAAGTACTTCATTAACAGGTAGTCTGTCTCATGGCAGCTATTATGCTAGGTATTTTATATATAAACTTTACATCACTTTACTTAGCTTAATTTTTCCGAACTACTGTGAAACATAGATATAATTATAGATATAGACACTGAAATTCAGGCAGGGTAAATTACTATTAGAAGGTCACACAGCTAATAAGTGCTAGAGCCAACATTTAAATGTACACATCTCTGCATCTTTTCTCTATGCCTAATATGATATGTAGATAAACTGGTGTTATCTTCTCAGAATCATTGAATAGTTTCATTAGTACATATGAATTACTAAATAACCCTCTAAGGAATTCGGTGAAAATTATGTGAAATCAGAAGGCTTTTTCCACTTGTAAAGATATTTAACCTAATGTTATTGATTACATTTCCCCAATATATCTAATAAAAGCATAGACACCATAAATCCATGGAAGTTATACATGCTAACTTTCAGCAGATTCTCTAAAACACCTTCCAATTTG
The DNA here is from genome assembly GCF_000327345.1 of Myotis davidii. NCBI lineage: Eukaryota > Metazoa > Chordata > Mammalia > Chiroptera > Vespertilionidae > Myotis > Myotis davidii. The sequence continues at coordinate 2,258,966 of NW_006285040.1, forward strand.
CATCACTTCTTTATTATCTCCTGGTGATAAAGACTTATCTTGACAATATGCCACCAGAGAAAATAACCATTCAGTGATGACTATAAAGAAGTTGCCCTTGTGTGACTACTAATGAAAGAGGACCTTTGGTCACAAAACTATTTTGAGAGAATTTGCACATATCTAACTTATATTATTGAGATGGGTTAGTGTTTTTAATACAAATAACCTATAACTCAATTATAACTTGCAACAATTAAACACATGCTGCGAGTTATAATCATTTCCTGTATCACAAGTTATAAAGTTAAAGAATACATATTTTTTAATGGTTTACCATTTCTGTTTGTTTTTTAAAACTTACAAACTCTGATGTAATTTATTCTTTTTTCCTTTCATTTGGTAAACTTTCTTGAATGACAGAGAAGTTATAGGTGGAATGCAAGAAGCAGACTTACTATGGATATAGATATTGTGTCCCTGTGTGTGTGTGTATGTGTGCATGGGGGTGTTTGACAGTGGTAATTAAAATTTATAGTAGTCTAAATTTCTCATACTCCTTGTTATAAAAATAGAGCTAATGGCTTTCAATGTGTTAAGACAAGTAGCATGATAAAAAAAAAGTTAACTACAAAAATGAAACAATATATATCTTCTAAATCAGTAAGGAGGAAAAAAAAGGTAACAAAAAGCTCAATCAATACTATAGAGTACAGAAAATTAGAAAAGAGAATCAAAGGCAAAAACAGTAAGAAAAGTTGGTAGAAATAAATCCAAATATATTAGTAGACAACATCATTTATCATAAGTGCTGGAATAGAAAACAAGTTGAAAATTGCTGACATCATAGATGATTCTCTGCAACGGACAATCTTGGTAGAAATTGTGCAATTTTGGAAACCCACACAGTCATTCTGATCACAGCATTATGGCTAATCTAGACTGTTTAATTTAAGAGAACTCTGGGTAGAATTTCATATATGTTGAGCATTGGTAAGATTTCTGCTTTACCTGTGCTAAAATGAGTAGCACCTCATTTTAATGATGTTTTCCAAATAATTTCCTCTTGCTTTACCCTATTATTTTGCTGCTGCAATTTGTAACTATATAGCACAACTTTGTGTATTTGATCAATATCTGTCTTTATCATTAGCTGGAATCCCTGCCAAGGAAGAGACTATTTTGTTTTGTTCTTCAATCAGTTCTCAGTGTCTGGCATATTGCCTGACTGTGGGAACATTGATACATACTTATTGAATTAGTAAACGAATATCAATCCCTTGTTGAGGTAATGTTTACCTCATGAGATAAAGAAAAGCAAGCCATTCAGAAACATTGCTGTGATCACACACCTGAAGAATTCCATCGTAAACACTACCCAGCTCTTTGTCACTAAAGTGTAAGTGTAGGAAAAAACATCTGGACATTTGTAATTAGAGACTATTGGTTTTATATTTATTCTGTTTTGTGTTTGTTTTTCAAGTATCACATGTGGCATATTTAACACATTTTGCCAAGTTAAACAGACTGTGCATATATTTTGAGAAACATGCACAACAAGGTCTTGCTTCAGTTGCTTGTATGCTATTCTCAGTTTATCTAAAACAGCAATGGAAGGTGAAATTCCTCAAAGTTCTCCTTTGGCTTGGCATTAGGCTCATAGCAATTATTAATTAATTATAAACTCTAAATAAATTGACTATTATATGGAGATGTTCTAGGGTGGCATTAAATTTTATTGAATATTTCAGGAATATTTTTATTCTTGTTAGGGGTGTTGGTATGAGTTTATGTCAGAAATTCTTTTTAGTTCAGAGAGGAAAAAAATCTTAGAAAAAGTAACATATCTATAAAAGGCAGTTTTCCCAAAATAAACACTATCATATAATTAGTATTTCAGAGTTTACAGCTATACTTTACTCACATTACTTGCCATTGATGATATAGTACCTTTATATAATAAGTATGACTAGATCAAATTTTGTGTATATATAACATTTATTCTAAAATATACATGGAACCAAACTTAAATAGGAAAAGACTGAATCACAAATTTATTAAACCGAGAATGCAACAAGATGTCAACAAAGCAAATGTTTCCTCTTCCTCTCTGAGGAGGGAAAGAACAGAAATGTTTCAGGAACTGTTTCATAAACATAGATTCAAACCAAAATTGTTAGTATCTACACTAATAAAAGACAAAGATGCTAATTGACTATACCTTTGCTACACTCTATGCCACACCCACCAGCCAATCAGAGCAACTATATGCAAATTAACCCAACCAAAATGGCGGCCGGCAGCCATGGAGCTGGAGCAAGCAGGAGGCTTGATTGTCCAGGCAATGGAGGAAGCCAAGTTTCCTGCCAGCCCTGAGCCGGCTGTGGCCTCCGCTAAAGGCAACAAAGTTTCAATTATAGAAGCTAAATAAATCCCAGATACCTGCTTCCAGCCAGCCTCCACTAGGAGCTTGGGTGGCTGAGGGCAAAGGCCAGCCTGAAAACAGCCCTCAGCACCTCACGCAGGATGGCCAGGCACCCCAGCGGGGACCCCCACACTGAAGGGGCTGTGGTCAGCCTGAAAACAGCCATCAGCCCCTCACTCAGGCTGGCCAGGAACCCCAGGAGGGACCCCCACACTGAAGAGGCTGTGGCCACCCTGCAAACAGCCATCAGCCCTCAACTAGGCTGGCCATACCCTCATGGGGGGAAG
>NW_006285040.1:2261985-2265116 GCF_000327345.1 Myotis davidii
CCGGCTCGCTGCTGGCAAGTGGACATCCCCTGAGGGCTGCCGGGCTGCCAGAGGGATGTTTGATTGCCATCTTAGGCCCAATCCCCCAGGGAGCGGGCCTAAGCCAGCAGGTGGTCATCTCCCGAGCTGGTCCCAGACTGCGAGAGGGCACAGGCCGGGCTGAGGGACCCCTCTGAGTGCACAAATTTTTGTGCACTGGGTCTCTAGTTTATGTATATAACAGTCAGCCAGCCCCAGGGACATCAGCAGCATGGCAGAGCAGGAAGCACTGGACTATTCTTACTCTACAAATACCCCAATTAAGCAACAATTCATAGAAAAAAATCTCTTCGTGAGAAAATCAGAAATGAAGTGAAAGGCTCCTACATTCTGGGCAAACACCAGCCAGACTCACTGAGAGTAGGAGATTTGGGACAAATCTGGAGTTTCTTGCCCCAGTGATTACCATAAGAAATGAAAGAGACCTTACATGCCTGGCTTCCCCCAAGGGAGGAATAGTATTGATTGGCATGTCCAGCACCCCAGCTTTTTCCAAGGAGGCTCCTGGGAGAACTGATCTCAGTCCTGCCAATCATGGAACACAGATGGACCCACCACAACAGACTGCAGTTTGGGCTGGAAGATTTCATAACTCCCTTTATAGTTTATCACGGAGTGAGCTGATAAAAATGTACCTAACAGAACATTTCAACCCAAACTGAAAAATTCACATTCTTCTCAAGTACACATAATACTTTCTCTGGGAAGATCGCATGTTGCTTCACAAAACAAATCTTGACAAATGTAAGGAGATTGAAGTTATAAAAGTATTGTTTTGACCACAATGGGGGGAAAAAACAACCACAACAAATCAAGAGCAGAAGGAAAACTGGAAAATTCACAAAAATGTGGAAATTGAAGAACACACTCTTATTTTTCTTTATTGATTAAGGTATTACATATGTGTCCTTATCCTCCCGCAGCCCATGCCCCGCTCATGCCCTCACCCCTCTGGTGTCTGTGTCCATTGGTTATGCTTAGATACATGCTTATAAGTCCTTTGGAACAACACACTCTTAAACAACTATTGAGTCAAATAAATTTAAAAAGTATATAAAAAATTAGAAGATACCTCAAGGAAAATGAAAACCCAACACACTAAAACACAGGAGATACAGTCATATCAGTTCAGAAGCGAATGTAAAATGATAAACAACTGCATTTTAAAAGATCTTAAACAGAGAGAAACCAAGATGGTGTCATAGGTAAACACCGGTTTGCTGCCTCGAACAACCACTTCAAAAATACAACTAAAAGATGAAACGGACATCATCCAGAACCACAGGGAGGCTGGCTGAGTGGAAATTCTACAACTAGAAGGAAAGAGAAAAGCTTACAGAGACTCAGAGGAGGCGCAGTGCGGAAGTAAAATACTAAGGTACAGAGGCGCACACGGAGCGGGCTGGCGGCTGAGGGGCAAGAGGGGGTTAAAGTGCATTTGTTCTCTGCACATTAACTCATGTTCCAGGACCAGAATCCTGATGATCAGGACCAGGGACCTGGGGAGTAAATAAGTGAGCAGTACCAAGCTGGCTCTGAGAAATACAGCTTCCCGGGCCCCCTCCCCCCTGCCCCCCAAGACACTCACTGGGCATGTCTGGGGTGGGGTCTGAGCACCTGTCTTGTGAAAAGTTTCCAAACTCAACCAGCACAGAAGTTCTCCCACTGCAGACACAGCTGATTCTCACAGCCAGTTGGCCTGGAGGTCAATTCCTCCCAGTGATACCTGCAACAATCAAGGCTTAACTACAACAAAACTGTGCACAAAGCCCACAAGAAGTGCACCAAAAGTGTTCTCCTCAGGTAATTGGGGAGGCTGAACCACTGGGCCCTAGAGGACACTTAACACAGAAAACCACTTTATCAACACAGGGAAGCATAAAAAATGTGGAGACAAAGAAAAAGGACAAAAATGACAGAAATGGAGGAAAGCAAACTACTGGATATAGAGTTCAAACCAACACTTTTAAAGTTTTTCAAGAATTTTCTAGAAACTGCCGATAAACTTAATGAGACCTGCAAGAAATCTAATGAGACCCTCGAGGTTGTGATAAAGGACCAACTAGAAATTAAGCATACACTGACTGAAATAAAGACTATTATACAGACTCCAAACATCAGACTAGAGGATCGCAAGAATCAAGTCAACGATTTGAAATATGAAGAAACAATAAACACCCAACTGGAAAAGCAAAATGAAAAAAGAATCCAAAAATACAAAGATAGTGTAAGGAGCTTCTGGGACAGCTTCAAATTATAAAGAAAGCAGGCACCTAAACAGACCCATAACTAGTGTGGAGAGAGGATAAGATTTTGTTTATTGATTTTTACTAGTAGTAACAAGTAGAGAGAAAAATGAATGAAACATTGCTCACTGAGGCTTTAAGGTCTAGGGCCAGATAAAGTCATTTGGGGTGATCATAGATTAAGTGGGCAGTCACTTCCAAACTCTCATGGTTCTCAGATGGTGAGGACTGGGCTCCATGCACTGCTGGTGGGGTTCTGTCAGCACATGGAAGGGTTTGTCTGAGGTGATTCCTAGGTAATAGTTATCTTCTTTCCTGCCTTTTTCAGTAATCAGTGTCAAACCTCACATTCTCTGTTGAGGTTCAATTTTGGTTAAGGTTATGTGGGAGGCTTGATTAGGAAATGCTACAAACTAGTCCATAAATACAGTGCTTTATACACAAAGAGCTTTCAAGGTAGGCTGGTTGATGACTTTTGTTGTTTCAAAATGTATTGTTATTGTGTGTACATAAAACAACTTATTATATATATATATTTAGCTTCAAAGGTCATCTTTCTTCAATTTTTTTTCTCTTTAAGACCTTTTGAGTGTTGAGGGCCCTGAGTTTGGCCACCAGTTATAAAAATGTAGCATCTCCCAGTAAGATGCTCCATAACAGGTAGAATGAAAGTAGTTCCAAAGACGTATATATTTTATCAACACGAGATATTTTCCATGTTTTACAATTTTAAGAAAGCATTTACAATGGAAACATTTGTACATTCTTTGCCTTTTACTTTAGTGCATCTCAAGAAGTGGGTTTTATAATATATCCTATAAGATAATGATGTTTATACTATATATA
>NW_006285040.1:2265776-2272460 GCF_000327345.1 Myotis davidii
ACACATACACACACACACACACACACACACACACATACACACACACACAATGTTTTAATTGTTTAGCACAGAATCCATATATATGTTCAGTGATTTTTTGTGATGTGGAGAATTGTAATAACCTCATCTTTTGAAAGCTGATATGCTTCCTGGTGCCTCATATGTACCCTCTTAATACTAGAAGAGTGATTGCATGTACAACAGCTCCCTTAGGGTTTTATGTTTTATTTATTTTGTTTTATATAGATTTTAGGAACCTGTTGTTACTTACAACAATGTCACATGACCTCCCCAGTGATTCGCCAGCACTGTGCAACAGGAGGCAGTGTGGCATTTTTTATTCTGTTCACATGTTGGGACATAACATTATTTTCTGGAGAGAGATTGCATTATTCTAGATCAAGCTCTTAGATGTTTTAGAAATATTACTATCGTTGGTAATTGGGAGAACAAAAGGACAACCACAAGTTCAGTCCTCAAGAGAACCTCTTGTTCGCCTTACATGTTCCCCCTTTAGTTGAATGTGTTTATGATTTTTCTTTAAGGGTAAGATTCAGTAAGACCATCTGTGGTCTAAGACCATAGGATTGGGAGGCTTGTCAGTTGATTTGACTCTGAGAATTAAGCAGTTATGATAGTGACTTTCTAAAGTCACTTAGAAACTAAGCAGGGCAACAGTGGGTAGAAATGAGCCTCCGAGCCATAAAGAAGAGTGGATGGCCCACTTGTTCTACACACTTTAATTTAGAACTTGGAGTTGATGCTTTTGCTGCCTGTCTTGCTTGCCAGTTTATTAAAGTTGGCATTGGCTTCATTAATTCAATTTGTTTTCTTTACATTTACTAGTGCCCTGTTTTGTTTTACTAAGGTGGCAAAATTTTATTACAATTTTTAACTGTCTCATCAATAAAAAGTATTTTGGAATGCAAATTGAATTTGGCCAGGAATGACTCATCAGTAAAAATTATATTTGGACATAAACATGTTTTGGCTGTAATTTGGCTCAGGCATGGATTTTGTATTATTTTAGAAAGTTATTGTTCCACCCTGAGATACTAAAGTTTTAAAAACTCTAAATAAAATGCTCAATTCTATTCAACTAAATTGAATATATAATTGGCAATTAATATATGCCAATATATGTAAAAATGTAAGTTCATTATATGGCTAAAAGGCATGACTTACTTTGGAAAAGTCTAATATATAGTTGGTATGCCTACACTTATATGTGTTTAATGATCAGAGGACTAAATAATAGCATTATTTATTTTAAAAGTCACATTTATTGATTTTAAATATTTTCTGAAATTAAGTTGTGAATTTTTTTAATATATTTTATTGATTTTTCACAGAGAGGAAGGGAGAGAGATAGTTAGAAACATCGATGAGAGAGAAACATCGATCAGCTGCCTCCTGCACATCTCCCACTGGGGATATGCCCGCAACCAAGGTACATGCCCCCGACCGGAATCGAACCCGGGACCCTCCAGTCCGCAGGCTGACGCTCCGTCCACTGAGCCAAGCCGGTCTCAGCAAGTTGTGAATTTTTAAAAAACCAATTTGTATAAAACAAATTTCTGAAATTTATAATATACATGTAATGCCACATCACTCCCTCTCCTTCCCTGGTCTTAACCATAGACAGCTGTCTTAAAATGTATGGTTTGTAGTGTTTTTTAATATACTAGGTGATGATGGCAATATGGAAGGTCAAAAAGTGAAAACTACATCATCGGGTGAAAAATGTTAAAGAAGAGTTTGCAGAAGAACATCAGGCGTAAGGTAGAAAGATGGTGTGACAAAGGCAAAGAAGTAAAGCTACTCCAGGCAGGATAGGGACGGAAACAAAAGCCCTCAGTGCTGGAACGATCATGATAAGGTCAGAAGCTATGGAGATGGGTTACTAGCAGTAGAAGGTGCCTCAATCAGTCATGGAGATAATTCATAGGCAAAATGGGTCCTGCTCATGAAGTGTGGGCTGGGATTGGCTGTTGGGTAAGTTTGATGAGTTAAGGAAGCCTTTTTACAGACTTCTGCACAGGGAAGTAGCACAATGAAGCAGTGTTTTCACCTCTACTGGTCACTTGTAAGTCAGGAACAAGTTTCTGGGAAAGGTTTCTGGACATAGAAAAAAGTAAGTGAAAGAAGAATGAGCAGTCAGGACGACTGAAAAGCTGAAAGGTCTGTGTCAGACCAGACAGCTCATAAACAGTCAGCATGTGTGAATAAATGTTTTATAGAGGACACTGTTAATGTTGAAGTAAAGGGGACAAGACATACTTAGAAACACAACACTGTGCTGAATATTCAGATAAGTGAGGTGCTAGATGTACCCAACATGAAAGGAAGAGGTGATAAAAGAGAGAACAACAGAAACAACAAAAATATGAGATGTTATTTCAGTGCAGGCATGAGGATAAAAGAAGAAAAAATAATTATATCCATCGAGTAAGCAGATTTTAGCTCCTTGAAAACAAGCACTATATCCTGTTACTTTTTTTAAAATCACAAATAATACCTTGAAACTTGAAGTCTATTTGTACTTGTTAAATGATGCCTAAGTGAAGGAAAGAAGGCTTGCCATCATTTCATAACTGATTAAAGTTAGGATTTGAAACAAAAAGTGACTCCCTGGTTTTGCGATGGAATGATTAAGGGGTGGAAAGCACTTGAAGTGGAGTAGGAAGAACAATGGCCCCCAAAGATGTCTGATCCTTCTCCTGGGGATCTATGAATATAGCAAAGGGCTTGTGAATTGGCTGACCTTAAAATACGGAGAATATTTGAAAAATCTAGGTGGGCCCAGTGTGCTTACAAGTGTCCTTAAGTTGTGGAAGAGGGAAGTTTCTGTGTCAGAGTGATGCCATTTGAGACAGACTCAAGTGGCCATTGCTGGCTTTGAACATGGAAGGAGGCCATGATCCAAAAATCGTGGGGAGTCTCTAGAAGCTAGAAGGCAAGGAAAAAAGTTCTCCCTTGGGGCCTTTGAGTGAACCAGTCCTGCCTACACAGAGATTTTAGTCTGTTGAGACCCATTCTAGACTTCTGTCCTCCAGAATTATAAAATAATGCATTTGATTTGTTACAGTAACAATAGGAAACTACTGCAAGCTGTTTGGGAGAACCTATGTCAGCCTTTAGTGTGAAAAGCATTGATTTTGCTATTTGGGATATTGACTCTGAATATCTAGCTGGTGAGTTTGGGGGAAATTGCTTAAATTCTTTGTGTGTCAGTTTCCTTATTAATTATTCCCTTGGCATCTAAAAAGACTGTTCTTGACTATATTGGCCTTTCTTTGACTTCTGTTTTTCTCTTGACTCTTAAATTGCTCCTGGTTGCTAGCATTTGAACTGCCTCATTTCTGGTTTATTTTTTAATGATTTAACTATTATACTCTTATAGTTCTAATTTTCAGAATCTATTTGCCCAAATGAGAAGCCCATTTATCTATTCAACACTCAATCTTCAAATTACATCATATTTCCAAATGACTCTCTAGTGCCATTAGGAGGACACAACAAGCTCAACTTGTCAGTTAAAAAATTTATCGTGTTGTCCCTTTCCCTAAATTCCTTTTAAATATGCAATTTAATTTAAACAGTTGCATTTTAAGCATCTAAAACATCAGTTCTTTAATTTCTCTGGTTAGTTAAATCACATACTTTTATTCTTTCTTCATCATCCTCATTGAAGAGAAGCCTGGAAAGGAAATGGATGTGAACACAATATATGTCAGATACTGAAATAGAGCTTTCCTTATACATCAAATAGGGATTTTTGAAAAATATTGAACTGATTTCCTTAAACCGAAGTACCAAGATTCATTGTGTCTCTCCAAGCATTTAAGCAAAGGCATTCATAACTTCTAAAGAAAGAAGATGCCATATAAAATAGGGATTGGCTAACAATTTTTCTGTAAAAGACCATAGTAAATATTTTAAGCATTGTGAGTCAAATATAATCCCTGTCTCATATTCTTCTTTGCTTTTTGGTTTCTTTTATCATTTTTAAAATGTAAAATATATTCTTAGGTCTATAAACTTAGGTTTATAAACCATTCAAAAACAGACTCAATTTGGCCCACAGACTGGTTGGTTTGCACACTGTAGCTTGTCCAGTAGAACAAATAGGACATTGCTGAACTGTGTCATTGTGATAAAATATGTTGAGAAAGAAAAAGTGTTTTCTCCCTTCTAAATTATAAATCTTTCCTTTCATCTATCAGGAACTGGTTCTGGTGAAACTGGGTTATTTTTACTATTAGCTATCACATAGAGAAACGGATTTAAAGGACATCCCTAAAAGACAAGAAAGGAAAGTAAAAATCCTTCTAAGCTGAGAGGTGAAGCCAAAGAAAAAAAAGTAAGAGAAAGGCTAGGACTTAAGCACTTCTCTGCACCATTTGGTCAAATCACAAGGGTAGAGGTAACAGAGCTATCTAGTTAAGATTTGAAAGGAAGGACTTCAGAAGAGGGAGAATTGTTCTCTTCTCCCAATTATACCCCAAGAAAATTATAGCTCATTAGAGAGGCACCTTATCCAAAAGATTTAAATGTGGTAGAGCAGCTTTGGCAGAGAATGGTAGTAGACATGGCCTGAGATATCCCTTCTGACATACTTAGCTGCTGTCAGGCTTGCAGATTTAAGTACCTAATGTCCTGGAAGCAGGAAGCTAAGGTACTGAAAGAACTGGTGGATAAGAGGCCTGGTGTTTGAAAAGACAAGGGAGTGTCAAAGCTTCATAATAGTGGAATCTATATGGGACTATACATTTTAAAAACAGATGTACTTCTAATGCCTAGATAGACATATTTAGCAATAGGGTATCCAGAAACCTGGCCGGAGTGACTGTCTCCCAGTGGCTATCTAAAGAACAGTGTGGTGGGCATGACTATTTCCCAAGATTCAATCCAATAGTGATGGAACATAGATGGCCACAAATGTTCCGATACTCCTATCATGAGATGATAGGGAGGAGTATAATACCTCCCTCCCCTTGAATCAGGTCAGATTCTATGGCTGCTTTGACTAACCTAATGTCGTGGGAATAAACATTATGCCAGGCCTTAAAGGGCAGGCAAATTCTTCTTCCTGTCTTTTGCAATACTTGCTCTTGGGACACTCCCTATGGAAATCTCCATACTCAATGTTTTGCAAAGTCCAAGCCACAAGAAGAGGCTACAAGCAGGCGTTCAGGTCCACACCCCAAGCTGAGCTGCCAGTCAACAGTCTTCATCCAGCAATGTAATAGCACCACTTTGGATGGCTAGCCCAGTTGATCCCTTAGAGATGTCTGTAACATCAGCTGATTTCTGACTGCTTCCGTATGGGACACCTCAAGTGTTAACCCTGAGATAGAACCTAGTTAGCACACAGAGCCATAAAGACAGAACAACAGCAATAGATCATTGAAAGGCCAAGAGCACTTCATCATTCCATGGAGAAGAGTTCCCCAAGTGAATCACTTATACCAGGAGTGGATTTTTCGTGAGTGAGAAGTAGCTTTTAATAATTAAGTGACTTCGATTTCAGGGTTAATTTTTACTACAGCCACATGCATGGTTTTTCAAAAAGTATGGGTTTTGGAACTCAGTGGTTATCATAGAATGGGCAAACCCGGAAGTTCCTGAGATCCTGTTAGGTAACCTGCAAAGTCAAAACTATTTTTATGTAATTTTAAGATTTTTGTTTTAATATTTGCATTGATGTCTGAAACTGCTGGTGCTGAATCAAGGAAGTGTCACCAAACCATACTAGATAGAGGTCATTGTATTTTTTACTAGCATGCACTTGGATTAAACACTTCCAATTTCAATTTCGCTTAAGCGTGTCCTTGGTAAAGTAGAAAAAGTTAGTAATTTTATAAATTTTGACCCTTGAGTATACATTTTTCTATTATTGTGTTTGACAAAATGGAAATATGCATAAAATTGTCAACGTAAGATACTTCGAAACCTGTAAGAATTGTTATGAGTGTTGTTTTTTGTTTGTTTGTTTGTTTGTTTTGAGCCAAACTGATGACAATTGCTGGGAAGAAAAATCTCAAGGGATTGAGAAAATGCTCTGGAGAATGAAAGTCTGCACCTTATTTTCTATATTAAAATCAAAGGAGGAAGTATGAGGAGGGTTACATGAAATGAGCTGGTGGTACACTAGGGTGGTGAGAGTAAGGAAAGTGGGGAAACCTCTGAGACTGGATAAAAAGTAAAACAGACACATACTTCTTTTACATTGGTGGGGATATGATAGTTAATCATTAATATGTACAGCACATGGAGATGGTATTTGTTCAATAAGATAACAATGAGGGGTGGAAGTCTTATGCTCTAGTGGGAGATTGGGCCCTGAGAGGTTTTGAAAAAGGGATTATAAAACATTATTTTAGATGCAAAAAGACAACAGAAAGGCTCTGTTAAGGTAAAGATTGATCTGTATCAAGAAGATACCAGCCTAGGACATGACTATCCACCGTGGCTCCCTTAGTTAAGAAGTATTAATTTCAGACCACTCTACGTGGTTACTCTGCTCCCTAAGTTTGTGAGGCCACCATGCAGGCCTTCCTTGAGCTTGTCAGCTTTAGTATGTGGCCCTTTGTTCGTCCACAAAATTCTATATAGCAAAGTATGATATTGATAGCAAGGAAAACCATTGAGTGCTTTTTTTTTTTTTTTGAGTTGTGAGCT
>NW_006285040.1:2272487-2285598 GCF_000327345.1 Myotis davidii
CGACATACCCCCCCCCCCCCCCCATGGGTCACTTTTTTTAACTTGAAGAACAACTGACAGAGAAACAATGCTTATGAAGATTTGGGTATCAGGCAGATCACTTCTTGAAAATAAACAAAGTAAGCCTGTCATTTTAAGAAAAACCACTGCTTGCATTTGTTATTGATAGTAAAATAAATGTTTTCAAGGAAACATTAGAAATTTGGTGTCTTAGGCCAAATAATGCTCCTTCATCCTGTGAGGTCCCTGCCCTAAACTCCATGAATATTTTATGTTACATGACAAAAGGGACTTTGCAAATATAATTAAGGTAACCAAACCTTAAAACAGGGAGATTATCCTGGATTTTCCCTGAGGAGCCAATCTAATCACATAAGCCTTTTAAGCAGGGGACTTTGTCTACCTGGAAGCAAAAGAGATGGGGCATCAGAGGAGGGCAGAGAGATGCAAAGATGTGAGTATGCAACATGCTGTCTCATGTTTGAAAATGGAAAGCACAACATGGCTAGCCATGCAGTTGTCCTTTAAAAGCTGAGAGCATTCCTGGCTGACAGGTTATAGGGAACCAGGGAACACAGACCTACAGCCACATGGAGCTGAGTTCTGCCAACAGCCCGAAAGATCTGGAAACAGATTCTCCCCCAGAGCCTCCAAATAAGAGCAAGGCTGGCCAATACCTTGATTTTACCCCTCTAGACCCAGAGCAGAGGAACCAGCCAAGTCCAACTGGACTTTTGAACTACACAACTGTGAGATCATGAACTAGTGGTGATTTATTATGGCAATAACGGAAAATAAATACAGTTGAAAAACTATTATTTACTTCCTTAAGCTTGACAGGATTACTCAGGAGATCACTGATGATATTAATGAATATATTTTTGACATTGTACAATGAAATGTGTCAACATATGGGAGATCTGCATAACTCATTCAACTAATATTTTTCAAGAGATGCTACAAACTCATGCTTGAGTAGAACTATTCAAATTGTAAGATAAACTTGAGTCCAAAAAAAAATACAAAAATTTCATTAATCTGTTTTCAGATTTCTCAGGTACTAATACTTAATTTAAGATCTCACTTGTTGAGTTTTGTTAACAGGATCAAAAAAGAATATATAAAATTATGTGAAAAGACCATTAGAATACACCTTATATTTCCAACAAATATGTGTATGAGGTTCGATTTCCTTCAAATATTACAGCTAAACATATTTCAGCAGGTTGAATGCAGAATTATTTATGAGAATCTAATCTTCTATTGAGCCAGACATCCAGAAATTAAAGAGATTTACAAAATATAAAGCAGTGCCAACTCTTACCAAGAATTTTTTTGTTTGGAAAATGTGGCATTAGTATATAATGGAGTTTTTGTTATTTTAAAATTAATATGTATTTAACATTTTTTCTTTGACTTCTAATATGGTAAATGTTAATAGATGAGATGGGTTATACTGAATTTTTTTTAAAAAAATTCAAATCCTGAGATCAAGATGCTTGAGAACTGAGTGTTACCAGGGAGACCAGTTCTTGAAGGAAAGATTTTAATCAAGAGACAAAGTGTAGAAAAGCAAGCAAGAATTTACTGACCGCAGCAAAAATAAACTTAGGACAGCGAAACAAGGAAGGCATAGAAGAAGCAAGAGCAGAGCCTAGACCAGCAGTTCTCAACCTGTGGGTCGCGACCCCTTTGGGGGGCGCCGAAGACCATCGGAAAACACACATATAATTACATATTGTTTTTGTGATTAATCACTATGCTTTAATTATGTTCAATTTGTAACAATGAAATTGGGGGTCACCACAACATGAGGAACTGTATTAAAGGGTCATGGTATTAGGAAGGTTGAGAACCACTGGCCTAGACTGAGCTGCTTTGACTCACTAGGAAGTCAGAGAAAGGGAGGCCTTTGAGACAGGTTCAGGACATCAGCCTGGGATGAACTGCTGCTGCTCATTGCTCCCCTGGTTGCAAGTCTCAGGGGGTCCCCTAGAGGTTAGGCCTGCAGGGGTGGGCAAACTTTTTGACTCGAGGGCCACAATGGGTTCTTAAACTGGACTGGAGGGCCGGAACAAAAGCATGGATGGAGTGTTTGTGTGAACTAATATAAATTCAAAGTAAACATCATTACATAAAAGGGTATGGTCTTTTTTTTTTTTTTTAGTTTTATTAATTTCAAACGGGCTGGATCCGGCCCGCGGGCCATAGTTTGCCCACTCCTGGGTTAGGGGATACTTGCCTGTTGGGGAAGGAGATAGGGGGAGGGAATGGCACAGGTGTGCTCACTAGATGGGGTGCTTCCTTTGTTTGCAGGGGTTTTAAAGGTTGGGCATTTAGGGGAGGTCTTAGGGGAGGATCAATAGAATATTCATCAGCCTAATGCTGATGTACCAAAATGAGATTTATTCTCTTTGTCTGTTCTTGCATGTGGTTGGCAAATGATTTCTTTTATCTGTCTCCCTGAATAGGGTGGTTTAAGCTATTTACCCTATTTACCTTGGGAGAAGTGCCAACATTTACTCTTAGGTATCCTTGGTTTAGGGAAGATAGGATTTACTAGGTGGCTGCAAACTGCTGTGTAACTATCTGTCTTAAGTTTCCCTAGTCCACTTGTGCTGGAATTTTGCTAGCTTCTCACTATTCTATAACACAATGACTTCATTAATCCCCACAGATATAGACTGCATGCGGACCCCAGAGCCCAGTGTCCAGTTCTTTAGGAGGAGATGAGCTCTTTCTTCTTCTGTCTGTGCCTATAAAGCATCTTGAGAAAGAGGAAAGGAAGGAAACATGCTTTGAGAGGGGAAGCTGCCTTAGTTTTGAATTTGAGCTTTGAACTGACTGGGTCTACTTGACAAAGCCTGTCTTAAACCAGAAGAAACTAAATTTCCTTTAATCAGAAGGTGAAGTTAACCTACCTTGAACCCTCGCCCCTTTTCCCATTATCAAAAAACAGTGAATCCAGAACATAGTAAGATCAAAAAACAACTTGCACTTCACCTCCTTTCTATAAATGAGAAAACTGAGGTTCGGTGGGCACTGATGTCACTTCGTGCTTAAATAGTTGCCCATTGCCTTCTGCGTCATGTATAAATCTCTGTGAGGACACATCCTAGTTTCGTGGCTGTGTTATGTGCCACCAAAATTTTGAACTCTATGAGCTTTAGGTTTTATTCAAATCAGGTGATTTAATGTTTCCTAAATATACAGCTTCCTCTCCTCCCATGTCCTATACATTTATTTTCTGCCTTTAGAATGCCCCTTTCCTCCTGATACATCTGGGGGTCTTATGCTCTTAAAAAAAAAATTCATGTCACCTCTTGTCTGAAGCCTACTTTGACTAACTCCCTTAAGACCTCACCAAGCACGATTAATTGCTTCCTTCTCTGCTATAACATTTCACACTTAACTCTAAATGGTACTATACATTTTTTAAGCCCTGTATTTTTCTTTGAATCTCCTTTCTCCTTTTCTCCATTATTTATTCTTCTTTTCCTTTGTCTTTGTTTATATGTAGAATTTTTTTTCTTTCCTTTCCTCTGATTATTTTCCTATTTCAAAACAAATAAATATATAAATTTCTGATTTAAAATGACAGCAGCCTATGATGTAGACTCGCCTTTCTCCCATTTTCCTACCAGTGTGTGAGATGAAGAGGAAATTTCACATCACAATCACATGTAAAGATAAACTATCTATTGCCATTATGGTGAAGGTATAATAATTAATAGAGAAAAGTTATCAGTGACCATTCATAGTTTAAATAATTTGATGATGATGAACACTGTGCCAGCCATAATCAAACACCACCAAATAACACATAATGTTTGCTAAGCCCTAAAAACCAGGAATATAGGCATTGCATTTACCATCTGGGTCCCATAAAACCTTTTAGGTTTTCATGCTTTTTAGACATTTGATGAAAAAAATCTTAAACAAAAAAATAAAAAGATAGTAAGAATAACTAGAATTGTTACACTTTTCTATCAAAAGAATCATAGTGTAGCCCTAGCTGGTTTGGCTGAGTGGATAGAGCAACAGCCTGCAGACTGGAGGGTCCCAGGTTCAAGTATGGTCAAGGGCACATGCCCGGGTTGAGGGCTCAGAAATCCTCACCTCAGGATGTGTTTTTTATTGTGTTGAGAGAGAAAGAGAAAGAAACATTGACCAGCTGCCTCCTGCACTGGTCTGGACCATGGATTGAACCCACAACCTAGGTATATACCCTGACCGGGGAATCAACCCACAACCTTTTGGTGTATGGGACAACACTCCAACCAACTGAGCCACCCAGCCAGGGCTGTCACATATACTGTACTTTTAACAAAATGGGCTGATTAAGGTTCTTGTTGTAAAATATTGCATGGTTAGTCCCTTCTTGTTTTATGACTAATTAGTTGGGGATATATACATATATATAATTTCCTGAGATTACATTGTTCAGTTAGAAGTTCTTAATTTAAGAAAATTAATCTAAGATTTCAGTTATATGATTAAATTCCCTCATGTTATTTTGTCTAGAGTGTTGATTTCTGACTTGTGAAACATTTTCCTTTGTCAATTTTCTTCTCTTGATATTTTGGTTGGGAATTCAAAAATTCTGAATTTCAATTGTGTTCCATAAAAGCAAAAATCAAAATATAAAGATAGTATCTTCAGTATTCTTCTATGCCTTCTGGAAAGATGGCACAGAACTTTAGACCACTGTAGTGAGAGAACTGAGGAAGGAACTGATACCATCCTTCTGGGCTACTCCATCATTCCTATTTTCCTATTTTAGTAATTGTAAACATCATTGCTAATAATGGCTAAGTCATGAAGATTAGTGATAACATAATCTCTAGGATAATGAATAAAATATTTCCAGATATAAAAAGAATAAGCACTAAAGGTCTATATTATAACATAAATATAAAGGGCTCAATCAATCCATATGGTAATGATAAGATATAGTATTTCTTATGGAATTTTGCAAAATAAGTATACTTTGTCTATGACACTGGGAAAACCTTGAGTAAGAATAAAAATTACTAAATTTTACTTCTTACAAATAGAGCTACTCGAAAAAGAAACTCAAACATTAACGTTTGATCTGATGGATTCTGATGGTATACTGAGGGTTAGTAAGTGCCTGCATATTAGCAGCCATCACTCAGAAGACATTCCTTATCTGGGTACTTGCTTCACCTTTTATGAGCACATTTTATCACAGGGATTATAGGATTATAGTGCCTACAAATGCAGTGCTACAGGCAGATTGGAACCCAGAGAAACTTTCCCAGCAATGTGAGCTCCAGATTGCTCTTGATTTTCTCTTCCTGTTCTCAGTGAGCATGGCCACATTACAGAATTCATATTGGACACTGAGCATTAAACAGGGAACCTTGAATATAAACCTGCTCTACTTTTGAAATCTAAGAGTAATGTTTCACCAGAATCAGAGTATATATCTAAGATCTAAGTATGGCTCTAAAGTCCATCTCCCTATGGGCAAACATGGGCTCTTTTATTCAAATAACAATCAAGAATTTTAAATGAAAATAACAGACAAACACTAAACAACATTGACCTGCAAACAAATATTAAGGCACCAGAGTTAGGGAATATAATCATGAATATTCTGAGGAAGAGCATTTCAAAACTGATTTTCAGTACAATGCATGAGGATATGGCCTCTAATAAGAGGAAGAAAAACACATTTTTAAAGGGATTGTACAAAATAAAGAAGAATTACAAGAAGACTAAAATAATAAAGTCCTTATCATAATGGGTAATGACATTACAGAAAATGGATACAGGATGTGAATGGTAAACTTTAAAATAGAAATAAAAGACTCAACTAAAAAAGGAAATGAAAATGCAAAGTGCAGATAATGACATCCGGCCCAATCTGACCACTTTCTGACGAGGTCAGAATAACAAAATCAGAGACAAAAATTCAAATCAATAGTATTAATAAAAGAGTTATCATTATCTACCTAGTTCCTAGAAAATGACTGTCACAGCCTAGTCACTCAATAAATATTTTCTGAATGGATGAATTAAGGAAAGGTTACTTGATACTTTTAATGGAATGTTGTCAAATGATAATTTATAACCAAATAGGCTGGCAGAAATAATTTATTTGGTCTGTGGACAAACTATAGCTCAGGTGCTAGGTTTGCTGGACTCACTCCCTTTTCTTTACATCTCTCACCCTGTGAGGAGCAGACCTGGAATTTTGTTAGATTTGTTTACATTTATTTGTCACTTTAAAAAAAAAAAGTTAAGCCAACATTTAAATAATGCGATTCCATACCTTCTCTTGGGCACACTTAGACCTAATTTCCAAAAAGCAGCTATCTCCTAGGTTTGAGTAGCAGCTGCTCCCTTTGGTGGGACCTGTGTTTTCTCCCAGGACCACTTCACTGTTTACATTACTTGTCTAGACACTAGAGTTATTGGAGTTTATAAGTCCTGCTTAACCACAAAGAAAAAGAATCAGCAAAAGCATGTTGAAATTGCTTATAACAATACAAGTTTATATTAAGGGAGATCAATGCATCTAGAGACATTCAGGCAAACAATTAATTACAAAGATCAAGAATAAAATTTTGCAAGCATCTATACTAAAAATATGGCTTATCTACCAAATAAGAGAAGTCAGAATAAATTTAGAGTTTCACTCTTAAACAATAAATATTAGTCAATAATGGAGAAATAACTACAAAATTTCAGGAGAAATTTTTACAATTTATAATGTTTATACTTAAATTGTTTTTCTGAATGTAACATTCTCTAAGGCAGCAGATCTCAACCTGTGGGTCGCGACCCCTTTGGCGGTCGAACAACCCTTTTACAGGGGTTGCCTAAGACCATTCTGCATATCAGATATTTACATTACGATTCATAACAGTAGCAACATTACAGTTATGAAGTAGCAACGAAAATAATTTTATGGTTGGGGGTCACCACAACCTGAGGAACTGTATTTAAAGGGCCAGAAGGTTGAGAACCACTGCTCTAAGGGAAACAGGCCTCAAAAACACATTACCAACATGTTATTGTGAAATATCTATAATAATAAAGCATAATATGCTAATTAGGACAGCCAGATATCCTTCCGGACGAAGCCGCAGCAGTAGGGGCTGAGGCAGAGGTGGTTAGGGGTGATCAGGCAGGCAGTCAAGCAGTTAGGGGTGATCAGGTTGCCAGGCAGAGGGGTTAAGGGCAATCAGGCAGGCAAGCAGAGTGGTTAGGAGCCAGTGGTCCCGGATTGTGTGAGAGATGTCCAACTGCCAGTTTAGGCCCAATCCCACAGGGATCTTTACATCTCTCACCCTGTGAGGAGCAGACCTAGTCAGAGGCCCAAGAGAGTGAATTTGGAATTAGATCCTTTGGCTCCAGGTGAGCCCTGAGATGACTGTAAACCCTGCTGACAGCTTGCCTGCCACCTCATTATGAGGACCTTAAGCCAGAGGCTCCCAGTTGCATTGTGCCCACATTCTTGACTCCGAGAAACTGTACTATAATAAATACATGTTGGTTTAGCTGCTAAGTTTTGGGGTAATTTGCTATATACTGCAAAACTAATGTTCCTGTAAGTTGAAGACGTAAGATCCACAGGACTGTCCCCTAGCATTTTTATGACCCAAGCCCTCTATATAGTCCTCTCTTTAGATTGTATTTCTCTAACTTCTCCACGTATGTTCTCTTCAGTATCCCTATGACCTAATTTCCTCGCCATCTAGTGATCTTCAACTCAAATCTGTAATTGCAATCAGGTCAGTTCCTAGATTGGGTCAGACTGGACAGTCACTGTGGTGCCTCAGCTTTGATATCCAGGTAGACTGGTGCAACTTGCTGTTCTTTACCTCATTTCTGAACACAATTAAAATTCAACATCAAATGTCTTCATTTAACTATATTCCAAGGGACCTTTGAAAGATGCTAACATCATAGTCTCCTTTTAAAAAGTTGGGTTGCTCAAATTAGCTGAGTTTATAGGATTAGAAAATATTTGGAGTTATTTACGTAGAGGTGATTAGATCCAAAAGAGAAGATGAACTTTCCAAATGTGAGGATGTAGAGCCCCCCCGCCAGTGTAATCCTATATAATAAAGAGGTAGTATGCAAATTGACCATCACTCCCTCACACAAGATGGCCAGCAGGGGAGAGCAGTTAAGGGCGATCGACCCAGCAGGGGAGCAGTTAGGTGTTGATCAGGCTGGCAGGGGAGCGGTTAGGTGTTGATCATTCTGGCAGGCAGAAGCGGTTAGGGGCAATCAGGCAGGCAGGCGAGCAGTTGGGAGCCAGCAGTCCTGGATTGTGAGAGGGATGTCCGACTACCGGATGTCCTAAACCAGCAGTCAGACATTCCCCAAGGGGTCCCAGATTGGAGAGGGTGCAGGCTGGGCTGAGGGACAACCCCGCCCCCCCCACCACCACCACCACCACTCGTCAGGGCACAAATTTTGTGCACCGGGCCTCTAGTGTAGTATATGTGTGGCAGTGGTGGTGAGGGAGGGAGAGTGAGGCACAGTATTTTTTGTAAAGCTATTCACTTTCTTAGGATATTAAAGAATTTTTTAGAATAGCCAAACTCCTAAAGTAATGGCTTAAGTGTAAATCTGTTGATAAGGCAATAAGATGATGTAGAGGGCATAGTGCTATCCTCTAAATTTTCCTTAAATCCACTGAGCTGTGAAGACTGAATCTAATGTACTCTGTTGTGGCTTGAACCTCTGCTGGGAGTACGTGATTAACTGTGTTGGGAAACAACACTGATGAGGACTCTGGCCAAGAACCTCCCTGTAGTATATGGTAGCTAGACGATGACTTGGCCTGCTGATGCCAAATCAACTGATGTGCTCTGTCAAAACTACTAGTCAAGCTGTTTATTTGCCATTGGGGAGAGAAAATGACCCGAAGATGGCCTGGATTTTGCAATTTACAACTGCCTCTCCTGGCACTGTGAAGACAGACTTCCTGCTGCAGCTCAGTGTTTCAACGTTTTATCCCCTAAGCTAATTGTCTGTGTTCACCGTGTAGAGATAAAAAAAACATGGGCTTTGAGGTCAGAGTACTTGGGTCCACACTGTGGCCCCATCACCTACTAATTCTGTGTCCTTGCCCTGAGTATTTGAATTCTCCTCCTCAGTTTCCTCATTGGTAAATGGGTATTATTTACAGGAGAAGAGGATAGTAAAGATAAAAGGGGAACATATATGGTAAACTTTTAAAATACTGGCTGGTCCATAGCACTTAATCAATGTTAACTATGAATATTTTTATTATTATTAATATTATTAATAGCTCGGAATTTATAGGCTCCGGTGAAAAATCCTTTTTTCTAAGCAATCATGTTTTAATTCCATTTATATTTTACTTTCATAATTAGAAAAATTGAGCCCATTTGAGAGACTATAGCTCTGATAAAAGTTGAAGGCTTTAATTTTAAAATTTTAAGTATTTTTAAAAGTTAAAGGTAAAATTAAATATATTTACAAATGTACTTAGCTAGTTAGTATTTAACTCTAAAATTTGAGAGCATTAAACTGTTTATTTCTCCATGATTTTTAACTTAATATGTAATGACTTTATGCTTACCAGTAGTAAATACTTTTGTATTTACTAAAAATAAACAAAATTAGGTCTGCATTTATGTTTGAAAAGAGATTGCTCCAACTGTAACTTTTATATATATATATATATATATACACACACACACTAGAGGCCCAGTGCATGAAATTTGTGCACTGGGGGTGGGGTTCCCCTCAGTCAAGCTTGCGAGCTCTCACAGTCTGGGAGCCCTCAGGGGATGTCCAACTGCCGGCTTAGGCCTGCTCCCATGGGAAGCAGGCCTAAGCCATCAGTCGGACATCCTTAATGCTATTGCGGAGGCAGTAGAGACTCCTGACACCGCCGCTGCACTTGCCAGCTGTGAGCCTGGCTTCTGGCTGAGCGGTTCTCCCCCTGTGGGAGCACACTGACCACCAGGGGGCAGCTCCTGCATTGAGCGTCTACCTCCTGGTGGACAGTGCGTGTCATAGCAACCAGTCATTTGCCTTTTGGTCAATTTGCATATAAGCCTTTTATTATATAGGACTAGAGGCCCATTGCAGGAAGATTCCTGCAAGAATAGGGCTTCCAGCAGCTGGAGCGAAGCAGAGGGGGGAGCGAAACCTGCTGAGGCTTCCCCTCCCGCTCCCAGCCGCTGCAACTGGGTTTCCCCTTCCTCTCCCAGGTGCTCTTGCTGCATTTCCTCTTCCGCTCCCAGGCGCTGTGGTGGGTTTCCCCTCCTGCTCCCAGGCGCTGTGGTGGGTTTCCCCTCCCGCTCCCAGGCGCTGTGGTGGGTTTCCCCTCCAGCTCCCAGGCGCTGTGGTGGGTTTCCCCTCCCGCTCCCAGGAGCTGTGGCGGGTTTCCCCTCCCGCTCCCAGGTGCTGTGGTGGGTTTCCCCTCCCGCTCCCAGGCGCTGTGGCGGGTTTCCCCTCCCGCTCCCAGCCGCTGTGGCGGGTTTCCCCTCCCGCTCCCAGGCAGTTTGGCAGGTTTCCCCTCCCGCTCCCAGGAGCTGTGGCGGGTTTCCCCTCCCGCTCCCAGGGGCTGTGGCGGGTTTCCTCTCCCACTCCCAGGGGCTGTGGCGGGTTTCCCCTCCCGCTCCCAGGGGCTGTGGCGGGTTTCCCCTCCCGCTCCCAGGGGCTGTGGCGGGTTTCCTCTCCCACTCCCAGGGGCTGTGGCGGGTTTCCCCTCCCGCTCCCAGGGGCTGTGGCGGGTTTCCCCTCCCGCTCCCAGGAGCTGCTGCCCCTCCGGCTCGCAGTCACTGTGGCTGGTCTTGCCCTCCCACCTCCCACCTCTGCAGCCTTGGCTCCGTTTCTGTCCTCGCAGCCTCTACTTAGCTCCCTTCTGCACCGCTTGGCCTCCATGTTTTCCTCAGTCTTCACTCGCAGCTGGTATATGCAAATTGACCGCCATCTTTTAGCGTCTATAATTGAAACATTGTATCTTTTGGAGCTGTTGCTTCAGGAGCTCAGAGCCTGGCGGTAGCAGGCGGGGAACCTTGGCTTCCTCCGTCACTGGAGCAAGCAAGCCTCCTGTTCGCTTCAATTGCCTGGCTGCCAGCCGCCATCTTGGCTGGCAGTTAATTTGCATATCTCACTGATTAGCCAATGGGAAGGGTAGCGAAGTTGCGGCTAATTACCATGTTTCTCTATTATTCGATAGGATATTTTTTTCAACAACCTTGTTCTTCATGCTTTATTCATTCTTCATGAAACTTTTCTATCTCCCTCCCACATTTAAATAGAGAAGGAATCATGTGTTCCTAATGCAGGTGCATATCCCACGCTTAAGTTATTCTCTGATGAAGAAGAGGTAGAAATAGCCAGATGTTCGTTTTTCTACCAGCGTGATCAGCATTTAACTGGAAATCCTAAATGTGTTCCTTGTTTTTGTTTTCTTTTCATTTTGTCCTCAGTGGCAATTGTAATTGAACCAACTTGCTACATGAAAGTCAATGTAGTGACAATGTCTTTTAATTGTTACCTTGCACACACCCTCAGCTTACACAAGGTGATGCAGATTGGCCAGCAGGCCTGGGTCCTTGGAGGCCTTGACCAGGTCATTCTATTAGTCAGAGTCTGGTAGATTAATTCCTACTTGGGATTCTTGATTTAGTGGCATTTATGCTTATGTTGGCATAAGGTCTTTGTTTAGTAACAAGAATTTCTTTAAAACTACATTGTATTTTGAGAAGAACATCTGATCCTACTCTTTCTTGCAAATATGTGTCAGAATCATCATCTTAGTGACTGAACTGCCTGACCCTTTCTTAAAATAAGATTCTAGTTTTAAAACTTTACTTTCATTTCCACATATGGTGACAGCATTCAGAAAAGCCCTGCAATTTAAAGAAGTTTCCAAGCCAAAGGATGTTTGATACTCCTAATAATTATCACAGCTTTGAAAAGGTATTTTCCCAAGAGTGATATTAAGTAAACCATAGGCCAGTGTTCTAGAGATAAGCATTTCAGAGCTCCATGGCATTGCTGTGGATTGCCAGTAGGGAAGCAGCAGTTTTAGGTAAAGATTACTAACACAACTTTTATACTTTTGAGAGGTTAATGAGAGAGGACATGTGCATTTTTTCTTTGGAGGACACTGAATAACAGTAGACAAATGAGAGTGGCAATGGAGGACCTCTGAATGTTTCTTCTGACCTAAGGATTCTCTTCATCTCTGTCCCAGAAGCACTGTTTGCTGGTGGCTGCACCACTTTATTTCTCTACGCCTCATTTCTCTTCCTGATAAATCTGTGAATGTTCTTAAACATCTGGTGGAATGGGTGTAAGGAAACCCAGCCCTAAAGATTATTTTCACCGACAGTTTTGGTTCAAGAGAGTTTTTTCATTGGCATTAAACCATCCCTATACTTTTTCAAGCCTCCTTCTCCAAAAAGCAAAAGATAAGGATACAAATGAGTAAAGAGCTCATTATGATTACATCAAGGCCATGACCACAAAGAAAAGAATCATAAAAGTCAAGCACTTTTTTGTTAATCCTTACCCAGGGATATTTTTTCCATTGATTTTTTTTTTTTTGGGGGGGGGATAGTGGAAGAGAGCTAGTGGAAGAGAAACACATTTATTACTTGCCTCCCACACATGCCTGGACCAGGGCCAGGATCAAACCTGAAACCCAAGAACATGCTCTTGATCTGGAATTGAACCTGTAGGCTGACACTCTAACCACTGGACGCACCAGCCAGGACAAAAGTCAAGCACTTTCAAAGAACCCAAATAGAGCAGCGGTTCTCAACTTGTGGGTCACAACCCCTTTGGTGGTCGAATGGCCTTTTCACAGGGGTTTTGCCTAAGACCATACTACATATCAGATATTTACATTAGGATTCATAACAGTATGAATATTACAGTTATGAAGTAGCAAGGAAAATAATCTTATGGTTGGGTCACAACATGAGGAACTGTATTTAAAGGGCCAGAAGGTTGAGAACCACTGAAATAGAGTGTCCAGTGGATTCCATTATCTTCCCCTATCTGTTTTAATCCAAACTTATTTCCACTATTTTCCAATACCCACCAACTATTCCAGTTAGGGTGTTCCATTGTCAGG
>NW_006285040.1:2285665-2297822 GCF_000327345.1 Myotis davidii
TCTTCAAATCACTCTCTCTTCATTACATATTCTTTGGCTCCTGCAGGTCTCATTGATCTTTCTTTATCCACAAATGCAATAGGATTTATAATTTTCATAAGACTCTTCTAGATTTAATTATACAAGGTCAAGTATCGTTCACCAGTATTTCAATTATTATTCTATTACCAACACCAAGCATGGTGTTCTGCCACTAAAAAATTCTCCATAGTTGCCCTACTCATACAATGATTCAGTCATGAGGTTTCTAAAGGAATACTCTATGCATCTTTAAAAGGCACAGTCCAGGTCTGGTATAAATATATAGCTTTTAAGTCATCATATAACCTTGTAGACCTTTAATCAATTATATTTCTAAGGATTGACTGCAGTTTGCATTTTTCAAAGAGCTTTAGTCTAGATAATTCGGATTAATTATCCTGAAAGTAAAATTGGCAGCTACTGCTTATCCATCTGTGAAGTCAGTGAAAAGGAATAATAATAATAATAACAACAACAACAACAACAATAACACACTAAAAACCTTCTCACAAAGGAATATAGTTTCCCTCTGTAACTTAACCTTAAAAGAGTGAAGAAACAAATTTGGCAAAATAATTATCTACTTTAAAAATATTATTTGATGCTCCAGCGTTATAAACATAAGCAAAGACATTGATTTAGAACTAAATCTTGGCAAGTATTAACATTAGTGATTGCGGGTACATGTGGGCAAACCACCCCTGATGGGAGTTTTTGGCATTGTAGTTGATCTTAAAAATATGCTACTACAAAAGTTGAAAAATACAAATGAGGAGAAATACCAACTTCAGGATAGTATACAGTTTTCTGAGGGGAAGGCAGGAGGGGAATGAGACTGAAGAAGGTTATAAAGGGTAATCCCACTTTATTTGTATGATTTATTTAAAAAGAGGAAATGTGGAGCAAATAGGCAAAAGAATAACATTCTTTAATTTTAGGTTAACTACCAGACATGAGTATTGTTATATTATTCTATCTGTTTGAAGTTTTGTTAAATAAGAAAGTTTATTGGCATGTTGCTTTTCTTTAAATTTTCTATTTTCAAAGATAGTCATATTCATTATTTAATTGACACTTTGAAAATAGTCAATTAAATCTGCCTAATATGTATTTAGTTCCTTGATAATAACATGGGCCAGTAATATATAAACTTCTATTCTCAAGAAGATTATGGAATAGAAAGAGTATAGGTAAATTACAAAAATAAAAATAGCACACTGTATATTAGGAATGCTAAAATCTGGAATAATTTTATAGATGAAGTTGAGGTGAGGTGGGAACTGTGGAGAGGATACAAGCTGAACAAAAGCAAATAGGCAGGAAATTCAGTATATGGTGGGAAATAATCATACAATTTAGTTTAAACATTAGTCACAGGTGTGAAAATCGGGAGAAATTAAACTGACATGGTTGCTTAGAGCAGTAAGCACACAATTTTTCCTATGTAGTAGAATGATTAAAAACTGAATTCTAACTTCCAAATCATCATAGGAAATAAAAGACTGTTTTCTAACATTTTAACTGTATATCATTGTTCTCAACCAAGAATAAGCATCATACTCATTTTGAATTTTTTTTTTTTTAAAGAGAGATGGAATAAAGATGAAGTTTGGGGTTAATGAAAGTTACAGATCCATCATAAGATATTACAGCATCCAACCTCTATGCACTGAATACATTAGCAATATAACATTTAAGGAAAGACTGTTAAACATGCAAGTGAAAATTAACAGGAAGTCATTTAGTAGTAAATTTTAATGCATTGCTTTCAGCTCTTGCCAGGAAAAATATGCAAAAAGTAGTGTTAAGGTTTCTAAGTAGATAAAAGTGAATATATGTACCTTGTACACATAGATTATGGTTGACTTCAACATTCACCCAATATAGATAAAATTGTAATAAAACTTAGTCAACACATTACCAGAGCCAGTCTGATAGAGAAGCTGATACTGGCTGCTCCGGCTCAGTGCAGTCAAATAGAATGGTCTGCAGTGATGAAATGTTCTGTGTCTGCACTGTGTAACACTAGAGCTACTAGACACATGTGGCTGAGTTCTTCAAACATGGCTAGTGTGCCCGAGGAACTGGAATTTTAATTTAACTGATTTAAACTTAAATAGTCACATGCAGGCTGTGGCTACTGCGTTGGATAAGCCCGCCAGCATTTCATATGTTTATGTTTGAAGTGGTTGAATTTTTAAATTTTCTCCATCTATCATTGATTTCAAGTTTCACAGCAAGGTGGATTCAGAAATGTGGCTTATTTTTTTCCAACTTTTAAAATAATGAATGCTTTATTTGTAGCGTAAATTCTAGTGTTGAGTGCATATAGCTTTCTGTAGATAAGGCTTTGTAATGTCAGTCAACAATAGTTCAAATGCTGAAAACAGAATAGATGTGACTTCAAAGGCTTTGAAGGATTCCTGGCTAGCGTCTATACAGACACTCTGCGTTTAAGAATATTTCATTGTAAATAGTTTTGGTAGGTAGATCCCTCCAAAAGAATCAGCTGGTACCTAGCTAATAAGATAGAGGTCTTTTTCCCTAAAATGTTAGGCTAATATATAGCAACGTGACTGAAAGCGTCCTAGTTTTCAGAGAGCTAGTGAAAAATAGTTTAAGGCTTTAAACATATTCTTTATTTACTTATTAAATATATCTTATGGATGTTAATGCATTTTCATAATAAACAGAGAAGCAGTGCACCATTTCAAATGTCCTGAAGTTCCTGAAACTTGAAATGGCTCAATGACTGTATTGTTCAGTTCTGATTAGTTTCAGAAAGCGGCAGTGATTTATTATGGCAGTAATTCACAGGGACTCTCTCAAGATTAGTATCCTAGACTGGGCATGTAATATATCCCTCCTTGTAACACTTTCAGAATTCTGTATTCTCTTTCCCAATAAATGCAAACATGAATTTAAGCTATCAAGGAAATAAATGAACCAAATTATGTCAGTGACCCGTACATAGTGCTACTATCATAACAAATGAATTTACATCATTGAGGAAAAACATGTACATTCAAATGTGTTTAAAACAAAACAGAGCATAGCTACAAAGAACATAATAAAACTGGGAGGACTGGGGTAATATTTTAAAAACATCAAAAGCAACTTAAAAATTAATTACTTTTTAAGATTAAAAAAATAATTATATACACTTAAGTAACTGCAAAAGCACCATGGCTAAAAGTATTTTCTAAAAGCGTGGACCAAGTATAAGTCATCTGAGGATAAGAAATTGGAAACTACCTAGAGGTACCTTCATATTCATCTTGGAATTATCATATATCACACTGGCAAATGAACAGTGATTTCAAGTAAAACTGAGAGTAACCTGATATTATTTGAGTAGATTAAGACTGGGATTTAGATTCATGTAACTATGTGTTTGCATATGTGTAGGTATGTATGTGAATATACACATACATGTATATACATACATACATATATTTATGTAGATTTAATGTGAAACATAAAATTGTACTTTTTTTACCCTATACTTCATTTGGCTTGAATTTATGGGTATAAAAATTAGATATATATGTTTTGAATTAAACTATAGGAAAGTAATTTACTTTTATGTGAATTTAAAGAAGCAGTTTGGTGTGTACTGTATGTTGTTTTTAATACTAAAGATAAATTTAACTTTTGTTAAAGAAACGTAACTAAAATCTGGAAATAAGGCATAAAAGGGCTTTGTGTTCTTTCAGTGTCATGCTAGAGAGCTGTTTATCAAACTAGTTAATCTGACCTAAGGGATGTGGCTTATTTGACTTACTGTTTACCATTTATCAGGACCTGGATTCTGTAAACTTAGAGATTAACTTGAAGAAAATACATATTATGCAAGTTATTTTTGTATAATAGTGAGGCAATAGATTTCTGTCTTGTGGAAAAGACAATCCCCAAGGTTATGATTCTATTGGTCATTTCAAAAAAATCTAAGCTATCTCTTTCCAAGATTTTTTTCACTTATTATTTTATGTATTTTTGCATCTGTCTTGAACCATTTTTGTCATTCTGTTGGTCCACTGTTAATGAGTCAAACAAAACTTTGACACATGCTCACTCTGAATTTGTGTGATAATTATGCTTTTAACTTTTTTTTCTTGAAGAGTAGTATATATTGTTGATAAGATAATTAAAAGCTTGCAGAATTTAACTAATGGAATGCTTGGTAGTGTGTAGCATTAGGAAAAAACAACAACAACAAAATTATGTGATACTAGAGGCCTGATGCACGAATTCGTGCACCAGCGGGGTTTCTTGGCCTGGCTGGCGATTGGGGCTGTCCAAACAGGAAGGGACTACAGGAGGGCTCCAGGGCATGTCCAGCCCTCTCACCCAGTCCCAATCGGCCAGGCCCCAGCAGCAAGCTAACCTACTGGTCGGAGCATCTGCCTGTTGGTCAGTGTGCACCATAGTGACTGGTCGAGTGGTCGACTGATTGGTCAGACACTTAGCATATTATGCTTTTATTATATAGGATTTGAGACTGAGGTATCATTTTTGTGTGAAATAGCTTACAGTTCTCCATATACCATCTATTTGTCACAATCAGCACAATGACCATTAGAAGAGGACACAAATCTATAAATTTCCAATTTAGTAGTGTTTTTAAAACATTATCATTAATGCAAAATTCATTAAATTATCTGTTGTGCTGAGTAGTAGATGGATCAGTTTAACAATATGGCTTTGCCTCCAGGGAACACACAAATTAAAATAGATACTAGTAATAAATTTAAGGACAAACTGACATACAATTAAGTTTATTACCATGAACAGATTAGATGAATAAGATGAACTTTTATTTTAAAAATAAAAGAAAATGGCCTGGCCAGTGTGTTTGAGTGTCAGCCTATGAATCAGGAGATCATGGTTCAATTTCCTGGTCAGGGCACATGCCTAGGTTGCGGGCTCAATCCCCTGTTGGGGGCAGGCAGGAGGTAGCCAATCAATGATCCTCTCTCATCACTGATGTTTCCCTCTCACTTCCTCTTTGAAATCAATAAAAACGTACTTTAAAAAAAAGATATATACTAGTATATATTTTTGTATGTTATTTACCACCTGGTTAAAATGATTCCTAGATATTGTCATTGTAATTGTTTTAATTTCTCATTTGTTATTGGTATATAAAAATGCACGCGATTTTTTAATATTAATTTCATATCCTCCTACATGACTGAATTTAGTTATTCTAATAGTTTTTTCATGGACTCTATATATTGTACCATGTCATCTGCATATCATGGCAGATTCACTTTTTTTTTCCAGCTTAGATTCTTTTAATTTTTTAAAAATATATTTTATTGATTTTTTACAGAGAGGAAGGGAGAGGGATAGAGTTAGAAACATCAATGAGAGAGAAACATCGATCAGCTGCCTCCTGCACACCCGCTACTGGGAATGTGCCTGCAACCAAGGTACATACCCTTGACCAGAATTGAACCTGGGACTCTTGAGTCCGCATGCTGATGCTCTATCCACTGAGCCAAACCGGTTAGGGCGGGTTCTTTTAATTTGTTTTTCTTGTCTGAATGCTGTGGCTAGGATTTCCAATACTATGTTAAATAAAAGTGGCTAAAGTAGACATCCCTGACCTGTCCCTGATCTTAAAGAATAAGCTTTCAGCTTTCCATTGTTGCATGTAACATTAGCCGTGGGTTTATCAGACGTGGCCTTGTTTATGTTGACATGTTTCCTCTATCCCATTTTGCATCGAGCTAGCTTAGTGAGAGGAGAGCTCCACTAAGGAACAGTAGCGCCTGCCAGCACTTCCAACCCTGGTCCCTGGCCCTCTATCCTTTGCCCTGAAGTTCATATATTTAGTTCCTCCCTACATATCCTTGGCGCTTTGAGTTGCTGCCCCTAAGCTGGAGCTTAGAGTGAAATCTGTGCACTGTCCTTTAAGAGCATCAGATCTTGGTCTCCCCCAGCCCTTTGTCTCTCCCGGAGGCAATCTCTCCAGGTTTTTAAAGCCAGATGCTATAGGGACTCCTCTTCCAGGTACTGGTACCCTGGAATGGGGAAATGGTGTGGGGCTGGGACCCCTTGCTCCTCAGGGCACCTCCATAGCAAAGATATAGCAAAGATATGTCCCGCTGTGGATATAGACCTGCCTGGTTGGTATCTTCACCCTTCCTTCTTGTTTTAAAATAGCTGCTGCTTTATATCTGCAGTCATAGGAAATCTGCTTAGATGGTCTTCAGATGGTTCTCAGTGAATGATTTGCTATTATTTAATTGTAAGTTTGATGTGATCAAGGGAGAATTTGAGCTCAGAGTTTACCTAGTTTGTTATCTTGATCCTCCCCCCCATTTAATTTTGTTTTGAAGTTATCTAAAAAATAATAAGCAAGGAACAGATGTATAAAAGTTGACAAAGATGAGAAAAAAAATGCATTATTTCAAATAATATTTAAGTATAGTTTGAGAATTAACTACTTAATAACTATAACTATCTAGTTTAGTAGAGACTAATATAAATACAGACATTTTGTAAACTTGGTTAAAATAGAAATAACCCATTAGATACTTATTGAAAAGAAATATTCCATTCACAATAGCAAAGCTAAATTATATAGATTTCACAAGGGAATAAAACAAAACAAATATGATACTGTAACAAAGTTGACAAAAACTTAACAGTAAAAGAGAAGAAAATAAGAAAATGAAATACATATTAAAGTTGAAAACTCAATATTGCAATACAATAGATCCTTCCTCACTAAATTCTAAATCATTTTTGCAAGTTAAAATTTTTAAAAAATTTAAATTTTTATTAATACTTTATGTTTACATAGTTCATTTAGTAGAATTAACATTATTTTGAAAAAAGAAAAGCTTTTAGTGGAAAATACAATATTTACGTTGGAAACATACTAGTTAAAACAGTGTATGATTGGGGCAAGACTAGTTCAATTGTGTACATATGTGATAATAGTATTTGCCAAGTAAAAAAAATTGAAAAATATTTAATATATTATTAAATTATCAATATTTTTACATTCCTTCTATACAATGTTTGGTTAGAAACTAGTAGGTATTATTTTAGTTTAACTATCTTCAGAAATTACATGTGCATTTAAAAAACTATAAACTATATTTTAGTTTGTACATTTTTATATTCTATAAATTCTATACAGTGAAATAAAAATATAACAATGTTTTAAGTAAATAGGGAGACCTCAAATCTTTTATTAATAATGAAAGATGTTCACAAGGATTTATTTATATGTATACTAGAGGCCCAGTGCATGAAATTTGTGCACTTGGAGGTGGGGGGGGTCCCTCAGCTCAGATTGCGAGAGGGCGCAGGCCAGGCCCAGGGACCCCACTGGTGCACGATTGAGGCCAGGGAGGGACACAGGAGGGATCCAGGGCATGTCCAGCCCATTGCACTCAGTACTAATGGGCTGGACCCTAGCAGCAAGCTAACCTACCAGTTGGAGCATTTGCCCCCTGGTGGTCAGTGCACATCATAGTGAGTGGTTGAGCAGCCTTAGTATATCATTAGCATATTATGCTTTGATTGGTTGAATGGCTGACCAGACACCTAGCATATTAGGCTTTTATTATATAGGCTTATTTATAACTAATAATACAATTGTGTTGAAAATATGAATTTGTTAAATTCAGTCACATGCTTATATTAAATAATGTTACCTTTTAAAATATTCAAAATCTACATAATGGCATGTTCAAAATACTAAGTGAAAAGGCAGTAAATAGATCAATATCTCTGTTGGTAGTTATAGTAAATGTAAATGAAAGAAAAACAATATTAAGTGTGGTTATCTCTGTATTGTTATTAGTGGTTAAAAATAACTTCCTATATAAAACATTTTAAATTAACTGTATAACACATGCTATCAGAAATACAACCAATAAGTGATGTTTTATTTAAGAGAGTGGTTTAACAATATCAATAGTGTCAAATGCTGCAAACACTTTAGTTAGTTAGGGGTTGATTTTATCACTAGAATTTAATAAAGAGAAGGCCTGTGAGACCTGCACTGGAGCCAGCTGGCAGACATCCCATATCAGTAAGCAGGGTGAGCAGTGCATGAGGATTAAATGGATACTGTATTCTTTAAAGTAACTCAGCAGTGGAGATAAAGCATGCTAGGGTAATAGGGAAAAGATGGGATAACAATAAAGGTGAGATTTGAGCCTAGACACATGCCAGTGGAAACACCACAAAATAGAAGAAGGGAAATGATATAGGGGAGAGGCCATATGATGGATAAAAATAAAGTTCTTTGAGAAAAGGAAGGAAATAACTGGAATGCAGAATATAGATGAAGAAATTAAATACTAATTTTGTTGATTTTGTTATATATAGTACGTAAGGGAGGAAATGAAAGATAGGAAAAAGACTGAAATATACCAGATTTGGGCAAGAATATGAAGGAATATTTTAATTTTCTTCCTAAAATAGGAAAGTAGCAGGCTTGTTTTAAAGTTGTCCCATATTTTTCTCACTAATTCTTAAGGCTACAAATAAATTTGTACTTATGAATATTAAGACTCATAAGAATAAATATTCATACTCATTAGAATTTCCATAGCATTTAAATTAGTGTTCTGTGTTATCAATACAAAAAGGGAAACCTAAGTTGGTAATTGGCCTAATTTTTTTTTATTGATTTCAGAGAGAAGGGAGAGGAAGACAGATAGAAAAATCAATAATGAGAGGGAATCATTACTTGGATGTCTCCTGCACACTCCACACCGGGGATCAAGCCCACAACCTGGGCATGTGCCCCTGACTGGAATTGAACCTGGGACCCTTTAGTCCGCAAGCTGACACTCTATTTACTGGGCAAAACTTGCTAGGGCTGGCCTTATCTATATATCTATATCTATATCTATATCTATATATATCTATATCTATATCTATATAAAGCTAATATGCTAAGTGTCCCTCCTCCATCCAACACGGCTCTATGTTGCACACTGACCACCAGGGGGCAGACACTCAATGCAGGAGCTGCTGAGCTGCAGTGACTTGGCATTGGTGGTTCTTGGGTGACTCACCCCAAAACCAGAGAGGAGGGAGCCCAATTCAATCTTTAGCTGTGGGTTATGTTGTTGTTGGGGCACTGTCAGCCCCGAATCTGGTTTACTGCACACTTGGCATTTGTGTTCCATACCCTGTAAGACAGCAACATTGCAGACTGCCTTCTTGCACTCCAGGAACCCTCAGGGGATGTCAGAGAGCCGGTTTCAGCCCAATCCCTGCAGGCCAGGCAGAGGGACCCCACTCACTCTGCAGATGCCAGGGAGGGAATGTGGGAGGTGGGCTCCAGGGAATGTCCAGGCCATCTCGCCCAGTCTCACCCCACTGGCCACCTCCTAATTAATTTATTTTCAATGGGCATGAATCCTTGTACCAGGTCACTAGTATTTTATAAATACTGAGTAGTGAAATTGCTTAGTCGTGTGATAGCTCCATTTTTATTTTTTAAAAATATATTGTATTGATTTTTTACAGAGAGGAAGGGAGAGAGAGATAGAGAGCTAGAAACATCAATGAGAGAGAAACATCGATCAGCTGCC
Source organism: Myotis davidii (assembly GCF_000327345.1). Taxonomy (NCBI): domain Eukaryota; kingdom Metazoa; phylum Chordata; class Mammalia; order Chiroptera; family Vespertilionidae; genus Myotis; species Myotis davidii. The sequence goes on from NW_006285040.1 coordinate 2,295,259, forward strand.
TCCTGCACACCCCCTACTGGGGATGTGCCCGCAACCAAGGTACATGCCCTTGACCGGAATCAAACCTGGGACCCTTTAGTCCGCAGGCTGACGCTCTATCTACTGAGCCAAACCAGTCAGGGCTCCATTTTTAATTTTTTGAGGATTGGGGATGGCTGAAGAGAAATAAGAGATACAGATGTCTACTTTTACATATGTGTGTGTGTGTGTGTGTGTGTGTATATATATATATATATTCATAGGGATGTGTAAGTAATCAATATCATAACTGTATGGTAACAATGGTTTTTAGACTTATTGTGGTGATCACATTGTAAAAACTATAAATGTTGAATAACTGTGTTGTACACCTGAAACTAATATATCACTGTGTGTCATTTATACTTTAATAAAAAAGAAAAAAATAGTAGTTATGAAGTCAGATATTTGAGAAGATGAATGAGGCAGGCACGTCAGATGGGAAGAAAATAAATTTTACCCTGGATATGTTGCAGAACTCAGGAATTGACCCTCAGCTAAGAATGACGGTTTTTAAATCAGGCTTGAAATAAATGTTTAAAATTCTGCTGTTGAAATTGAATATTGTTATAAAATATAATACAAGAATTATTGATTAGAAATTATAGAGAATTAATTATATGCTCAAGGGCAAACTGTGTAACTATTAGAAATACATCTATTTGAACATATCCAGTGATGGAAAATTTTATACCTCTATAAGATCAATTCAGTAGCAAAGACTTGTACACTTGAAACCCATATAATGTTATTAACAATGTCATCCCAATAAGTTAAGTAATAAAAAAATCAATTCTGCTGCACAATATTTAAAACCAGGGGCTAAGATTTTATAGAAAATGTAAATAATTAGTTTCCCCCAGCTCAAAGATTTCAGGAACTTTACTCTGAGGTTTATGAGTATGTGGCCAGAGTCAATGAATATTATAGTTCAGTTTAGATGAAAACTAATGGAAGGAGGAAGAAAAGATTATTTTTATGTTAAAAAAAAAGTGATGTTCTGAGCCTCTGGTAAGTTCTGTTTCTTGAATTGGGTGGACTCTCACAGGTATGTGTAATATGTGATAGTACATTGAGATACGATTTGTGGACTTTTTTTGTACTATACTTCAATAAAAAAGGAACTGTGTGGAATTTAAATCTTTTAAGTTCAGAGATCAAATTTCTGGTCAAAGTCAAGTTGATGAAATAGGTCTTTGTATAATTCTGTACATGTGACAAGGACCATGACCTCAAAAGTCATTAAATTTCATTTTTACTCTTTGAGGTTCATAGATGAAAAACCCAACATGAAATAAGATAATGAGTCTGTAAAGCTTCTCTGGGGGATTAATGAGCTCAAGGAGAGAAAGGACTTTCCAAAGTTTCTATTACTAAAATATTAATGCCAATATTTAATAAGGTACAGCACCTTTCTTTTATAGGTTCCAACTTTTAGTGATCATTGAGATGAGATGCAGAATTTTTATTATTGTTTGAATGCAGCTTATTCACATGTTGCTCCAAAGTATTCACTTCTAGACTCTAAGTAAACTTGGAACAACATGTAAATGAAGGCTACCATATGGAAATAAGGGCCATTGTACTTTCAAATATGCAGATAGAATACAGCTGCAGAAGTCCACGTAGAACATTTGGATATGAACTAATAACCACATTTGCCAACTTGATGCTTTTGTGAAAGCCTCTATGAATTTTCATTTTATCTCCTTTCAGAATCAGTTACCTTAACTATAACTTAGATTACATTTAGCTATAATGTATCACAGCCATTTTCTGGGTAGTATCCCAGCATAAAGTAGTAAAGGATAAAAGGGGGGGGGTCAAATATCTGGTTACAGAAGGTGATTTAACTTTGGGTGGTGGGCACACAATGCAATCTGGAGATCACGTATCATGGAATTGTACACTTGAAACCTATATAATATTATTAACTGATGTCACCACAGTAAATTTAACAACAACAAAAAGAAGGATATCCACCTTGTTCCTCATTACCATTTCCAGATTATCTTTCCTTCATTCTTCCAAAAAACTTTCAGCTTTAAATATGTCACCAAACTATATAATCCAATAACCCTCAATAATCTACCAATCCTTGACAACACCCTCTAAGACACTGAAGATGATATCTCTTGACTCTTCCTTTTCCTTAGTAATAATCCTATCTAATAAAAGACAAAAATGGTAATTGGCGTACGACCAATACCCTTTTCATTGGCTAATCAGGGCTATATGCAAATTAACTGCCAACTAAGATTGGCAGTTAACTGCCAACAAGATAGCGGTTAATTTTCATATGTAGGCACAATGCAGGGAGGCTAAAGGGAAAGCAGGAAGAAGCCCTCTGCCACTGACAGTGATCAGAAACCCAGGGGGGAGCTAAGAGCTGGGGGGCAGCCATGATCGGAGAATCAGGTGCCTTTTCTGCCCTGGCCAGTGATAGCAGGAAGTAGGGGTGGAGCCAGCAATGGGAGCTGGGCACGGTCGAAGCTGGCAGTCCCAGGAGCTAGGGGTCCCTTGCCTGGGCCTAAAGCGAAGCCCAC
>NW_006285040.1:2297950-2306817 GCF_000327345.1 Myotis davidii
CGGCCCGGGGAAGGGGGCCGATCCGGTGATCGCCGATCAGAGGGTGATGAGGGTCAACTCCTCTGGCCGAGGCATCAGGCCTGGGCGGGGGGCAGAGCCAGCAATCAGGGGGGGCTGGGGGTCACCTGCCCATGCCTGATGCCTGGGCCAGAGGCATCAGGCCTGGGCTGGGGGCAGAACCAGTGATGGGGGGAAATGAGGGTCCCCTGCCCAGGCAGGGTGATGGGGGTCAACACCTGAGGGCTCCCAGTATGTGAGAGGGGGCAGGCTGGGCTGAGGGACACTCCCCCCACACACACACCAAGTGCACGAATTTCATGCACCGGGCCCCTAGTTTATATATATATATATCCCTTAATGCACTTTTTTACATCCTCAATTTTAACTGCCCCATTCTCTGCCTGATAACTTTAATTTTGCTATTGCACAAATTTTTTTTTTATCCCATGCCATCAATTCTTTGATCACACCAAGAAGTACAATTGCAGTTTACTCACTGAGTTTTTTCCATATATAGTTTAAATTCCATAACTATTTCTTGTACACAACTCAAATTTCTTACTCATTTTCCTTTCATTATATTCGTCTAGCCAACATTCAGTTCTGGGTAAATACAACTGCAGCAAGCTGGGAAAATAAAACCTATAGACAATGCTGGTATTGTTTCATTGTAAATTCATGGTTACTATCTTAAATGAGCCTATATTACTATGTAGCAACCTTTCTAAATTTCCCTAGTCACTCCTTATTCTCCTGGGTGATGGTTTCATACTGCCAGCCCCTTCCTCACTCTCATCCCATGGCTCATGAGGAGAAAACTGGAAAAATCAGAAAAAAAGAGACCTTCCATAACTAATAAGATCCCATGTAAAGCCCACCTACCTGCATCTATTTATGCACACATATGTATGATTGATTTTCTGTTTGTATCTGAGGCCAACCCATCCACAGCCCCTCTACTTTCTCCAGCATTTCTCCTCTCTCTATTGCATCATATTTTCTTTCTCCCTTTCTATTAACTTAGCAAAAACTGCTATTTCCCTTGCTTTAAAAGAATCATCTGTTGATGATCAATCGTCCCCTCTGGCTAGCAGACTGTTTCTTTACTCTACTTGACAGTAAAACCCTTTAGAAAGGAAGTCGCTTCACTCTCCAAGTCACACCTTCCATCATCATTTGATTCCATTCTAACTACGATTTTGCCATATCACTTTATAATACAACTGTTATAAAGTCATCAGTAGTTTGGTTGGTTATATAACATATTTCCAAGCCTGGGTATCTTTGAGAGTGAAAGCAGAAAAGTCTCAGGCAACTTAGATATATGGTTACCATACCAATAACTGCAAGGTCCAATGGTCTAAACTTAGGTCTCATCTTGCTTGATGTTTTTGTAACATGTTCTTTATTCTCTTGGCTTCTAAGTCACCAAAACCTTTATTTCCCCCCTCTTACTTTACTTATTGATCCTTTTCAGTCTCCTTTGCAGCTTTTCCTTATTTACATATCCTCTTTATTGTGGGGCTTGCTAGACTCAGCCGTTAAGTTTTTTTCTCTTCTCTTGTTTTTCTCTACTATATTCACACAGTTGGTTATCAACTGTATATCTCTACTCTGAAGGCTCCACTGAACTCCAAATTCATCTATCCAACTGTCTACTGCTCATCTACATTAGTATATTAGACCTCTTCAGTTTAACATAACTGGTCATTTTTCTTCTCAAATACTTGGGGTCATTCATGATTATACTTTATCTTATATTTGCCCTAAGGCATTTGTACCATCTTTACTGCTATCACCTTGTTCAAGCCATCATCTTCTGTCACCTAATTATTGCCACAACTTCCTTAATGATTTCCCTGAGCAATCTCCCTATACCCACACACATAAAATGTATTCACCATAACATACAAAATGATCGTTGGACATTGTAAGTCAGAGCATACCACTCTCTGCTCAAAACCCTGTAAGGGCCAATCATTTCAATCAGTTGTAAAAGTCCAAGTCCTTCAGGGATCTATGAAACCCTACCTTAGCACAGCCCATCTCCTGCTCTTTCCTTCCGTACCCATTCTGTTCTGGCCATACTGGCTTTCTTGCTCTTCTGGAATACCCTTCCCCGAAACTTCTGTGGACTGTAACTGTCTTCCTTACTTTCTTTATGCCCTTCCAAGCATGCTGTTGATAGTGAGAATTCTCTGACTGCCTTATTTTAAGTTGCAAGCCCTCCCCATCATCTATAGCCTCTCTGGTCTCCTATATTGCTTTATATTATTTCAGCCTTTAGGCAGGGAAGTACTACATGAAATGCTATCTATTTTACTATTATCTATCAATCAATGCCCCCCTCTTTTTTATACATGCATCCACATACCCTGGTCTGTCTATTTCCATTGAATTATAAACTTTAGTACAGTGGTTCTCAACCTGTGGGTCGCAACCCCTTTGGCGGGCGAACGACCCTTTCACAGGGGTCGCCTAAGACCATCCTGCATATCAGATATTTACATTACGGTTCATAACAGTAGCAACATGACAGTTATGAAGTATCAATGAAAATAATTTTTTGGTTGGGTCACAACATGAGGAACTGTATTTAAAGGGCCAGAAGGTTGAGAACCACTGCTCTAGTAGGATAGGGGTTATTATCTGCTTTTTTCTCATCTCTGAGAATAGTGCATAAAGCATACTAAATCCTCAAAAGATATGTGCTAAATGAATGTATGTATGTCTGATCTCTGTATGGAGTTGATTTAATAGAGTTGTAGCAGCATTCACAACTACTACCACTGCTGCACACTTTTCAACTAATTTTTATATATATACTAGAGGCCCAGTGCATAAATTCGTGCACAGGTGGGGTCCCTCAGTCGATTAGGGCAGGCCAGCCAGGGGTGTGTGCTGACCACCAGGGAGAATTTCCTGCGTTGAGCATCTGCCCCCTGGTGGTCACTGAGCGTTATAGTGACTGGTCAACCAGTAGTTCAGTCCTCATGGTCACTTAGGCTTTTATATATATAGCTTTTTAAATCTCATGCACAGAGAGAAAAGGAGTCAGTAAGCAAGGGCATGCATAAAATTGTTAATAAACATTATCTTTGAGTGTGTAGAGTATAGAAAATTGTTGTTGTTGTTTTTTTTTATTTTCCCGTGTATCTTTCCTTTCTAAATGTTCTACTGTAAACCTACCTATTATTATATAAAAATGTAATTTCTGTTCCCCTTTTTGCTCTCCTTTGTTTGTTTTTTTCCTTACAATCAGGCCCTTTCACAGAGACCAAGTGGGATTTAGCAATAAAAGATACCTTTAAAAATAACATTTCACAAACAATAAATAGCCCTAATCCTGGATTGTACTTTATATGAGGTTGAGATATTGTATTTATTCTACACACCTGTTGTGAGTCTTTAAGAGAAAAATGTAAATGAGAAAATCTCTCCACAGAATTTTTTGCCAGACACGGCTTACTTTACCAGGGATTCTTGATTATATAAGGCAAGAAAACTGAATCATAGTTTCCCTGAGAACTGAAATGAAGTCATTAAAGAATGCAAAAATTGGAAAGGGTCAAACAAAACCCTTCAGTCTCCCACATTTCCAATAATGCAGTATTCATGATTTCAAAAAATTAATCTAGGCCCTAAATTGCAATAACAATTAAAAAAAATAAAGAAATTTAAAACCTCAGACACTAACATATACTTAAGCCATATAAAAGCAGGCATTTAGATTAAAGTTTGGCTTATGAGTTTGCAAGAATTGAAGCTAATTGAATTTGGAAATGTCAGGCACAATTTATTAGGAAAACCAAATGCTATGAGCTCTTCAAGCTCAAATCTGGTTTAAGCTTGAATGAACTCAATTTATAAATTGAGACTTCTTATTTGCTGAATAAAATATATATGGGGTGGAGGGATATGCTTTACCAACAACTAATTTGGAATTTATGTCTATACATTCTATTATATATTTTTTCAAATTATAGAAATACTTTGTGAACTTAAAGTAAGAGCTGAAGGTGAGGGATGAAAGAAAAGCAATCAAAACGGGCCATTTGTCTCCTATCAGTCTGGGAACAAAAAGGGGAGGATAAAACACTCGGCTGCATTTTTCTTGAGAATTACTTTAGGCTGGAGCTGCCAGGGTGGGTAATGCAACACACTTGTTACCTTTCCAAATGTAACTAGAATGGGTCACTATCAGGAATCAAAATGGCATAAGCTCATTTTAAAGGGGTCTTCTTCTTCTTCTTTTTTTTGGCCTGAAAAGATTCACCATCATATAACAGGCAGCCAGGATGCTGGACCTGTGGCTCCAAAGAGCAATGCTCAGTAATAGTGCAAACTGCAAGGGCAAGAAAGATGACAGAATTAGCAGGAGCCTATATAAGCTGACAATATAAAACAAGATGAGTGGATAATGGATGTGAAGACTTTTATGCCAATAAAAATAATACAAAATGATAAAAGAGATTAGTTAGAAGGTCAGAGATGACATGCTCTTCTGATGACAATGCACAAAGGAAATATATTGTGTCAGTGAATCTAGTAGCTCCGCTGCTATATATATACTCTGTGAACACCTACTATGAAGGCCTTGCTGCCTGCATGCTGTGGGAGGAGGAAAATTAGAATGCCAGTCCCTCATTAGGGGGCTGATGAACACTACAGCTGTCCCTGCAAGGACAAGAAGTGGTGAAAATGCCGTGAGAAAGGGCTTACCTTATATTCTTTACAGGCAGACTTAATGGATTTAGTTCACCTGCTCCCATTTATTTGCCTTTCCCCAAGGATACTTTGTCATAATTGTTCATGATTTACTTGATGTGTATCTTCTAATATATGACCCCTTTCCTCATATTCAGACTTTTGGCATAATTGAAAAGATGGCTTTGTACTTTCCTTCACTTTAGGGATTCTTCTCTGATGTTCTATCAGCAATCTCAGTCTCCAGCCCCAGGCCAGTGTTAATGTCTTCTCACCCCCTAAAACTGGGTTCTGTAGGGAGCTCTACTCCACGTCTTCTAGACCAGTGGTTCTCAACCTTGGCTGCACATTAGAATCACCTGGGAATCTTTTTAAAATCCTGATTTCTGGGCCTCATACTAATGTTGTGGCCCCACCCCATAACAAACTAAAAAGATTTTACACAGCAAAGGATATTATCAATAAAATGAAAAGACAACCTACTGAATGGGAGAAGAAATCACCCAGTGATACATCCAATAAGGGGTTATTATGGGAAATACATAAGGAACTCATATAAAAAAAATCCAAAAAAAGTCCAATTAAAAATAGGCAGATGACCTGAATAGACATTTTTCCCAAGAAGACATATAGATGGCCAATAAACAGATGAAAAAGAAAAAATGCTTAGCATCACTAATCATCAGGGAAATGCAAATTAAAAGCACAATTAGATATCACCTCTTACCTGTCAGAATGGCTACCATCATTATATTAACAATAGAGGCCTGGTGCATGAATTTGTGCACAGGTGGGGTCTGGCCAATTGGGGGCGGGGCCAGCCGGGGGGTGGGGCGGCTGTGGGCAATTGGCAGGTTGGTCCGCCCCCTGGTTAAGGGTACAATTTGCATATTAGCCTTTTATTATATAAGAACTGTTGGCAAGGTTGTAGAGAAAAGGGTGCCTTAGTGAAGTATTGGTTGGATTATAAATGGATGCAACCATATAGAACAGAAAGGAGGATCCTCAAAAAATAGAACTACTATATGATAAAGCAATTCCACTCCTAGTCATTTATCAGAAGAAATCTAAAACACTAATTAAAAAATACATATATATGCACCTTTATGTTCATCATAGCATTATTTACAAGAGTCAAGATTATTTAAGCAATCTAAGTGCCTATCATTAGATGAATGGATAAAGACGATGTGGTACATATATGCAATGGAACATTATTCAGCCATAGAAACAACAACAATGAAATCTTGCCATTTGTGAAAACATGGATAAAACCTAGAGGATATTATCTAAGTGAAACAAGTCAGATGCAAAAAACAGAAATACCATATGATTTCACTTATAAGTGTAAACTAAAAAGAAACCACCAAAAACCAGAATATGAAAACACACAAAACAGAAACAAATTCATAGATATGTGGAGCAATCTAATGTTGGCCCTGTGTAAAGGGGAATGGGAGACTGGTTAAAAGGTGAAGGGGATAAGTGGTATATATGGGCAGATATAAAAATACTCATGGGGATGTAAATTATAGCATAAAGAATATAGTTAATTATATTATAGTAACTCTGAATGGTGACAGCTGCGTATGAGACTTGTCAGAGTGATCACTTTGTAAGGTACATAAATGTTTATTCACTATGTTGTACACCAGGAACTAATATAATTTGTATGTCAATTGTAGTTGCAGATGTTTTTCAATTAATAGAATAAATGACTTCAATAAATTAGCAGGATAAAAATTAATATACAGAAATCTGTCATGTTTCTATACACTAATAACCCAAATAACCAGAAGGAGAAATTAAGACAACAAATCTTATTTTTAATTGCATATAAAATATAAAATACCTAAGGATAAATTTAACCAAGAAGGTGAATGACTTATACTCTAAAAAGTATAAGACACTGAGGAAAGACATTGAAGAAGACACCAAAAATGGAATGGAAGAATATAACACACTCATGAATTAGAAGAATTAATATTGTTAAAATGACCATACTAACCAAAGAAAACTACACATTCAATGCTATCCATATAAAAATACCAATGGCATTCTTCTCAGAAATGAGCAAATAATACTAAAATTTATCTGCAATCACAAAATATTACAAATAGCCAAAGCAATCTTGAGAAAGAACAAATTGGAAATATCAGGCTATCTGATTTCAACCTACAGTAAAAAAAACTATAATAATCAAAACACTATGTATTGGAACTAAAACAGACATGTAGATCAATGAAACAGAATAAGAGAACCCAGAAACTCGCTTACATGGACAGATACATGTAAACAAAACTGGACCACTCCTTTACACCATATTAAAAAAAACAACAACCCAAAGTAGATTAAAAACGTACATGTAAAACCTGAAACCATAAAACACATAGGTAGTAAACTATTTGACAACAGTCTTAATAATATCTTTATGGATATAGCCCCTCTTGCAAAGGAAACAAAAGCAAACGGGACTACATTAAACTAAAAAAGCTTCTGCACAGCAAAAGATACCATCAAGTAAACAAAAAGACAACCTAGTAAATTGGAGAATATATCTATAAATGATATACTAATATCCTATAAGGGGTTGATATCTAAAATATAGAAGAAACTCATATAACTCAATAACTAAAAAATAAATCATTCAATCAAAAATGAGCCAAAAGACACATGAAAAGATGCTCAACATCATTAATCATCAGAGAAATGGAATCAAACCCACAGTGATGTACCACCTTACACCTGTTAGCATGGCTATCATCAATAAGACAAGAAATATCAAGTGTTGGAGAAGAGGGAATGCTTGTACAATGTTGGTGAGACTGCAAATTGATGCAGACACTATGTCCAGACTTCAAAAAACTAAAAATAGAACTATCATATAATCCAGTAGCCCCCCTTCTGGGTATGTATTCGAAGAAAACAAAAACACTATTTTGAAAAGATATATGCACCCCTATGTTTCTTGCAGTATCTAATCTAATAAAAGAGAAACATGGTAATTGGCGTACGACCGCTACCCTTCCCATTGGCTAATCGGGGCAATATGCAAATTAATCGCCAGCCAAGATGGTGGTTAACCGCCAACAAAGATGGCGGCTAATTTGCATACTGAAGGCAAGGTAGGAAAGCACAAGCCACCATCCAGGCCCCCATGTGCAACCTGAGGACGGGGTCTCAGGCAAAGCAATTGCTGATCGCCTCCCCCGGAGCCCTCAACCACCCACCGGAGACATAGGGCCCACTCCTGTGTGCGATCAGGGGGCAGGCAGGGGCTGGGGTGAAGGCAAGCGATACTGATCACCTCTCTGAGCCCTCGGCACCTACCGGAGACACAGGGCCCACTCCCGTGTGCGACCCGGGGGCAGGCGGGGGTTGGGGTGAAGGCAAGCGGTGTCCATCCCCTCAACCGAGCCCTCGCCGCCCACCAGAGACACAGGGCCCACTCCTGGGCGCCCCTTCCTGCTCGCGGCAGAGCCCAAGGAGTCTGCTAGTGTCCTACCAGCCTTCCAAAGTATAATAAAGTGCATTTCTAGTGAGGAGAATCCCGGACTGGGGGTGCGCAGGTACGGACAGGCCCGGGGCCCTCCAAGGGCTGGTGGCTTCAGGCCCAGGCTGCACGGCCAGGCCACTCAGAGTGCTCAGAACCGGTGCGAGCCAATGCGCCTAAGGCCAGCGGTTCTCGCTCTCCCAGCCAGTGCGGAGCTGCAGGCACGGCCTGCCCCCACATCCTCCGTGCCCTCCTGGGGGTCACACTCATACTGCGTGGCTACTGGCCTCCAGCCTGGCTCCCACCTGGGGTCAGGGTTGGCACCAAGCACTGGGGAGGCCAGAGGAAGAGCCCCAAACCCTTAGCCAGGTGGACCTCTGGCCCTGGAAGGAAGAAGGCCGTAGTGGCCAGGAGAGCCTGGGAAGAGGGAAATCCCAGGAGGAGGCACCTGGAAAGTGCAGTGAATTGCAGGAGAGGGTGGAACAGCCACACACTGGCAAACCCTGCCCACTCCAGGTCAGTGACGCGGGCCCCAAGTGCTCCTGGGCTTTGCCTTGCATCGTGGGGGTTATGCTGCCCATGGGCCGGGCAAGCAAGGGCCACCCCAACCTGTGAAGTTTCGCACAAAGGTGGGGAGGCCACGTTCGGGTGGGTGTGTCAGGCTCAG
>NW_006285040.1:2307459-2312285 GCF_000327345.1 Myotis davidii
TGTGGCTGCCCCCTCTGTTCTGAGTAGGCCCTGGGGGCTCCTCAGCCAGACCACAAATCCCCAAATTAAACACTCCCTTTCAGAAAGCCGGGCTTCTCTCAACGCACCCTACAACCTAAAAGGTTGCCCCTCCATGAAAAGCTCGGAGGAGCACCGAGCTGGGAAAGGACAGCTGGTGCGTGGCGGGGTGCCTGGGACCCGAAAATGTGCAGAAAAAACTTTTTTTTTAACACATTTCAATTTCAGGAAGTAAAAACAAAACCAAGAAAGAAAAACTATGCTTTCGAAGCCTGAACATCCACAGGGACCTCAGCACGATCCCGAGCCGCCGCCCGCCCCAGCGCAGGATCCGGGCCTGCCATCTGCAACCAGGGGAGATGGGGCAGACACCGCGGGATTGGGCGTGCCATCTGCCACCAGGGGAGCGGGCCTAATCCAGCAGGTGGTTATCTCCCGAGGGGTCCCAGACTGTGAGAGGGCACAGGTTGGGCTGAGCCGCACTCCCCCTCCCTCCCACCCCCGCCAGTGCACAAATTTTTGTCACGGGTCTTCTAGTTATTTATAATAGCCAAAAATTGGAAGCAACCAAAGTCTATTGATACATGAATCAATAAAGAAGATGTGACACACACACACATATGCAATTGAAAATTACTCAGCAATTAAAAAAAGAAGAAAATTTATCAGTTGCAACAACATAGATGGACCTAGAAAGTATTATTCTAAGTGAAATAAGTCGGAGAAGGAAAAATACTATATAGTTTCACTTATATGTGAAATCTAAAAAAAAAAAGAACAACAAATAAAACAGACTCTTGGAAATAGAAGTCAAACTGGTGGATGTCAAGGGGTCGGAAATAGGTGAAAAATGTGAAGGTGAATATAGTCAATTGAAATTGTGATAAGTTTATGTGGTGACAGATGTTTACTAGATTTAGTGTGGTGATCACATTGTAAGGTCTATAAATGCTCAATCTCCACTTGAAATTAATATAATACTGCATACTAACTGTACTTAAAAGTAAAAAATAATAAAAGTAAAACATACAGATGACTAACAGATATGTTAAAAGATGCTCAATATCACCAGTTATAAGGGAAATCCAAACAAAATGTAAATTGCTGCAGCCACTATGGAAAACAATACAGAGGTTCTTCAAAATATTAAGATTATGTCCCAGCAATCCCTTTTCTGGATATCTACCCCCAATAATTGAAAACACTTGTTCATAAAGATATATGTACCTTTATATTTATTGCAGCATTATCCAAAATAGCCAAGACACAGAAACCATCTAAGTGTCCTTCTACAGATCAATGGATAAAGAAAAAATGGCATTGAGCATTTTTCATGTCTCTTGGCCTTTTGCATGTCCTCTTTGCAGAAATTTCTATTTATGCCCATTTTTAAATTGGGTTGTTTGTCTTCCTTTTGTTGAGTTGTATGAGTACTTTATATTTTGACTAAAAAACTGTGGTACATTTATACTGTGGAATACTATGCAGCTATAAAAAGGATCTCTTACCCTTTGAGACAGCATGGAGGGACCTGGAGAGTATTACGCTAAGTGAAATAAGCCAGTCAGATTAAAGACAAGTATCATATGATCTAATTTATATATGGAACCTAATAAAGAAAATAAACTGATGAACAAAATAGATTTAGAAACATTAAAACATGCAACAGGCTGATGCATTTCAGAAGGAGGAAATAGGAAGAGATTAAACAAAGAACTTCTATGTATATATGCATAGCCCATGGACAAACAATTGTGTGGGGAAGACTTGGGGAGGGAGTGGGAGCGGGGTTTGGGGGGGAATTAGGACATTTGTAATACTTTCAACAATAAAGTTTTTTAAAAAAGGTATGAAGGGTGAGAGACAATAAAAAGATGTTAGAAAAAAAAAAAGAAAAAGAAATAAAAGTGGCATATGTATACAATGGAACACTACTTAGCTCTTAAAAGATAAAATATTGCCATTTGTGACAACAGATAATATGGATGGATCTGGAGAATATCATGCTAAGTGAAATAAGACAGAAAAGGATAAAATAATATACATTCATCTATGGGATATAAAAGAGACAGCAACTAACAAGTAAAACATCAGACTTGTAGATATAGACAACAGGCTGTTGATTTAGCAATAATTTGTTCATTCACTATGCTTATGTTGTATTTTACTATATGAATGTATATATCATAAATTAGTCAATCTTCAGGTAAAGGACTTTCAGTGTTTCCAGTTTTGGGCAATTACTAATGCTGTTATGAATATTAATTTATATACCTTTCAATGAACATATGAATGCATGTTTTGTTGGGTATATACCAAGAGTGAAATTGCTGTACCATATGATATACACATGTATCCACAGTTTTCTGAGTGTGACCAGCCATTTTATATGGGAAAAGAACATAGGTTTTATATAGCTGCCTGCTCATGTAATTTGAGAACCAGGGTTCCATGGTGAATTTTCTGAAAAATAAGCTGGCTTTGGTCAATGGCTAAACCAGTGATGGATGGTGAACCTTTTGAGCTCGGCGTGTCAGCGTTTTGAAAAACCCTAACTTAACTCTGGTGCCGTGTCACATACAGAAATTTTTTGATATTTGAAACCATAGTAAAACAAAGACATATTTTTGATATTTACTTTATATATTTAAATGCCATTTAACAAAGAAAAATCAACCAAAAAAATGAGTTCGCGTGTCACCTCTGACACGCATGTCATAGGTTCGCCATTACTGGGCTAAACTGTCACTTTCCTTAGAAAGTAAACTGACTTTTTAAAGTAACAATTATATAGTAAATTCAGTATATATTTTCCTCTGTGAAAGATTAACACATGTTCCTGGCATGTAACGCAGTGCCTAGTAAAGAGTGAATATTTAATAAAAATGTGTTCTTCAACAACAAAGATATACAAATGGCAAATAGGCATATGAAAAATTTTTCAATATCATGGAGGAGAGAGGATTTTTAGGAAAGTGAAACTATTCTGTACATTTCGTAATGATGGACACATTATGCATTTGTTAAAACCTTTATGACTCCACAATACAATGAGTCCTGATACCATGGACTTTAGTTAATAAATAATGCATCTATTTCAGTTCATCAAATATACCACACTATTACAGGGTGTGAATAATAGGGGAAATTGTGTAAGGGTTGGGAGGGGTGTGTGTGTGATTTCCAGTCAATTTTTCTGTAATCCTAAAATTGCTGTAAATAATAAAGTCTATTGACTTTTTAAAGTGTTTTTTATTATTTATTTATTTATTTATTTATTTTTATGCGGTACCATCTCACACCTATCAGAATGGCTATCATCAACAAATCAACAAACGACAAGTGCTGGCGAGGATGTGGAGAAAAAGGAACCCTCGTGCACTGCTGGCGGGAATGCAGACTGGTGCAGCCACTGTGGAGAATAGTATGGAGTTTCCTCAAGAAACTAAAAATGGAACTCCCATTTGATCCACTTAATGGCATGAATGGAAGTGGAGAGCATTATGCTAAGTGAAATAAGCCAGTCAGAGAAAGATAAATATCACATGATCTCACTCATTTATGGAATATAATGAACAACATAAACTGATGAACCAAAACAGATCCAGAGACAGAGAAGCATCGATCAGATAGTCAAACCTTAGAGGGAGGGTGGGGGTATGGGGGAGAGATCAAACAAAGGACTTATATGCAAGCATATAGGCCTAAACAATGAACACATACAACAGAGGGGTGAGGGGATGGAGGGGTAACGTGGGGATAAGGACACATATGTAATAACAATAAAAAAAAAGTGTTCTTGATGAAAGCCTTAACATATTTCTTTAATTTCTAATCCTGTCCATTCAAAGCAATATCAATGTACTATGTCCTAAGCTAGGAAGAAATGACCCTCTTGTGACCCTCTTGATCTCAGGGTACAGAATTCTATTTGTAATGAGGTCAATAATCTACTTTTAATAGAAGAAAGTTTGAGTTATTTCAAAAAGACAAAAAAAATGTAGTAACTCTTTTTGGGACAGTAAGATTAGGGAATTCAAAGAATAACATCCTTATAATGTTGAATGAATATTGTACAGAGCTTAATTAATCTTTTAAAAGGCCATTTACATGGAAAATGAATCTTAATAAGATTTCAAACCCAATATAATAAATTGTTACTTTCTTTATACATTCGGGTGTTTTCTCATGCTTTACTGCTTCCCACCTAGAAAGCTTGTTGGAAATATTTCTCATATTTTAGAGAAAGGACATTTAAAGTTGAACACCAGACTCTTCTAGGATATCAGAAAGGTACATCCTGTTCAACATTTTTCTACCTGATCTATAACTTTATACCCTAAGTATAGATTTGAACAAAAAACAAAATTAATAAATGGAGAGAGAAAATCATCATAATAAAACTAATTCTTAAGTGCATCTGGTTTTATATTTTTCCCTGCTAATATTATGAAAGAACTAAGAATGTCAATACCTTCCCATTGAGCTATATGTAAAAAACACAAATGGCCCTTTAGCCAGCCATGTCATCTCATAAAATGAACACTCATTAGGAAAAATCAGATACAGTAGTTGACCCTTATCTGTGGTTTCAATAGAAAAAGTTAACCTGCTTGGTATCCTGTCAGTAGCATATTTGGGGGACTTGTTGATTACTTATATTTTTCAATTGTATGTGTTGTAGAAGAGAACGTAAGTGTAGTGGCAAGAGGGTGGACTTTGGGACATTGGCTCAAATCTTTGTTTTTCCAAATACAGTGGGGCCTTGTCTTTCCCAAATAAAATAGCTTTTCTCAACATTTTCACAA
>NW_006285040.1:2312706-2353294 GCF_000327345.1 Myotis davidii
AGACACGTGATGCTGGGCTGATGTTGTGGCGTTCACTGTGACGATCACTGCGCCAACTAGCGGTGGGGTATCTGAAGCTGGCTCGTAACCCGAATTTTAGCTCACAACTTAAAGCAAAAAAATCGGCTGAGAGATGGCTCATATCTCGAAAAACTCGTTAGTTGGGACACTCGTAAGTCAAGGCCCCACTGTCTTAGCTGAATCACTTTGGTAAAGTTAATCTCTAAATGTTGTAGGCTTCTCATGAGTAAAACGGGGTAATAGTTATTTTGGAGGACTACTTGAGAAGAATATATACATTATATATACTTCATGGAATAGGGAATTTAACAATGGCATTTTCCTTTTGTAGTGCTCTTTTCTCCCCATCTCCCTAATTAATTATATTGACAATGTGTTTATGTATAAATAGTTTAAAATAACATTTAAAAAAGATATTTGTTTTCTAGTCCCAGTCATCAGAAACCATCAATTGTTACAGAAACAAATCTGAGAAGTAAAAAGGAGAGTGTATAGGTGTGTCTATCAAGCCACAGTTATTTTATTTGTTTTCTAGCAAAGGTTTATATGCTAGAAAAATTTTAAACACTTTCTTTTAAGGAAGCTCAATTTATTTCATCAACTGCCATGTCTAAGGCAGAGTATATTGTCTTATTTTATAGCCTCAGTAGCTGCATAGTGCCTGGCACAAAGTTGACATCTAGTAAATATTGGATAGAAATATGTAGAAAGGGATTAGAAGTTCACCCATAAAGAATCTCCAAATTCCCCTTAAAATTTCAGAATCAGTTCTATTTAATTCAGTTTAACAGATAGATGCCAGTAGGTCTAATTTTAAGAACTGGATAACTGAAGAAGATATTTCGATAAGTAACTAATTGTTAAGAACAAAGTTTGTATATTAGCTTTATCTAACTCTTTAATTATTAGAATATGAAAGTCTAAGACTTGCAGAAACTCATTAATTTATATCTAGCTTTCACAATTGGGTTAGCTCTGTATATGCAGCAGCTATATTTTGGCATCTAAAACTTCCATTTTACAAATCTAATTATACTTAATTAGATTCATAAAATGTGAAAAGTTCAATTCTTATTTGTGCTTAATATGTAACCTGAATTCCTATTAATTATACATATTTTTCCTAAATTCTAGTTAATAATGTATATTGTTATATATATTTAGTAATGTATATTATCATAGTTATAATACAAGTACTTTTAAAAATGATCCTGAGACAAAGTTTATATTGTATCATTTTCCTATAAGTGTTATAGAATACAGATTATAGAAGCTTTTATAGGCAGAGTAAAAAGAAAACATTTTCAATGGAGAAAAGGGATTCATTTAAATTTTGTTTTTAAAACATATTTTAGTGGGTTTCACAAAATATCTATGGACTGCCAGCTTTGGATATGAATTCAGAATATTTGTGGCCATTAATTTTTTAAACAAGTTATTCAAATAAAAATTAAAACCAGAAGTATATTTGTTTTTTTAAAATACATTCTTATTACTGTAGTCTTTCAAAATAGTTATTGGTTTAAGGGAAGAATGCAGAAGTAAATTTTTTTCAGAAAATTGACAATTAATTGGAACTACAAATGACTATGCAAAAAGGTACATTATTATGTAAGCGGGAGCTATTAAGTGAAGGAGGCAGGTCATAAAATGTTTCAATATTTCCAGGGAGATATCATTGTTAGCTAGATAGTAAGTGACGACTTGTTCTCAGAAGATTTGAAAATAGAGCTGAGCAAGAGATGTGCAACATTTAAAAAATACGTATTTCAGTAGAAAGGACTCAATTATGCCAGACAAAAGGGCCACTGTGAGCATTATTTTAAGTGTTTAACTTGGCAGGTAATGTCTTGACTGGTCTTAGAGAAAGGGAGTTTGCGAAAGGAATAGTAGGGAATGAAATTGGAAAGTGACTTGGTTTTCATTATCCTTTTGGCTGTATAAGCCTAATACTATTCATTGATATTATATTGAAAATGTTAAGAAAAATACAATATCATAAACATGAAAAATAATACTGATAATATACATTAGTGGCTTGCTATGAATTAATAGATTGATAGTTGACATTGTGGAAAGATACTAATAAACAGTGAAAATTATACTTTCTTGTAAGGGTTTGACATTCAACGACAGCCATAAAATATGCTAATTATGCTATAATCACTAGTTATTCTATAGTTACATAATTTTGTAGTGATAGACCATGGCAAATCCTTGGATGAATGAGAATTAGTGGGTTTCTATCTTTTAAAGGCTCTTGGGAGGAGATGGGTTTTGAAAATGGAGTTAAAAAGTAAATCTTTTATTTATCTTTTCTTTTTCTTGGGTGTGTGTGTGTGTATTGCTCTCACACTTTGGGTGCTGAGCATTAAACACTTCTTAAGTCTGTGAGAAATACTTAAATATAGCTGGGAAGATAATGGGGTTTTCGAAAGGAAGACCTCAGAAAACTAGAAGCTACAAATCAATATGCCACAAACTATATCATTTCTTCTAGAACCACTCATGAAGGAGGCAACTGGCAACCACCTATGGGACTGGCTACAAGAATGGTATCAATTCCTGGTGGACTAAATGCAAATACAAAATACTATGCAGCTTCTCCTAGTTAACAAACAAACAAACCCCAGAAAATAACTTTGTTTGTCCATCTTGAAAATAACTAATGTACGTTTAGCAAATTTTGGCAAACTCAGTAATCTTGGAAAATTTAACCCGTGTCTTAAAAAGAAAAAGAATGCCTGAAACAGATTTGTTACTGAAGAAGTAGGAAAAGTTATGGATGCAGCATGAACTGCAGTAATATCTTTACATAAAAACCTGACAACACTTTTTTCCCTTTTTCTTCTGTGAAGGCTGGCGACTGTTTAATAATGGACAAGCACCAATGGGAGAATGTAATGAGCCCCACTCTAAAGAGATGTGATCTAACCTCCACTGCAAATTTCAATCTTATTAAAATGACACGATTGCACATTTATCAAGCTTCTGGTTCTTTGGAATGAAAGCCTGGTGCATAAAGGTGCTGCAGCTCCCTTCCCATAACCTTTATTTACACCCTCCTTAAAACAAATTTTCTGATTCAATAACCATTACCACATATTCACTGATACCTTATTTAAAAAATAATAATAATGCAGTGACATTTCTGTCTCGGCAAAGCATTGATGAAATATTTAGACATTAAGGGTAAGTAATACAAGGTTCATTTGGATAGAAATAAGCTCATTATTATTTGTTATCTTTGCCTTCAGACTGTTTCGCTGATCAGGGCCTAACTGCAGCATTTTTTTTTTCTTTTGCCTTCTGCATTCACAGAAAACTCTTGTGTTATAAAGTCAGATGCTACTGAGTAGATTCATTAACTCTTGGAGGTTTTTTTCCCCTCCCCTAAATTCACCTGAATCACTCCATAAACAGGTTTTTAGACATTTGACATGGTATTTTTGTGATATAGAACACTGTAGCTTGAAGGAGGCTGAATGAAGATAAAGGCTAAAAAACAAAACTGGGATTCACAGAATATGTTGGGAAAATAAAGGTCCGTGGATATATTTTTAGATAAAACACTGAGGTGATCAATTCTACTGCCCTGTTCAATTGTCACTTAATTGAGTAATATCAAAAAATGTGCTTTAAAACTCAATAAACTCCAAAGAGTGAGATTCTGTAATGAGCCAAAGAGATATTCATGAGAACTGTGCTATGTTATTTGCACCCCATCTGCATAATAATCAATACTCGCACCACTCAGCTTCCCTCAACAGCTATGGCTTAATGAGGTAGTTATCCACTTCTAACTCCAAATGTAACAATGATATTTAAACACTGCTACCAAAGTGACTTTAGCTGGGCTTCTTCCTGTTGGATGGGAATTTGATCTGCCTTCTAGCAGCAATTTTGGGGAGTGTATTAGTTCCATAGGACTGATCGCGGGGAGCTGGGGGTCCCCTGCACAGACCTAACGCCTTGGCTAGAGGAGTTAGGTCTAGGCAGGGGCGGAGTCAGCCATCATGGGGAGCTGGGGGTTAGACCAGAGGCGTTAGGCCTGGGCAGGGGCAGCCATCTTGGGGAGCAGGGGCAGAACCTGGGCAGGGGCAGCCATCTTGGGGAGCAGGGGTGGAGTCAGCGATCCTGGGCAGCTGGGGGTCCCCTGCCCAGGCCTAATGCCTTGGCCAGAGGCGTTAGGTCTAGGCAGGGCCGGAATCAGCCATCATAGGGAGCTGGGGGTCCCCTGCCCAGGCCCAAGGCCTCTACCAGAGATCCAGAAGTGGTGCCAGAGATCGTGGGTAGCAGGGGCAGAGCCGGGGATGGTGGGAGCTGGGGGTCCCCTGCCCAGGCCTGACACTTCTTCTGGAGGCCTTAGGCCTGGGCAAGGGGCCGATCCAGCAATCGGAGGGTGTGAGGGTGGACTCCTCTGGCCGAGGTGTCAGGCCCGGGCAGGGGGCGGAGCTAGCAATTGGAGGGGGCTGGGGGTCCCCTGCCCAGGCCTGACACCTGGGCCAGAGGCATCAGGCCTGGGTGGGGGGTGGAGCCAGTGATTGGAGGGATATGAGGGTCCCCTGCCCAGGCCTGAAGCCTGGGTCAGAGGCGTCAAGCCTGGGGCAGGGATGGGTGGAGTGCTAAGCTGCTGATTGGTGTAAACTACAGAGGAAGCACCTTTTTTGACCGCTCATTGGTTAAGCTCCCTGTATGCCACTGGTAAATATTCTTAGTAACTTGGGTAATACGAATCCAAAAAGGTTTATCTAGGGTTTTTCACCACACTCCTGGTGAAAAAAACGAAGGTCTGCTGCTGGAGGGCTAAAAAATGTCATATCCTGCCCTAGCTGGTTTGGCTCAGTGGATAATGCCTTGGCCTGCCAATGGCAGGGTCTGAGTTCAATTCTGACCAAGGGCATGTACGCGGGCGCCTTCCCCTGATCAGGCGGTCACCTCCCACAAAGGGAGGCCAGATTGCAGCTTAGAGCTGCTCCCCAAGGGAAGCAGGGAGCGGGCCTAAGCCATCTATAGGACATCCCCTGAGGGCTCCCAGTATGTGAGAGGGGGAAGGCTGGGCTGAGGGATACTCCGCCCCCCCCCGCCCCCCAGTGCATGAATTTCATGTACCAGGCCCCTAGTAAATATAATGATTGAACTAGCTTATAGGGAAGGAAGGAGGGAGAGAGGGGGAGGAGGAGAAGAGAGAAAAAGAGAGGAATCTAGTGGTGTTAGGTAGGGTCTCAGAGAAGGGTTGTATGGAGAGCTCTTTAGGAAAGGCAGTGTTGCATGGGGTCAGATATATGCTGGATCCATAGTGTAGGGCAGACCTAGTTCTATCCCCAATCTCATAGACCCATGGTCGGCAAATTGTGGCTCTCAAGCCACATGTGGCTCTTTGGCCCCTTGAGTGTGGCTCTTCCTAAGCCTTAGGAGTACCCTAATTAAGTTAATAACAATGTACCTACCTATATAGTTTAAGTTAAAAAAAATTGGCTCTCAAAAGAAATTTCCATCGTTGTACTGTTGATATTTGGCTCTGTTGACTAATGTGTTTGCCGACCACAGGACTAGGGCAATAGTTGCTTGCCCAAGGGAGCCTCTTAACTGCTACCGACTCATGGTTTCTTTAAACTTTGGAGTTTACTTACTATTCCCCATTCTAGGAGATATGCAGGCTGTAACAGATTGGCCTTGTGGCTATGGTATCCCAGTTGTTGCCATAACGTTAACAACTTTTCAGAGAACATGGAACCACAACATAAACACAAAGAGGTCAATGTAACAGAATAGAGATCACAGTAATAAACCCATATCTATATGGTCAATCTACAACAGAAGAGGAAAGTATATACAATGGGATAAAGACAGTCTATTTAATAAATGGTATTGGGGGAATAGGACAGATATGTGCAGAAAGGAAACTAAGATCACTTCTTATATAAAAATAAACTCAAAATGGATTAAGGACTTAAATGTGAGACCTGGAACTATAAAACACTGAGCAGAAAACATAGACAATAAACTCTTTGATATCACTCTTACTAATATTATTTTTGGATCTGTCTCCCCATGCAAGGAAAACAAAATAAAAAATACTGTTTTTGCACAGCAAAGGAAAACATCAACAAATAGAAAATATATTCTACTGAATGGAAGAAGAAACTCACCTATTATACATCCAAATAAGAGTTTAATACAAAAAATATATAATGAACTCATAGAACTTAACACAAACAAAAAACAACAATTAATCCACCTTGAAAAAATGGGCAGTGACATGAAAAGACATTTCTCCAAAGAGGAATTAAAAAGGGCCAATAAACTACAAAAAGATGCTCAACATCACTAATCACCAGGGAAATGCAAATTAAAACCACAATGAGATATTACCTCACACCCGTCTGTATAGCTATCATCAATAAATCAACAAACAACATGTGGGTGAGGATGTAGAGAAAGGGAACTGTTGTGCATTGTCAGAACTGTAATTGATGCAGCCACTATGGAAAATATATAGAGGTCTTCAAAAATGAAAAATAGAACTACTATTTGACTTAATAGTTTTACTTCTGGTTATTTGTCTCAAGAAATTCAAAACACTAATTTGAGCCATGGCCAGTGTGACTTAGTTGGAGCACCAACCCACGCACCAAAAGTTTACAGGTTTGATTCCCAGTCAGGGCACATACCCAGGTTTCCGTTTAATACCTGGTGGGGGCACATACGGGAGGCAACTGTTGTCGTTTCTCTCATACATCCATATTTCTCTCTCCCCCCTCTCCCTTTCCTTCTCTCTAAAAGCCAGTAAAAAAAAAAGCATATACTTTATCAGCATAATAAACACCCACACCACTAATTTAAAAAGATGTATCAACCTATGTTCATTGCAGCATTATTTACAACTAGAGTCCTGGTGCATGAATTCGTGCACTAGTGAGAATCCCTCGGCCTGTTCTGTGGGGATTGGGCTGAAACTGGCTTTCTGACATTCCCCAAGGAGTCCTGGATTGTGAGAGGACACAGGCCAGGCCAAGGGATTTGTGCACTGGGCCTCTAGTATGCATATAAGATCTTTGGTTAATCTTTTCCCACACTCCTCTCTCCCCGCTTCCCTCTGAGAGATTCATCAGTCTGTTCCATGTTTCCATGCTTGTGTTTTCTACTCCTGCATTGAGCATCTTCCCCCTGATGGTTAGTGAGCATCATAGCTACCAGCCAGTCAGCCGGTCCCTTAGGCTTATATATATATATATATATAGAAGCAACCTATGTGTCCACGGATAGATGAATGGATAGAAAGATGTAGTACCTACACACAATGGAATATTACTCAGCCATACAAGAATGAAATCTTACCATTTGAGATAACAGTGATGAACATAGAGGATATTATGCCAAGTGAAATAAGTCATACTGAGAAAGACAAATACCCTATGGTTTCACTTTTATCACAGGGATGTAAAATGCAACATAGGGAATATAGTCAATAATATTGTAACAATTATGTATGGTGGCAGGTGGGTACTGGACTTTTTAGGGCGATCACTTTGTATACATGTCTAACCACTAGGTTGTACATGTGAACCTAATATAGTGTTGTATGTCAACTGTAATTGAGAAATATATTTACATTTAAAAAACTTTTTGGAAAACATGAGTTATAGTTATAGAGAAATATCACATTAAAAACTTTCCTCTACCCTCAAGGTTCCTCTACCCTCTTCCCATGGGGCTGCAATGGGCAGAGGCAGTTTGTAGCAATCTCACTCTTTTTTACTGTGCTTTTCTTAGACACCTCCTCTAACTGACTCTCCCCCATCTTCTTTTGCCTTTAGCTGTGGACAGAATTTTTAGGTGATGGTTTCCACCATTTTGGTGAGTTACTCTATTCCTGGGTCTCTTCCATGTATATAAAAGGTATACATATTATTCATCTTTAATTTGTCTTTTTCCTCCTAATATTTCTCATGTCAATTTGATTAACAGACTAACCAGAAGAAGCCAGAGGGTACAGGACATTTTTCCTCCCCAACAACCAGAAAAAAGACTACATGATACTTTTCTTTAAAAACATGCTGGCAAAGTTCGAGCAATAGACATATCTTCTAGTCTTACAGAAAATGCACACAAATGAGGATAGATTTGCTCTTTGAAATTTTTTCACATTTGCTTTTATAGGAAATATATGTTCTGACTGGTAGCAAAATTTTATTTATTATATATTTAACCAACGATTGTGAAAGTCCTTTAAGTTTCATAAAGATAATCTTAGTTTTTTAAGATGAAACTTTTGACCTGGGGAGTTCTTCTAACCCACAGGGTAGTTCATCTTCTTTACCTAAGCCTGCACCTGTGCATAAATATTTTCTTAGGCTCTAATGTGGGTAAAAGTAGAGAACTAGAGAATTGTGATCCTCTGAGAAATGACAGCATTTGTTTCCATTTAACAGAACAGTGTTTGTTTGTTTCATGGACCTTTAAAGGAGTCTATCCAAGTTTACTACTGAAATATTGTGAAAATTAATCACTTACAGATATGGCTCATTTATCTGAGTCAAATGATCAGTTTTTAAAAGACCAAAAACATGTAAGTGAAAGGACCAGAGGCAGGATAGTAAGAAGCTAGGAAAATTCCTTGGTAAATGGAATAGGGAAACTGAGATAGATAGTTAAATAGCCCTGTGCAGCCATCAGTAAATCCTATCTTCCCAAAACCAAGGACACTTAAGAGTAAATGGTTTACACTTCTCCCCAACCAGAGGATAAAAAGCTTAAATCAACCTACTCAGGGAGAGAGAGCAAGAGCGAGAGCGAGAGCGAGAGAGAGAGCGAGACAGAGAGAGAGAGAGCGCGCAGAAATCCAATTAGGATCATTTGCCTACCACACCCAAGGAAGGACAGATGTAGTTAAAGGAATAAATCTCATTTTGGCACAACAGCATAAAATGAATGAATACTCTGTTGAGATAGACCCCCAAGACTCTCTCCAAACTCCCAGCCTTGAAAACCCCTGGAAACAAAGGTCCCAGCCATACTCTCTCTTCTTCCCCTGCAGGGGTGCATCTCCTAAACTCCAAGACACCCCACCAGGCTTGCAAGCAGCGCAGCATGGGCAGCAGCTATTTGTCGGGGGCCAAACCCCCTGTTCCTGTCCCCAAGGCCCCCTTTTCTCTGACTTCTTAGTGAGCCAAAGCAGCCCAGGCTAGGCTCAGTTCTCCTCTTATTCTAGGCCCTTCCTTTTTCCACTGTTCCCAGTTTTAACAAACATTCCCTAAAATTCACCAGGACTTGTAAAATTTTTCCTTCTGGAAGACAGTTACCCACACACTACTGGGCAGGCCTAGGCTTACCCGCCCAGAGGTATGTCCAGTTTCCAGTAACACCAATTTTAAACTATTCAGATACAACTGGGAAGTGCATGTCCATACTTAGTAATTTAAAGTCGCCCCTTTTTTAGAGGGTCTGGCTGCTTCTCTCAGAGCCTTGGGCTATCCTGGATTTATGGGAGACCTTGCTCACTTAGAATAATTCAAATAGCTCTCCTTTTTGTCCAAAAAGCAGGGAGAGGGTATCAAAGCAAATGACTCAAATAAACCAACTTATAAGAGATACATTTACCTATTTAAGAAAATGAACTTTTTTTATACAATATAATTGCAATGTGAAAAATAAGGATATATGTACCAATATAAATATATATTTGTATATGTGTGTTTGGATGTTTTGATATTGACAAGAAAAACTTCTGAGATGTTCTAAATTAAATTATAGCGGGCAGACATTGAGAGACACAGAACACTTCGCTTGTTAACTGCAGTGGGCCAACTGACAAAAGATGCTCACATTCTTATGTGTCTGTTGGAATTTAGGATTAATTTTCAGGTGCACAAGGACAGAAAAAGGCCTCTCCTTTTCTTTGTTGTGGACCTTCCCACAATTCATAAGAACCACCTGGTAATTAAACCCCAAGATAGTTGGCTCCTCTGTTCAAAAGGGGGGACAAGATAAGACTACTACTCAAGGTTGCATTTCTCGCCTCCCCCTCCTCCCTGCCGTTTTAACAACTCCAGGATAAGAAAGCTCCCCCTTCTCCTCCCCTTCAAACCCAAGACTCCCCCTTGAACTCTTTGTAACCTTTGCTCTAAGCAAGTTTTTCAGGCTTGGGAAGATGCTGATAAAGGCACCTCCCTAGGACCTCTGCTTGACCGGCTCCTTGAAAGCTAACAAACTGTAACTTTTCACCCTGTATTGACTAGCAAAGCATTGGCCCTTTCCTCCTTGCGAAGTAAAAATAAATTTCCTCTCTGCCTCTCTCCTCTTAGTTGTGAATTCTTTCATAGCCTGTCACTGGCCAAACCCTAGCCGTGGCTATTTTTCTGACCATACAAAAGAGAGGCTAGCCAGGCCTTATAGAATCCCAGGACTCTCCGCTTCTTGTTTACACATGAACGTTCCAATCTGCTGCTCACAGCCGATCCACAGGAGCAGATGCTGCTTCCTTGCAGACTCCACACCTATCCAGGAACTGACCCCGCTTCAACTTACCTTCTCCCACCCGCTTTGTCTATAGACAATGTCATTCTTTCAGAACTGCTCACATCCTTCCCTCACCCCTCACCCCCGAGTCCGCACCTCTTGCCTATGCCAGGATGGCAGACATGTTGACTTTCCCACCTGTCACTCCTGCTGCTGGTTTAGACTTCAGGCCTGGTCTTTTCATACTAGCAATTGTAACCACAGAACCAATCCATCCTTGCCTTGTCCTGCATCTAATGAGATGCTGAATTGTTTTTCAGTGACAACAGAACAAGGACGCAAATCATGCAGTCAGACAAGCACACTAGAGGAATAATGCACCTTGGAATAACTTTTCAACGTTACCAGGAAGAACTGCACAGATGGACTATATACCAAACACCCCCAAATTCAAACGTGATGAACTCTCATACAATATGCACATCTTCCCCCTTTCCTTTAAATGCAACCAAAAACCCTCAGTAGGGGTTGCAGATTTGAGCCTCCTTACCTTCTGTCTCCTTGCAAGTCAACTTTGCAATAAAACCATTCTCCTTCCTCAAAAGCCGGTGTCATCATACTGGCTTCTATGAAGTCAGGCAGAGTCCTTGCTTGGTAACACAGTGACCTAATAAGCCCTTTCATTTAAAAAGACTTTCAGCCGTGAAAGGTAAAATTTATGTTTAATAATATACTTATCAGGGCCATTATTAATTATTCATTAAAGCAAGACAACACAAAGGACATTAGTGAAGGTGGCCACCTTTTCTTCTCCTGAAATAAAACTGAATTATCTTTTAAGGATATTTTATGGCACAAACATTCTATAGCACAGGAGTTCATAGTTCGCATTTGTTTTAGATCGGGGCATTTATCCCTTAATTACCACAGTGGGTAAGCTATGTGATGATTCTTATTACCAAATAACCACTCCAAATGAAGACATTACAAAAATATGATAGACTTACCCAAAGCAGAAAAATCCAGAGGAAGTTTGTTGTTTCAAGATTTTTCTAACTCTGTTTTCATTATCTTCTTTTATCATAAGAGAGAAAATTAGAAGAATTTCTTCTGGTTTCACTGACATTACTTAATGTAGCTGTGGCGGGGTTCAAGTAGTACTTCCTGAAACATGAAATACCAGAAACTAGTATAACAATATGCTACATGGCAGGGCTCCATAGTCAGCAAGTATGAATCACTGCGTGCTCCATTCACCCAAAGAAAAGTCACTGTTCAGAGTTTACTCCAGGTACTGATGCCTCCACATCCATTTTTTGAGGCCAACCTACCTGCAGGGGCCTGGAACCTACACTAGCTCCCAGCAGCAATGCCCTAATGACAGCCCAGAGTCACAGGCAAATGTAAGCACCTGATGGGACTTTCCTAGTAGCCTTGTGAGCAAGTCTTCCCTAGATAAGATCCCCATGGAGCTTATCAAAATCTCACTCTTTTTTTGTTTGTTTGTTTGATTTTACCAATCTGGCCTAAGCCTGGGAACCCCAAAGTACTCACCCATAGACCCTAACAAAGGCTTGTGCCTCTGGTCCTGTCTCCTGTCTGCACTCTTCCTTGACATCCCAATATAAATCCTTGAAGAATACATTGTTACCTCCTCCAATACCTATGAATAATAGACTCTTCTATTTCAATTTCCCTGTGGTCTTTTGTTGAACTATTTGACACACCAGGGCTCTACCTGAAAAATGGTAATTTAATAAAGTCACCACCCCCACAATGCACCTTCTTACATTAAAGACTCTGATAAGTCCTGCAGTAAAAATGTTTAATTTAAATATAATTAATGTTTAATATTATTTAATTTTGAGGGAATGAATTTGGAAAATTCTACACTAATATATTAGGTGGTTTCAAGAAACATAAGCCAGATATATTCATATTATTTATTATCTATAATGAACCTCATTGTAAACATATGCAGAAAAGCAAGAATACTTCTCAATAGCCTCAGGAAGGTCACACAGAGGAGTGTTTTGTTATTTATGATTTATAATCATCCACATGGCCTTCAGAATAAAAGCAATGCTATGGTGACCTGATCTTTCAACCTTTCAACAGATGTGCTATTATTCCTCTTCTTTGCTACTGTTATGGAAACCCACTTGGCCAGTAGTGGAAGGAGGAGTAGGAGCAGTACAAGCAGTGAGAGGAAGATCTCAGATTGAATCTCCTCAAAAGAGAGAGTTGTTTGCATTAATCAGAAGAAGAGGCAGCTCAGCTTCAAGACACCTCAGAGATTCCTGGCTAGACTGACCAATTTTTTAATGTCCATGCTTTGTGCCCTGAGACTTACTCCTTTGTCCAAACCTGACTGAGCCAAGGATTGGCAGTTGACTTGAAGTTGTATAACTTATTTAACAAATGATAAATTGTTATATTTATAAGGGTCACTTTATGAACCATCTATTCTTTAAAACTGTCCTTCAGTGTCATTCACATGGATTGAATGAGAACTGTCACATATTTTAATCACTCAATGTAATGCCCGAAACAATTATATGAGGCTAGTGGTAATACTTATTACTTCAGAGCTAAGATTCAGCAAATTGTCCAAGTTCAGTGAATATCAGAGATTAAAAGCATGGTTGGTTCAACACCATGCCAAGGTTTCTTTGATCTTTATCTTCCTTTCTTACTTGCTCTTCACCTAACACACTCAAGAATTATTCTCCCTCCACCTTCATGATTCTTCCCTTTGGGTTGCTTCATCAAAGAGAAGTTTGTGCAGTGTTATAGATGGCCTTGTATTCTCACTTTTTCCTCTGTCTCTAGGAAATAATAATTGGAATTTATATAAAAATCAATGTTATGGCCACTGAACTTGGCCTAAAATATGCAAGCAGGGAATAGTTGTTAGGGAACGTATTGACCTCTATCTTACTTTAGTCTTATTGTAAAGTATAGTCATTCATTAAATTTGGATCCTCTTCCTGCCTTAAAATTGCCTTTCTGGAACTATTAACTGATACAGAATCCTTGTTAGGAATAAAAGGTAACTGTCATACTAAGAAGTGTTTCCTTTCTTCCTCAAAATGAGAGATGACAACTCATCCAAGAAAAACTAGGTCTACATAAGTTTAAGGTCGTAGTCAATATCTGAAATAAAATTATAATCCTGGTACATGAATTTGTTTGTTTTGCCTCTGTTCATGGGAATTCTTTCTTCTCACCAATGCTGTCTCACATCATACATTTCAGTTCTTTCAAGTTTTGATATTCAAAAATGCCCAGTTTTCTTGACCCAGCCAACACATTGCAAAGAGATTCTAGAACCTCAAATATTCCAGTCCATCTAATTCTGTAAAAACAATAGCAGCAGCATGAGGAAATACTTTGCAATGTATTCCAAGGCCTGAGAAATATTTGGGTCTTAGATAAAGCAATAGACAAAAGGCTTATTCCTAGGAATGAGTGTCAGAGCCCAAACTCTCAGGGGTAACTGGTTAAACCAGAATAAAATGGAAGAGGAACAGTAAAAAATAATCCAGCAAAAAGGATTATTTTTAAAGAAGGTGGAAGGAAAAGGTTTTGCTAGTTTTACTTTAACTCTCAAACATATTAGTTCATGGCTGAAAATAACTAGTCTGCTTGGACCATACAACAGATCCATCTGCCCATGGTGGTAACTCTGATTTCTAGAATATATATTTGAGTCCAAGTATTATCTTTTTTCATTTCACTTTTGTCTAGCCTAATCAACTGCTTTTATACAACAGATTTGATTTACTATTTGGTCTTCAGCTCTGTTTATATTGCCTGCTTTCATCCCTTCCTCCCTCCCCCCCTCCCCCACCCAAACCCTATCCCCCGGCTTGCTTGGGTTGTATCATATACCATATAGACCAGACCCAAAGAAACACTGTCTTTCCAAAGTGGGCTCCACTTTCTTCCTTAAAATATTCTGGATCTATTTCTCCTTGAGGTTTGCCGATTTTAAAGGGTAATCTAGATGATCCATAGCCACCTTTATTTCTTTCTGCTCTTCTTCTATGCCCTTCTTCTGTTTCTCCGTTAGCTGACTATGTTACCACCAATACCTCATTTTTCAGTCTGGCTTTACTTTCTTTTTGTGTCATAAACTCAGGGCCAAGCATTTTGCCAGATACTTAGTAAACACTTTTATCTTTAAATGACGGCCTTCCTTTGGCTTTGAACTGCTGTCTTATATTATTTCTTTTTTATTACATTTTATTTTAGAGAAGTTTTAGGTTTATAGAAAAATTGCACAGAAAGTACAGAGTTCCCATATACCCCTCACACTTGCTCACACAAGTTTGCCTTTTAACATTTTTCATTAGTGTGATAGGTACATTTTTTATAATTAATGAACGTATACTGATACATTATTTACTAAAACCCATGGTTTATATTAGAGCCCCTTCTTTGAATTGTGCAGTTTTATGGGTTTTGACAAATGTAGAATGGCATGCACCCACCATTATGGTATCATAGAGAATAGTTTTGCTGCCTTAAAATTGCCCCCCTGCTCCAAGTATTTATCCTTACTGAAGTCCGGGTAAACACTGATACCCTACTCTCTCTGCAGTTTTGTCTTTTCTACAATGCACTGTTGTTGGAATCACACAAGATATACCTTTTCAGACTGGCTTCTTTTACTTAGTAATGAGGATTTAAGGTTCTTTTATTTGTTTTCGTAGCTTGATAGTTCATTCATTTAATCACTGAATAATTCTTTTTGTGTGACTGTACCATCTTATATTATTTTTTGCTCAGTTTTTTTCTGTTCCATTTGGCCACTCTCTTGTTGGATGTCCTATTCATGATCTCCTAAGCTTATCCTCCTCCTGTTTCTCTCATCATATTCATCCTTTTGTTTTTTCCTCTGAATTCTGAGGTGAATGCTATGACTTTACCTACAACTGAAATAACTTATTTCAATTTGCCGTTATTTTCCTCCTTTGCAGATTTCAATCAGCAATAATGCTTTTCATTTCCATTAATTATTTCAGTATCAGGCCTGGGTGGGGGGCGGAGCCGGGGATTGGGGGGATATGAGGGTCCCTTTGCCCAGGCCTGAAGCCTGGGTCAGAGGCGTCAGGCTTGGGCGGGGAGTGGAGCAAGCGATCAGAGGGAGATGGGGGTCCCCGGTCCAAGCCTGACACCTCTGGCGGAGGCGTCAGGCCTGGGCAAGGGGCCAATCCTGCGATTGGAGGGTGATGGGGGTCAACGCCTGAGGGCTCCCAGTATGTGAGAGGGGGCAGGCTGGGCTGAGGGACACTGCCGCCCCACACACACCAAGTGCACGAATTTCGTGCACCGGGCCCCTAGTTTTAAATAAGTGGGATTAGGTGAATAGTTTACCATTTGAATGCAAACTTTGTTAAGTGCAGGAAGTATGTCTTCCTCATTCTCAACAGTGTCCTCCATACCCAGCTCAGTGCCTGCAACTTGGCCTCTAAGCAATAAATACCTGTTGAAGGAATGATTTTCCCTACCTCTTCCCTCCCCCCCACCTTTTGCCTAAGGCTTTTCTGGTTTCTTCGATGCAGTATCACAACATCTTGCTAAAAATACAAATTAAACATTTGAAAATGTCATTTTCTTTGCACTACTCTGTTTCAGAGGATGTATTTGTTCTGATTTCACTGGAACATATTGTATTATCTTTTTGAAGATATAGTGTGTTTTATTTCTATTTACTGTGCAGGTATTAATCTCATCGATAAGGGTAAGTTGAAATAGAAATAAGCTTCCTTTGGGATAGGTGAAGATGCCTATCTTACATTACAGTAAATCTGCTATTTCCTCCAGCTTTCATCTGGATTGGGAGCATTTCTAAGCACATTCAGAGATATGTCAGCCAGAGAAGAGTGAGGAGAAGATGAGAGTTGGACTGGAGAGTGATGAAGAGGTTCTATTCCATTTTTCCCAAAACCATCAGGAGCCCCAGGTAGGGCCTGAATGGTTGCTCTTGTCAGAAACCTGTCCTGCAGGGTCCCTTTAACAGAGCAGGAGAACTTCTGTTCGTTGTGGCTTTAGCAAACAGAACTCTTCCTATCCAAATCAGATGGTTTAACATGGGTCTTCTGTCAGACAAAGATAAGTATCACATGATCTCAATCATATGTGGAATCTAATGAACAAAATAAACTGGTGAACAAAATAGATCCAGAGACATAGAAGCATGGAACAGACTGGGGAATGTCAGAGGGAAGGCAGGTGTGGGAATGATTAACAGGGGGACTTACACGCATATATGCATAGCACAGGGACACAGACAATAGGGTGGTGAAGGCCTGGGAGAGCAGCGTATGCGGTAGAGGGGGTCAAAAGGAAAAACGAAGAAAGGGGACATGTGTAATAATTTCAACAATAAAGATAAATTTAAGCCAAAACCGGTTTGGCTCAGTGGATAGAGCGTCGGCCTGCGGACTGAAAGGTCCCAGGTTCGATTCCGGTCAAGGGCATGTGCCTGGGTTGCGGGCACATCCCCAGTGAGGGGCGTGCAAGAAGCAGCTGATCGATGTTTCTCTCTCATCGATGTTTCTAACTCTCTATCTCTCTCCCTTCCTCTCTGTAAAATATCAATAAAATATATATTTTTTAAAAAAAGATAAATTTTAAAAAAAAATGGGTCGTCTGATTGTCCCACAGCTGGCCTCACCCCTAAACCTACCCTGTCTGTCAGAGATGTGAGCAGGATTCCACCGCCATTTGCTTTTGTCACTTGCTATGCAGACGATTCTTATTCTCAGGCAAACAAAAGGCAAATGTTTGTTTGTTTTTTTAATTTCCTGACATGTTCTCTAGACTTAGATGAAATTTCTCATTGTTTCTGACAGAGACCCCACTTCTCTTTTATTATTCAAGTTTCTCCTTAATTTAGATCTTTCTTGGAGGTATTAGAAAAAATTGCTTCCAAAATAGCCAGAGCTGACTTGGTACTTTTTCCTCTCTCACATCCATTTAACGTATGACTTAATTACGCACTTGGCAGTTATGATATGCACCAGCTGCAGGGCTCCTGTATCTCACAAAACACTAACGAGGGAGATGAGGTCGTAGAGGTGCTGGGAGGGACCCATGCCTTTTGTGAAACTGGTAGCCCTCATTGTCAGGCATTAACTGTGACAGCCTAAGTTGGGAATGGAGATAGGTGGTTAATCAGCTCAACTTCCACAGTAGATTGTGGGCTTTAGGTGGTCAGTGGTGCCCTGTGTCTTCACTCCACTTCTTCCTGTTTATTCATAGACCTGTGCGGTGGGCATCTGTCTGGGGCATCTTCACTCTGCCAAGGACTTTGCTGGATGACTGCCACTCTTCTTTCTCTGTCAACAGGATTTAATTAGATTTATCTCTGCAGCCTGTTCTTGGAAGTGTGCCTTTGTTGGGGGTTACCTAGGAACAGGGGGGCAAGCACACAATTTGAGCACCAGGGAAACAATTATACCCTAGTTATCTCCTTTTACAGGTTTTATCTATGTTGTAGTTTAAGTTTTCCTGTTGTGATGGAGGAACCATTTAATGAGTTAATTTCAGATGTATGGACTTTCCCCAAAAGGATACAATATGCAATATGGTCATGTACTTAATACTTCAAATGGGGGCAGTTTGGAGCAGTAGATGTTGCTCCTTTCTTCATTTTGAAGGTGGAGGCTCAGAAAGAGACATTTGTATTAGATGCCCGTATTTCTTATCCAAACAAAATGGGTTCAATGTTTTTCTCTTTAAGGATTAAATCTAATGCTGTAATTTAACTTAAGCAGCTTTACACTTTCACTTTTTATAAGCCAAACCAATTTGCTTTTGGATTAATCAACCCTTCCACTGAGAAAATGGAATCTTGTCTATTTCAGAAGAACCAAGGAAAGTGTTAGTATTCTTTTGAATAAGATATACTTTTCTGAAGTCAATCTATAAGTGACTCTAGACTTGACTGAAATAACTTTACCTTTAATGTTTTTTCTTTAAATTATTTTTTTTGTGTGTGTGTGATGGTAAATGTTAGATTTTGGTTAAATATAACTTTAACTTTGAGAATAAATTTCGTGCAATGTTTTGCTGGGAAGAAGTTCTAAATGTGACACTGGTTGTTGCATTTTTTCAGATCTTTGAAATGAATAATAGGTAAGTATTTTAATGTCTGACCTGATTATTTAACACTTGGCAATCAATGAGATTTTAAACAATGGAAGCCCTGTTTTTGTATTATCAAATAAAACTTAACAGCTGGGGCTTGAAAGAACCAATTATCTCTTCATCTTTTCATTTTGCTTTTCCTTTGTGTCATGAACACTAGAATAATCGGTAGCCACAGCCCAAGAGACTTTTATTCTGGTCATTACCATCGTGAAGGATTCCTCACCTGTGCACAGATGAATCTGAAGAACTCTTGCTAGGAGAACATGGTCCCTCAAGGCTATGCCATTTCACTCCTCAACTAGCAGTCACTTAGTTGTTACTACATGTCAG
The DNA here is from genome assembly GCF_000327345.1 of Myotis davidii. Taxonomy (NCBI): domain Eukaryota; kingdom Metazoa; phylum Chordata; class Mammalia; order Chiroptera; family Vespertilionidae; genus Myotis; species Myotis davidii. The sequence continues at coordinate 2,331,682 of NW_006285040.1, forward strand.
GCATTATTCCAGCTACTTATCTTTAATCAGCTAACATACTACTCATAGCAACCTATGGGGTACTTGCTATTTTTATTTCCATGTTGCAAATGTGGAAGCTGAAGAATGGAGAGGTTAATAGCTTGTTCTGTAGTAACATACATACTAAATTACAGAATAGAAATTAAAATCCTGATGGTCTGGCTTCAAAAATATAAAAGAGCATGATATATCCCATAATGTTTATATAATATTATAATACTGTATTTTTTTTTCTTCAGAGAATAGTAGAGGATTTCCTTTTAGTGATCCAAGTGAGAAATAAACTGGTTCAATTGGCATTATCACAGTCTATCATCCTTGGGTATAAGATGCTCACTCCCAGAGGAAAAGCAACCAGATCTTGTCCAAAGTCATCGATCACAAAACACACACACACACACACACACACACACACACACACACACACACACACACACAAAACAAAACCAGGCTCTGGAATCTTTATTTGGTCTTTTAAAAAGACCCACCTAAAGAGAAAGCCTAACCATCTATTGTGGATTGAATGTCTGTGTCCCCTCAAAATGCATACTTTTAAATCCTAACCCCAATGTGAGGGTATTTAGATGTGAGGCCTTTGGGAGATGATTAGGTTTAGATGAGGCAATGAGAGTAGGACCCCCATGTCGGGATTAGTGCCCTTCTAAAAGGAGAATTCTGAAACTTTCACACCTTGATCATTAAGATGGACCTGTCCAGCCCTAACCGGTTTGGCTCAGTGGATAGAGCATTGGCCTGCAGACTGAAGGGTCCCAGGTTTGATTCTGGCCAAGAGCATGTACCTTGGTTGCGGGCACATCCTCAGTAGGGGGTGTGCAGGAGGCAGCTTATTGATGTTTCTCTCTCATCGATGTTTCTAACTCTCTATCCCTCTCCCTTCCTCTCTGTAAAAAATCAATAATATATATTTTTTAAAAAGATGGACCTTTCTATAGGTTGAGGAACTTTCAAGGCAATGACCCTGATCTTTGATCAAAAATTCTGCTGATACACCAAAATGTCCTCAAAGTGAAAATTTTATTCTCAGCTTAATTCCTTTTATTTTCCAACTAAGGCGATGATCTATGCAAAGCCACCTAACAAATGGCCAGCAGCAGACATCTGTGTCTGTGTCTAGGTATTTTTCTTCTAGCCTAAAAATCCATGTCCAGTTCTTGTTTCCTTGTTAGAGCAGAGAGTCTCTCTAAGTGACATTGAACCCAGGTCACATACACAGTTATCCCAAACTTTAATCTTAATCAATTGTCTCAGACATTTTATGGTTTTTATCTAATTGTTTATTCGTGGGCTAAGCTAATACCTCATAGCCAAGCAAATTTTTATGGCTCTGTATATAATTTCTGAACAAATAGGGTGTATAATGGAAATGAAAGTGCTGACACGGTGCTTTCTATTACAGCATGAGTGGACTCAGGATTACAAAATTCACTTTTTATTGCATCCTTCTACCGGGTCATTTATATGAAACATGGATTGAAATATAATTTAGAAGTATGATGTTGGTACTTGAACCCAGTAGCTAGAATAGGAAAACCATCAAAAAATAGACAACTGTAGATCCAGAAACAGAAAACAACGGACTCACCTAGGCCTCTGATACTTTAAACTTGCCTATCAGGGTCTTTTAGAGTGTGTGTCTAAAGCAGGCTTTTTAAATAAAGAAAATATTTCCCTTTAGTTCAGATGCAAATCACATTTTATTTGAAATACTTAGACAGTTGGGACTAAGGTGTTTATTTTTCCCACTAAATTAAGAAAAAATCCTTACATAAAAAAATAGGCTTAGTTGTGTGTGTGTTTAGGGGTAGTATTTCTCAGAAACCTAAATTTAGAGAACATTATCATCGATCCTATCCATTCATTCATAAACAAGAAATATGAAAACAAAGAAGGCCAGTTCTCTTGTTGACAGTATTTTCTAAATACCATCAAGATAGAGCAGACTCAAGGCACAAGGTAGTTGGTAGGGAAGGTTGATTCTGAAATCTCACATGATAAACTCAGTCAACATCATAATGAATTGATATTTTAGAGGGAAGCGGTGGAGATGAGTTGGTAATGAACATGTTCGTCTTATTGTCTGTTTTTCATCATCTTTATCTTTTACTCTTCTTGTCTTCCCTGACCCAACCTCTACCCCAACCTCATTGATTGCAAACATGAGATTTAGGTGGGGAGAGAAAATTAGTCTGGAAATATCAGAAATATTTACTTAATGAATGAGAGACTTTATACATGCAAGAAAGAGGAACATGAGCTGAGTTGGAGAAATGCAGTTTCCAAATGACCTTAATATATTACCCGGTATTTAGGGGCCTTGGCTTCTTCCAGAATTTTAGAAATACATACTACATAATAAAACTGGTTGGTTATTAACATTATTCCTCCTTTTTGAGTTCTTCCACCCCAACGTTTTTCTTCCCTGTCCCACAGGCTCTCAAGTACTTTTATTCACTTTTTCAGTTATCTGAAATCTCTCATTCTCTATAGGTCTACCCCTCATGTTTTCTCCCCTTTCTCTTCCAGTCTGTCAAATTTCAGAGAAATGCTGAAATCTCAGCAAAATCCTCTTTTTATTAACATGATTCATACTAAGGTATGGATATTTGTTCATGCTAAGGAACAGATTCCCACAATGCAGTGTTGTGGGGGTTTTTGGGGGAATTTAAAAATATATTCTTTAAATATTTTAGGCAAGAACTGTTCACATTCTTGGTGTGCGCTAGCCAACTCCTCACTTGGGCACTCTCACTCACTGTATTTAATCAGTATCTCTAGCCTAGGAATATTAGGGAGAGCATGGACGTGAGGACCTAGACCCAAATATCCGTTCCCTCACCAACTAACCCAGCAACCTTGAACAAGTTTTCAAATCTTGAACAAGTTTCCTAATTCTGTGCCGTCAATAAAAAGTTGGTAATATCTACCTCATGAAACCAATACTAGATGGTGTACATAAAGCATCTAGAAGAGTACCTTACACACTGCAGGCACTTGATAAAATGGTATCTATTGATTAAATTATCTGAATTTAATAGAATCATAAATGCTAAGATAGGAACATACTTAAGAAAAAATTGAGTACATCTTCCTTATTTATGGATGAGAAAGCTGAGGTTCAGAGGAGCCAAGTGTCTTACCAAAGGTCATTAAATAATTAGAACTAGGGCTGAGGCTTAAATTAATTAGTGCTGTTTATATTATTTTATACATCTGCCGCTTGAAACTCTATACCATTCTGATGTTATAACACGCTACACATTTCATTACCCCAACTTTTCATTTTCATACCTTCCTGCAAAACAAAGGGGAAATCTATATTCTCCAACATAGAAAATACTTAGACAGAAACAGACAGATTTAATATTTATAAGCTTCTGGATTTCCGGTTCTTTGTTTGCTGTCCTACCTACTTTTCCTCAGCAGTCCTTCTAAATGTCTATATTGCAAGAAAAAGAAATCCTATGTAATAATTTGCCATCACTTAAATTTTTATAAATTATAAAATATTTTTAAAATCTATAAATTTATATATTTATTTTTATTTGTAAATAAACAAAACTGAAGAGATAATGCTGAAGCCTTAGGCTCCAATGACACATCTTTGCTCTTGGTAATTTTTCCTAATTCTCCCATTTTCTGCCCTTCTGAGTTTTTCTTGATCTCCTGGCTGCAACTCCATATGAATTGATGACTGGACCAAAATATGAATATTACCAATTTCAGTGACCTGCTTGTCTTTATTAAAGTTGTATATTTTTTTTCTGAAGTTATGGTCTGTGTGTTCTTGATGTTCAAATGCAGTCCTTTGGCACTTTCTTCTTTCATTTTTATCAGAAGTCGTTACAAATGATTACTTCTTGCTGCCAGTAAGGTGGTGCTATCTGTATATTTTGTTGCTGATATTTATTCCATGAATTTGTAATCCTCTTTCCTCTGTTTCAAGCATATCATCCTTTAAATAATGTGAGATTTTTTTCTTCCTTTGCTTTTTTGTTAATCCTCACCCAAGGATATGTTTTCCATTGATTTTTAGACAGAGTGGAAGGGAAAGATAGTGAGAAACATTGATGTGGAAGAGACACATCTGCCTAGACTGGGGCCTGGGATCGAGCCTGCAACCAAGGTACATGCCCTTGACCAGAATCAAACCTGGGACCCTTCTGTCCATAGGCCAAAGCTCTATCTACTTAGCCAAATCAGCTAGGGAATCTTCCTGTATGTTTTAATATTTTTTCTTATCTTATTTCATTAGCTAGGTGCTACAGCTCAATGTTGGTTAGAAATAAACATATTTTGTTCCTGATCTTAAATGGAATACTTTCAATACCTTATTATTTAATTTAGTACCAAGTTTGCTATGGGTTTATGTCAGTACCTTTTATTGAACAAATGATGCTCTCTTTTTTCCTAGTTATACTTAGAACTTATTTTTATTATTATAAATGTCTTCTGGATTTATCACACATATTTTATTCTATAAATATTGTAATAATAGTATTGCATTTTTTGAATTTCATTTGTTAATGTGGTGAATTATCTCAAAACATTTTCTAATATTAAAATATCTTTGCATGTGTGAAATAAATACATCTTGGTGAGTGTGTTTATACATTTTGAAATCACACTGACAATATTTCAGTTATTATTTTTAAACTTATGTTCATAAATAAAATTGGCTATTGGTTTTTCTGCCTTAAAATGTCTTGTCTATTATTATAAACATAGTATATTAATCTATGCATTTAGTCTTTTTTCTGTATTCTGGATCTTTGTTCTTTGTAGATTACAAGTAGAAGTTACTTGTAAAATTATATGAATCTAGTATATTTTAAAACATCATTATCATGCAGAACCTTAATGTATAACAAAGTTATTTAGAATAGGAATTATATAGGAAGTGTAGATATTACTCTCATTTTTCAGTTGAAGAAACCCAGGAGTAGAAATTAGAAGACTTGCTTAGGTCATATGGCATTTCCTTAGAGAAGAACCTAGAAATACAAACTTCTCACCAAGAAAGGCACCGTCTTTCTTTCTTTTCTCTTCTTTATTATTATTATCTTATTCTTTTGAAACACACTTGACTGAGTAGAAGCTGAGTGGCTGTGGGTGGTAACCTGTTTTGATATGAGTACTCTGTCTCATCACTGTGGCCACAAGTGACCAAAATGTCAGGAAGTCATACCCTTTGACAATGATCTCCAGGGAGCGTAATTCTGCAAACATGTAAAGAACATTTGGAACCTGCCCGAATGCCCAGTTAATACTGAATTACTTTGCAGGATTCCTGTACCTCTTTTCTCTAGAAAGGAATAGTAATGTCCTAGAAAGCAGAGGGATTTGGATTCGTACATCTGATGTTTTCCGAGGTCTTAATTTCATTCTGGAGCTCTCTTGATAGGGCACATCCTGCAGTGACTGTATTATCTGCAGACTTCCAAGTTTTACTCTCTCCTGCCACTTGATGAAAGCTCTCTTGAGAGCACAAATGCAAATACTCTCACTTCAACAGGCAGTTTAATCTGCAGCCCTGGTGTGTGGATTCTCCGTCATAGAGCAAGAGTCACTAAATCTGTCTTTTGCTAGGACTCTGGGGAAGCCATCACTTGTCATCCTGCCCAGTAGAGCATGCTGTAGCACCTGCTCTGTAGTGTACTTTGCCACAAAGTACCCTTTCTAGTAGAACATCAAACAACCAAGTATTGCCACTTATCCAAATGCCAGGGAGAAAAGGGGGTACATACTGAATAGAGCCAAACTTCAGCTATGTCAATAAGGTGCAGACTATGTCCATTTTCCCTCTTTAATAAAAGATCCCTGTAGAGAACGAACTAAACCTCACTGGCACACAATTGTCTCCTAGCAAATTTTGAATGACATCTCATTCATTGAGAAAAATTGAGTGGGGGTTAAGGTAAATCTTAAGATAAACCTTCATGCAAACCAGAATTTTGCCAAGGTTTTCAAAACATTCCAATTAGCTTTATATTATTTGAAATTTCTAAAATTTCTGTAATTTACTTTTTTACCATTTTCAACTTTCAGAAGTATATCTGGCATTTTGAAAATAAAATAACCACGCATGATGTGTTAGATAATACCACCCATCATAGATATTAGAACATTTAATATTTGTAATAAATCTGTGGAAGGGGTATTGCTAGTCATAGTTTACAGATGAAGAACCTTAAGTTAGAAAAGTTTAAGTAAAATGCAAAGCCTGAGAGCTGCGGCTTATTTTTTTAGCAGACACTGTTAGTTATGGATCTAACACCAATCCCCTCTCCTCATTGTCTTTCCTGTGATGCTCCCATGGTTTCCTCTGGTACCACTCTTCCCCAGTGCGACCTACCATGTGCCAAGGGAAGGAGATTCTATTTCCATCTCAGGGATAATTTGAATCTCCTAAGCTTATCATAGGTACTCCTCTCTCCACACCTCGGCTTGGTTTACTGTTAGATATTGGGCACAGTTTTAGTCAATGTTATACCAAGGAAGACCTGCTAGGAAGGGATTCTGGAAAGGTTTTTGTTTTTAAAAAGAGATCCAAAGAAGAGGCTTGCTCTTTTCTTCTGCTGTTAATTTTCTCTGCTGTGGCAGTGGTTGTGTATCCTTGAGGGAAGACAGCATGAGAGTGAGACCAATTCTCTGAGGATGGCCACGCAGGAAGAATAAAAGCTTGCTCGACCTCTGAGGGCATCATTACGTTCCTGAATTGACCAACTTACGATGTATTTCAACTCAAGCCTTCTTACTCTGAGGCTGTCACTTAACTTTGTTGAAACCATTTGAGCTACAAAGTCATCCTAACCGATACACAATCCAGGATGTCTGGATCATAAGCCAGCAGCCGTGTTTCACAGAAACACCACAACGGGTAGCCTACACGATATCCACTTTCCACTGAATAAGTATAGCTGTCAATTCGAGTTAACCTCAGCCTTTAAAACCAGAGTTTGCCAATGCAGTGCCTGCTGGAGCCCGTTAACCAGGACGGGTAAGGAAGGGTTTAGGATACCAGTGGGGTAGAGACCTGCCTTAAAGAGGAGCAGCACAACGAACCTCCAGCAAATTGCTGGCCAGTAACTTCTGTTTTTTTGTTTGTTTGTTTGTTTGTTTTTAGAGAAGCCTCCAAACCAAGAATATGTTGAGGACAATCTGAATTTTAAACTTTGACCACTAATTCATTTCACAATGATATAAACTGATCAAAACATGCATATAAGCTACACTGGGTCCTTTAGTTGTAATTTTGCAACTCTTTTTTTTAAAATATATTTTATTGGTTTTTTACAGAGAGAAAGGGAGAGAGATAGAGAGTTAGAAACATCAATGAGAGAGAAACATCGATCAGCTGCCTTCTGCACATCTCCTACTGGAGATGTGCATGCAACCCAGGTACATGCCCTTGACCAGAATCGAGCCTGGGACCTTTCAGTCCGCAGGCCGACGCTCTATCCACTGAGCCAAACCAGTTTCGGCGTAATTTTGCAACTCTTACCTTAGAAGACTTACAGCTCTTACTATAATTTTATTGTATCACCTATAAAGTAAATTGTGTCCCTTTTACACTAACCTTCACAGAACACAAGCCCAGCAGTGCTGGGGAGATGGTTCTTTATCGCCACACTCACCCCAGCAAAAGTAGAACAAACTGGACGCAGGGCAAGCTGCAAGACTCACACTAGGAGGGTATTTTGTTTTGACAAATCATTGCATCAGCAGAAATGTTAAGTCTTCGTTCTCAAGAAAAATAGTGTTTTCTATGCCAAGTTGCTTTTATGACTCCAAACTGTCCCAGATAATGTCTTAAAAGTTTTTGGACTGTAGGAAATTTATGGTAAGATTTTGAAATTCATTCAATGCTGGATTGATGTGTCACAGGCTTCAGAACTTTATGATCACAACTTGATATATCTTAGCCTAGAACAGTGATGGCAAACCTTTTGAGCTCAGCGTGCCAGCATTTTGAAAAACCCTAACTTAACTCTGGTGCCGTGTCACATATAGAAATCTTTTGATATTTGCAACCATAGTAAAACAAAGACTTATATTTTTGATATTTATTTTATATATTTAAATGCCATTTACAAAGAAAAATCAACCAAAAAAATGAGTTCACGTGTCACCTCTGATACACGTGTCATAGGTTCGCCATTACTGGCCTAGAAGAATGTTAGTGAGAAACATGCTTTTCTTTGCTTTTTAACTGTATTTTCCTAATTATTAGCATTACACATGATTAAGAACATTTGGGAAGTAGTAAAAAAATCATAAAATATAATAAAATGCATTAATAAAAGGTTCACCAATGAGAGACAACCACTGCTAATATTTTGACATAATTCCTCCCAATGTTCTTATTCTTCCAAAGTTTTATCTTATCTATTTGAGAGCATATTATATAATCATTTCTGTATCCTGTTGTCTCACTTTAACATCATGCCTAGATTTTAGGACTGAATTTTGAAGACAGCCTAATCTGTGATTATTATTAGGTAACAATACACGCCCCCCCCCCTTACCCTCCCTCTGCCTAGAAGACTTTACAAATTTTAAAATTCACGTATAAAATTCAAATGTTATGCCAGCCTACACTTTATACTAATTTTGCCTGGAATGCATTTAATTTGTGTAAGTGGTCTTGTTCATCATCTCATGGACATTTTTAAAAAATATTCTGCTTCTGTCCCAATTGTTATGGGCTCTTCTGGAAAACTTAATTCTTAAATTAAATTTCAGCTGCTTTTCCTCTCAGAGATGTTTATAAAAAATAATTTCAAAATTTTCACTTGTCACTTGAGATATTTAAACAAAATTTTGTATTGAAAATAGAAGGAATTCAAACTCCTGATCCTCTTTCTTATATCTCCCGATAGGTCTCATTCTATTTCTATTTCATACGTTACATAGCATATGAAGAAATACAACTTGGGACAGAGTTTTCTAAAAGGGAAGGTGCGGAGGGTGTCCTCAAGCCACTTTTCTGTTCTTCACGACCGCCCAGCACAGCCTGTGGGTCCATTTGCCAGCGCTCCGCTGCCTGCTTAGCTACTAGCCCATCTCTCCACAGGAGTGGGGCCTGCGGGAGCTGAGAGGCACAGGGTTCCTTGTGATGAGGGGTGGCAGGCATCCCGCAGGACAGCTGCATCTCATCTTCAAGTTCCCTCCAGATTTTAAGGCCCCAAGAACTGCTCCCTCACTCTTTAGGAGCTCCTCTGTGCATTAAAGGGGGTGTTTGTTGTTTTATGCCAATATTTCTTGGTGTTCGGTAATGGGAAAATTTCCGCGTTAGTCAGCTGTTTAATTATAAATAGAGGTCAAGCTATTCATTCTTTATATTGAAAGCCTATTTACCAAGCCGAGGCATTCAAACGTGTTTCCAACAGAAACACAGTAACACAAAATAGAGTGTTTTTCTAGGGCTCTCTTAGGTTTATTTTCTGAAGATTTTGCTCCTCCCTTGCATTATATCTTTAAGGAGATAAGAATCCTTTAAGTAAGTTCAAAGTTAAGGAAAATAAACTAAAAAGAAATTAGGCAAAAGGTCTGCATAGATTTCTATTTCCAAGAATAAGAGAGTCCCGGGGAATAGATCCATGTGCCTGAGGTTGAGCATAAAGAAGGAGAATAGGACCACAGGGCACTGACCTCAAAAGTAAGACATTTCTAAGCACTGCAGGTGGACAGAAGGCTTGCACCTCTGTGTCTCACTCCCAAAACTCTCATGTCCCACTGGCATTCTAGACCCTACTTTGCACTTCCCTCCTACATTGGGCCCAGATAATGAAATGTCTCATGGTGACTAATCTGTCAACAACAATAAGAAAAGCATCTATTTTAAATAACAAACACTTTCTGTTCTTTATTACTGAACCAGCTTCTCTCGTCTCCAAACTTATTTTTCTTTCTAATAGTCTGGGTTTTGGCTGTTTATCTACTGTTATTAGTGTGTCTGCCAAACCTTAAATTGGTTAAAGCAGTGATGTTTTTAATTTATACAGAACATCTTGTTTGTGTGTCACGGCCTAATAGCACAAATGTAAGAATATAATTACAAGGTAATTTAAAAGAAACTGGAAGTACAGTCTCTCTCCTCTTCTTCTCCCTCCCATGGTCATGCTCCCCTCCTCCCCTCCCTACCTCTCTCTTTTATACTTTCCCCCTCTCTCCTTTCCCCTGCACAGATGGGGATTTTCCAGGAAACAACAGGAAGCAGATACAAAGAGGAAATGAGGAGATGTTCAGCAGAAATAAAACTGTGAACATCTCTCTAACCACTGAGAGCTTTGGAATTTGCCCTCAAACCCAAACCATTATATCCCTGATTCTCTTTAAATTTTATTGTTAATAGACTTAATTTTTTTTAATATATTTTATTGATTTTTTTACAGAGAGGAAGGGAGAGGGATAGAGAGTTAGAAACATCGATGAGAGAGAAACATCGATCAGCTGCCTCCTGCACACTCCCCACTGGGGATGTGCCTGCAACTAAGGTACATGCCCTTGATCGGAATTGAACCCGGGACCCTAGAGTCCGCAGGCCGACGCTCTATCCACTGAGCCAAACCGGTCAGGGCTAGACTTAATTTTTTAAAGCAGTTTCAGGATCATAGGAAACTGAGAAGGTAGAGATATTTCTCACATAATCCCTGCACCTACAAGCACAAAGCCTCTTCCATTATCAGCATCCCCCAACCGAAGGCCACATGGGTTACAACTGATAAGTTGACATTGACACATCATCATCACCAGCCTGTACTTCACGTTAAGTTTCACCCTTGGTGAGTTTGGACACATTTTAATGACATGTGTCCACGCTTATGGGATCATACACAGCAGTTCACTGCCCTCAAAATCCTGCTTCTTAGTCTTTTCCCCTCCCTTTCGGTGGGACAGAATGGCTAAAGGGGTAGGGAACTGGGTATTTCTCTTCTCCCCCGTCAGGTAGGATCTGACACATCTCCAGCAGTTTAAACAGTCCTTTTGAGGGAAGCCCTTGCTAAGAACAAATGCTCTGGTACATTTTTAAATCGTTTCTCTTCTCCTGCTGCCAGAAGCATGAGATTGTTCTCTGATGTTCACGGTAAGAACCTAGTAGGGCTTCAGGATGTAAAACTGACTATGGTGTAAAGGCCCCCCGTGACTCCGCCCTATTGGAAATTTTACTCTTATAATAACACACACTGAGCCTCCAGCAATTTGTCAATTACAGTTCAGATTTTCCTACCGCCTTCCCTTCTTTCTGCCTCCGTACACTGGTTCCAACAGAGGTTTCTGTTCTGGTAGGTTGTGATGCTCTGTATTCTTTCAGTCTCTCTAGTTTAGGGGCAGTGGCTTCCTGTGACCTCGTGTCTCTTTGAGATCTAGTGAGAATATTCACTTTTAATTTGTTCAGCTTTGTACTTGTTGTTCAGGTGGAGTGGTGACTACTTCTAAGCTCCTAACATGCTGGACAGGAAACTGAAAGTTAATCCTGATTCTTCAACCGTTCCTGTGTTTGTGCATGCCCTTTGCCACGAAACTTTTCATTTCCTCCCATCAAGACTGAGTATATTTCCAGTTCTCTCGATTTGAGTGTGGCCATGTGACTTGCTTCTTTATTGTAATGTGTGGGAGAAACTCAACCATATCATTGCTAGCATATCCTTTACTCCTGTGTCAGGCACGAGAAGTTTCTTCCGAAGAGTCTCACTTAGGGAAGGGGAAACTACAAAGGGGACCAATCAAAGTTCAGTTAGCTTTGAGGGAGTGGGAGATGATTTTGGAAATGGGATTTGAGGAATTATTCTTTTGGATTAGCAGTCATTGTGCAGGCGGTATGGGGGATAAAAGATTGTCTAAGGACACATATGTAATACTCTTTGTAATACTTTAAGCAATAAAACAATTAAAAAACAAACAAAAAAAAGATTGTCTAAATCAGGGGTTCTCAACCTGTGGGTCACGACCCCTTTGGCAGTCGAACAACCCTTTCATAGGGGTCGCCTAAGACCATCACACATATCAGATATTTACATTATGATTCATAACAGTAGCAACATTACAGTTATGAAGTAGCAATGAAAATAATTTTATGGTTGGGTCACAACATGAGGAACTGTATTTAAAGGGCCAGAAGGTTGAGAACCACTGGTCTAAATGCTTATGCACAGGAAGCAGTCAGAGTCAGGATTAGCAGTTCTGGGTGAGGTTCCACTTTAGTACTAGATAAATGTTTTCATTTAGAAAAGAATTGTTAGTCTAACTACTGCCATCCTCTTCACCCTGGGCAGATCTTTATTTGGTAACTAACTGTAATAACTCATATTTTTCTGGTCTAAAAACAATTAAACTATTCCAATGGAGTTCATTTTTATAAGAAAGCATTTTTAAAAGTGTATGTTGAGACATTTAAAAAGACAGGATTTTTAAAGGTACCCAGTAAGTACATTTTGATTTCAATTAAAATCCAAGTAATTTATTTCACTGACTCTCATCTAATTATTGCTAATATAGCAATTCTGCCTAAATAAAAATAAGTTGGAAAGACATGTGCCTAAAAGACAGGTATGTCATCAAATGCTTTGGGAAGTGTCCCTCTCTCAGTATCTGGAACACATCCTACTCGCTCCTTCCCACATCTGCACCCTTGCCTACTCCAGGTTCCACCCCAGCCTTACCCAATAGTGGTGCTAGATTTCATCCTCTTTATCTTTCAGATCTTATTCCCCACATCACCCTTAAATTCTTATGTACTTTTGTAGACACCAGATTATCCCATAAATGTAGCTCAAGTCCTTTATTGCCCACATTCACACGCTCAGGAATACCTAAATGGAAGTTTAAGGTCTGAGACTGCATGTTGACTATTTATTTTTAGTATCACACCATGAGGAGTTAGCCTTTTGGGGTCCTAGGTTATTGTGTTAGGTTTCCTTTATATGATTTCACTGCATTGAGTTTGATTTTTATTTCTCTTGCCTATAAGGCTTTCAAGACAGAAGTTCAAATCATCTAGGATCAGCAAATGTCAGTCAGATCAACAAAGCTTTCATCGTCACTTACACCTGAGGTTCCCAGTTTCCTTTAAGCTTTACCCTAGCTACTTCTTATCGTCTTTTGATATGACCTTGCTTTTAAGAAAACATTTAAAAGTGTTCCATAAGGTAGTTTAGGTTATTTTTGGCGAGGGAAGGGTGGTGTGAATAACTTAACCGTTTCCAGAAAGCAGAAATCCTCTTACACTCACTCTGACATTAGCAATTTTCTAAATGTAGAAGGCTAGAGGTATCACTTTGTGTATTTAGGAACACTGAACATAATGAGCCTAGGACTTTGAAGAGTGAATTATGGCTTATTAGCCAATCTTCCTTGTTGAGAAAGCTTCCTGGACTAAGTGACATTCGTTTGCAGTTTTCTGCCTTAAATTTGTTCTTACTAGTACCTGTAATGCTATTGCCTGGGTGATAATATTAAATATTGTTTTCCTTTTTTGTTGTTGTTAATCCTCACCATTTTTCCATTGATTTTTAGAGAGAGTGGGAGGATCGGGGAGAGAGAGAAACACTGATGTGAGAGAGACACATGGATTGGTTGCCTCTCACATGAGCCCAGACTGGGACTGAGAATCAAGCCTGCAACCAAGTTATATGTCCTTGACGGGAACTGAACCCATAATCCTTCAGTCCACAAGCCAATGCTGTATCCACTGAGCTAAACCGGTCAGGCTGTTTTCCTTTGTATATAACCAGAGCAGACCCTAGAACTCTTGGGAATACTGCTGACACCTGACATGTATGAAAGTGTGGTTAAAGAGGTGAGCTAAGTAGAGATGCTTACAGGTAAGTGGGGCAAACACCGTCCCAGAAAGAAAGAAATCACATGAGAGCGCAGGAGGAGCACAGCATCGACGGGAATGGACGATGTCACCCTCCCTTCGCTCAGCACCACAGGCGTCACCCTGGAAAAGGATTGTGCAACATGCTGACTGGAAGTAAAATGTAGAATCAAAGTTTGGAGTGGCAGAATTTGAGAGAATTTGCCTGAAGTTGGTATCACAATGGAAAGAAATAGGAGGAATAAAACTCTAAGTTTGGCTGAAACTTACATCTCCAGGGCAGTGCCTGGTGGGTGTGGTTCTGACACATCCAGCAGGCAGACAGATGTTCAGAGGTCAGAGAGAAGGGTAGTTGTGTCCATGTGGGTCCGGGTGGGGGCATACTTGTCAAGAATCTACCACAGGCCAGATACCACAGTAGGTGCTAAGGGCATAGTAGTAAGTAAAGCACATTTCCCTCCTGACATGTATTTCCTGGCATGAATTTGGAGGGTTAAGCAAGTAGTCAAACTATTTTTATTTGATGAAAATTCGTGTCACTGTAACTCTCTTCATCTTTAGCTTGAATGGATTTCCATATGATATTTCAATAGGAACAGTCCCACTTTTGATCTTTATTTAAAGATACATTAAAAAGTTCTATATATAGTCACTTTTAGAAGGCAGCAGGGCAACTCAACTTTTGGCTAATGTCACGAAAATGAACTAGATCTATTTTCCTGCAGCACAACACACACAAATACATAGCAAACTTTCACTAAGTCAACCTGGAAAATTCACAGTCCAATTTAGGAAAGTCATCTCTTGTTAACCCAAGAGGGATGTTATATCACTTTTTAGTTAGGGGTTTTGCATTTGATTGCAATACATATCAAGGGTGAGCATTTAAAAACTGTCATATATATATATATCTATTTTCCTGCAGCACAACACACACAAATACATAGCAAACTTTCACTAAGTCAACCTGGAAAATTCACAGTCCAATTTAGGAAAGTCATCTCTTGTTAACCCAAGAGGGATGTTATATCACTTTTTAGTTAGGGGTTTTGCATTTGATTGCAATACATATCAAGGGTGAGCATTTAAAAACTGTCATATATATATATATATATATATATATATATATCTTAGCATATTAACATTGAGCAATATATAAAATATATGTGCTGTCATATAGTCATACCATATAAAAGTCCACACAAATAAAAGTTGTGGTGTATATTTGAGAATGTTCATTAGAAATTTAAGTAAATTTACTACTTTCTGTGATGCTATTTTAAGAAGATAGAACAAAATATATCTTACTAAAAAAGAATCCTGTTGTTTAGGCTATTTTAAAATTCAGATATCTCAGTTAACAGGCATTCTTTATACAAAAGGAGGGTCTTTGGATGTTGAACTATGAATTTTAAAAATTGTATGAAAACATGAATAAATTATACTTAGGTAGAGCATGTTGAGAAGCTAGAACTGGATGACATATCACAGAATTATATGCACAGTAGAAATATGCACACATTCTGGAAAGTATATAAAGACCACACAGATCTTATTGGGTGAGTGTCTTCCAAAGAGGTCTCTGACTTCATTATCATTTTCCCATCTATTCCCCTCACATGCCTACAAATGATATTATAATACTCTATAGGATAAAAACCAATGTTTTGGGAATGAGCAACTGACAAGATGAAACCATGAAGCTAGGGTGAGAAAGTAGGCGTCCCAATAATCACTCAAACCTATGATCACTCAAATGTCCTCACTGTGTTTTGGTAAGTCCTCCAGTTACTATGCACAGCCTCTACTGATGCTATTCAGTTTAGACCACCTCAGTCAAGTCATTCTGAAGCCCTCAGCATGTACAAGGAGTAGAACTCAACACACACATACTCTACTTGCTCATTGAGAAACTTTTACTCTTGCCTGATATGACCAAGAATTAAAATCTCCTTTTAATGGCTTTATACATTTTTAATTACTCTAAAATTATTAATGAGAATGTCATTATAAAAATTCCTAGAATATTCTAAAACATAAGGTCTAGGGCAGTGCAAAGACTCTGATTCTGTTACGTTTCACCACTCACGTCTGGATTTACACATGTAAAAATGACTATCCTTATTAGAAACGTTGTCTTTGAAGATTGAAAATGAAAGGTATTCAAAAGCGTTTTGACACTATACATTGCTAAATGAATATGACCCTTAGTAATTTTAGCTCTTGGTCAGTGAATTTGCCACTATGAGGTTTTTTGTTTTGTTTTGTTTTGTTTTTTAGTTTGTAACCTCAGGTTAATATAGACACATACTCAAATATTTTTAAATAAATACATTTCTCAGATCTTTGTTCCATATTAAGTTGCTCCAGCTGCTGCCCTTGTACCTGCCACTGATTTATCTAAATCCTTTCTCTTATATTTAAATATTAGGAATTTTTCTATATTAATGGCCAAGGTCAACTGCTACAGACAGCCTTTTTTAAGCTCTCCAGTTTAATGGCACAAATTGATTATATATATAAAACCTACATTGAGCCAGTGCCGTGTATTCTTTTTCTGACCATCTTTAGTATGTCTTCTGTGCATTCTTTAGGAAACATGTCCTGTTCTACTTCAAATTATTTATGAAAGCACATCTCCTCTCTTACCATAGTGTATAAGCTCCTGAAAGCCAGACTCTACTCTGCTTGATTTATATTTATGTTTGCTGCAATGTCTTTTATAGTCCTTCACAATGAATACCTAAAAGGATGCTCCCGAATGTGTCAATGGATGAATGAATAAATGAATGTGATTCCTTAGCTTCCTTTTCCCCTGATATTTCTTCCTCCAAGCCTTGCTCTGTTCGTTTTTATTCATTTTCCAACATATTATGGTAACACTCTTCAGATTAGCCCATGCAATACAAAAATCTCTCTTTTACTATAGTACATTTTATAATCAAAAAAAGTTTCCCTTCTGCTTTTCTGATGGTCCTTTCTCAGGATTTTCTTTTTTTCTTAGCCTATTTTTTTTCTTTTTAAGTATTTTCTTTATTGATTTCAGAGAGGAAGGGAGAGGGAGAGAAAGAGAAACATCAATGATGAGAGAGAATCATTGACCCACTGCTTCCTGCATGCCCTCTACTGTGCCCCAACCATGAATGAAGCGTGACCTCCTGGCTTATAGGTTGATGCTCAACCACTGAGCCACACCAGCAGAGCCAATCTCAGCCTGCTATTTAAATGTCACTGTTTCTTAGGATTCTGTCTTTGGAATTACTTCTTTTCTATCTCCACAATCATCTCTGAGAGGTTTCACCTTTTCCTATCTTCAATTATATTTATTTAAGAATGAATTTCAAATCTCTAACTTTAACGAACATTCTTCTCCTAATTCTTGTATCTGTTTATCTAACTATTTATAGACCAGGATCACTTGGATGACCCACAGAACATCTTACTCCATATGTCCACATATAAATTTATGAACTCTGCTACCCTCTACTCCCCACCAACACATCCTTGGCAACTGCTCTTCTTTTTTTAAGTCTACCTTGTCAGAGAATGGCACAACCTACCCACCAGTGAGTTGTTCAAGACAGACCTGAGCACTGTTCTTATCATCTCTGTCTTCCTTTCATACTCCTATGCAAATATATCAATATATTTCTGGGATCCACTGACTGCACTGTACTCTCAATGACACTTACTACTTAAGGCCATTATCATCTCCTTCAAATGTGTTAATGCCTGCGAAATATTGTATTGTAATCCTGTATTATAGACCCTGATCTTCTATCCATTTACCATAATACAGACCCCGGAATATTCCTAAAGACCAAATCTGATTATGAAGCTTAAAAGCCTACAATAAGGTCCCTACTGTGGTTAGGATAGAGTCCTAACCCTTTTGTATGACTTACAAGGTCCTATCTGCCATCTATCTAACCTATCTTCCTTGCTCCCTGGTCCCACTAGTTGTGGTCACAACTTCTCTTAGTTCCTAGAACACATCCTGCTCTCTCCTTTCCACATATGAACGTCTGTCTACTCCAGGCTTCACCTCACCCCAACCAATAGCGGTGCTGGACTATCTCCTCACCTTTGGGATTTTAAACCCCAAATCACTCTTACACTTTGATGTACTCCCGATGGACACTGGGTTCTCCCATGAATGTAGGTCAAGTTCCTTACGTTACTTCCTGTTCATTATTGTCCACATTCGTGTGCTTATCTCAGGCTTTTATACTCACATTGTAAGTTTTTTCTTAACATACTAATTGGCACTAACTGTGGGAACAATTAAATATGCAGGTATAGTTATTTTCTCACTCATGAATTTTTTCACTCTTTTTATATATATTTGTATATAATATACATATGAAACAATTCTAAAAACATGAATTCTTTAGAAATAGGCTCAAATTAGATTATTTAATGATTAGTTGTGATTATCATTATATTCATTGGTTTATAATTTCAGAAATTCACCCATTTTAACATGTGGCAAAAGCATTTTTAAAATTATGAGAGACACCAAGTGAAGAAATGGACTTATATTTCTGCCATAGAGTTTTCTTAGACACTAGAATACATTTTAAGTGTCGGATAATAATTGCTTTTTAAATTAACCTATTCTGGAATTACCATCCAGGGATTTTGAAATATATTCAGTCTTAAGGATTGAAGGAACCTATGTTCTCTTCCTTGAGACAAATTAACGATCATATTTTCAGCCTTTCAGCATTATAGCATGATCTTATGCAGTTATTTAGTTTCAGAATAAGATATACAGTGTTCATAGCTAAACAAATGACTTGAAAGGAAAACTGGCTTATGTTGCCATTTTCATCTTTTGTTAGTTTACAGCAGCAATCTTCAATTGGTGTGCTGCAAGAATTTTTAAAACATGCACTACCTGACTATTTAGTCAGGAGCAATGATCTCTCTTCCCTTAGATTGTCAAAAAAATATATACATATACATATACATATACATATATTTCTAATTAGGGCTTTGATAATTAGATTTGGAAAATTTGAAGAAATGGGCAACAAATGATTTTTAAAAATGGGTTGACTGCGTATAGTTATATTTTTTAAAGGAACATGTAATTCACTAATGATGATGACATATTTTTTTAGCAGCCAACATAATAGCTATCCAGTGTGAATGAATCAAAATTATACCACTTTTTTTGTCAGATTGACAAAAAAATATATTTTTTGGTGTGCTGCAGAATTTTAGTAATTAGTTTGTGTGTGTCATGAGACAGAAACGGTTGAAAATCTCTGGTTTATTAGAGAAAAGCTTCTTTATTGTCTTCAATAGTTTTAATTTTTTTCACTTGCTGAAGAAAAACGAAAAGGTGATTGGATCGGAAGTAGACTAGGCATTTCCAATTGACAGCGCTAACCTTGTATAACTAAAGCCATCAGAGGCCTCCTGTTACAGATACAGTGCTGAATGTTTTCATTTCCTTGTTGTAAAAGAGGTCAGTGTGTCCAATTGGCAGTGTCTTGGGGCCTAAGGGAGGTTTATAATGTTATTGTCCGTCCAGTAAGATGTATTAGGACTGTTTATTGAAACACAGGTCAAGGTCTTGGCCTTTTTAAATTTTTTTTAAGAAAAATTTATTTGTAGACAGAGTAGAAAAATGCCTACAAAACCAAAAGTATAACACATCTGACAGGCTGATACACTTGTGAGCTATGTGTCCCAGTATAGGAGTTGAAATATTTAGTAAAATTAAGGATTAGTAGGAGATCTTCACCTTGGTTCAATAGGTCATTACTATACAAAGATACATAAATAATACGTAAGTTTTGAATAAAAATTGTCATTTAATTATTATTAATTAGAATACGTATGGTATGTCAACATTATTAAAGAATTAGTTGACAGATGTTTTTTATTTTAGACATAAGAAAGGTATATGATTTCTATTATAGCAAAAGGATTTTCTTTTTTAAATCTCCCTTTAAAGAATATAAATAAATCACATCACAAAGGAAGTTTTCAGGTTTCTTTGTTATGTACACATAAAACACTCAAAGTCAAAATGCTATTTTAAACCCATGAGGAAAACCAGGACAAAAGAAATACTGTTTTAAATCTCTATAGAAAAGGATTCAGGAGGATCAAGATCACAAAAATAACTGAGGGCGGCATTGCTAAGATAAGAAAACCAGCATTATGCCCTGCAAAGCAGCAATGCCCTTGAAAATAGAACAGCGTGGATTAGCTGTAACTTCTACTTGGTGAATGGCACAGAAATCCTGAAATCGATCTGCAGTCTTTTATAGGAGTAATGGTTATAAGTGAGTGCTATCAACATGTGAGGCTAGAAATTCATTTCATGGCAAGGAATAGGAAGAATATGCTTCCCAGGGAAAAAATTATCTCTGTATTGTTTTTATTTTAATAGAATGATTGAGAAAGAGGAATTATGGGAAAATAAATTACTAGAAATTCCCCCCAAATAAGATTGTTATACCTGGTCTAATCCGATAACCCTTCCAAAATTTGAGTATGTTAAGATGGAAGAAAGCTATCATACATATTGTATTTTCTTCATCTTTATTGTTACCTTTATTAAACAAAATTTTATCTTCCTTATGTATCTTACATTTCTTAGTTAAATTTCACTGTTCTTAATGAGTTGGTAGTCCCAGATGGACTGTACATTATTTTCTTATAGTAAAGAGGATTAATAACTAGAAACTACTAAATTTGTCATGTTCCATATAAAATTCTAAGTACTCCACAGGCAGTTTCATCCAGAGGCCCTAGTCTTAAACAAGATGCTATAAATGGTATTGTTTATTTGGGGTTTGTGCTTCCTTCTATATTTGTGAGACATAATTCTGACTGCATATATTGTGAAACTGTTATGGAGTGAAAGTCATCTAGCTTGGTAGTGAATCTTGAGTTCATGGAGAAATTTTTTTTATCTGTTTCTTATTAAGTACACAGGAATTCCTATGATCCATTAAATTGTGTTTTACTTTGTGTAGAATGGCTCAGGGAAGAAAAATATCTGCAATTATCGGCAATGAGAATTATTAGAAAGTAAAGAGGTCAGTCAGATAAATGATGATTTCTAGCTAGAAACTTTGCTTTGTGTCTGAAAGATAATTAACTGTCTGAAGAACTTTTATAAATATTTCAGCATTTATAGTTCACTGAATTAACAGGTAAAATGAATTGTAAATGGCATTTGAAAATTTTGTGAAACTTGGAACTTTCATCGTTATAAAGTTTATTCTCCTCATGTTATCGTCTTTGTACTCCAAAATGAACAATGGCAATCTCCTCTTTTTATTTTTGTTGCCATTGCTTCATGTCTAGTATCCTTCAAATTTTCGACTCATTCATCTTTACATATTGGGATTAATGTCCTTTGCTCCAGGAAAAGATGAGAGCCATGGCTAAGGATCCTTTATTATTATTACTAGGGGTCCGGTGCATGAAATTCGTGCACTGGGTGGGGGTGAGGGGGAGTGTCCCTCAGCCCAGCCTGCCTCCTCTCACATACTGGGAGTCCTCAGGCATTGACCCCCATCAATATCCAATCGTAAGGATCGGCCCCTTGCCCAGGCCTGACGCCTCTGCCAGAGGTGTCAGGCTTGGACAGGGGACCCCCATCTCCCCCCATCACTGGCTCTGACCCCCGCCCAGGCCTGATGCCTCTGGCCCAGGAGTCATGCCTGGGCAGGGGACCCCCATCTCCCTCTGATCGCTTGCTCCACGCCCCCCCCAAGGCCTGAT
>NW_006285040.1:2353562-2396413 GCF_000327345.1 Myotis davidii
GGACCCCTAGATCCCAGGACTGCCAGCTTTGACCCTGCCCAGCTCCCATCGCTGGCTCCACCCCTACTTCCTGCTATCACTGGCCAGGGCAGTAAAAACTCCTGATTCTCCAATCATGGCTGGGGGGCAGGGCAAAGGCGGCCCTGGGGGCTCTTAGCGCTCCCCTGGGTTTCCAATCATTGTCAGTGGCAGGGGGCTTCCTCCTGCTTTCCCTTTTCGCCTCCCTGCATTGTGCCTACATATGAAAATTAACCGCCATTTTGTTGTCAGTTAACTGCCATCTGAGTTGGCAGTTAATTTGCATATAGCCCTGATTAGCCAATGAAAAGGGTATTGTCGTACGCCAATTACCATTTTTCTCTTTTATTATATAGGATTATTTACTTATTTTTTAATTATTGAGAACCTCATTCTATAAATGATTGAAAATGTTTACCAGGGATGTGTGTGGGTATGTGCATATGGTCCTGTATTAGGGTCTACTTTTTCCCCTTACTACATTGTAAGTTCTTCAAGGATAACATCCATATTGTTTTTTCCCTACCACTGAGGCTGGGATGCTGCTGGTGATCTCTAAATATTTTTAGCTGATAGATTTAAAAATCAAATAGAACTTGGGTCATCCATTGCGATGAACTCTAGTGAGGCAGGATGAGTCTCACCAGGGTTGAGGCAACTTTTACTTTAAATTCAACCTGATTTTAGTATTTGGCAGGAGCTTTGCCTTGACCTTTCTTTGTAATTGCCTGAAGATATACTCAATGATTACATGGTTCACTCTGAGGCATTCTGCATTTGTGTCCCATAAATCAAGAATTTTCAAAATAAAAACTGAAAAGCTAAAATGTTTACCACTCTGTTAAAAAAAAACAAAACAATGATTGAAAGATTCTGTCCAAAATCAGAGACGAGGGGTGGGTGTGATATTTAATTTTACGTGTCAATGTAGCTGGGCTATGGTGCCAAGATTTTTGGCCCAGCATTATTTCACATGATTCTGTGAGGGTGTTTTTGGAAAATATTAATATTTAAATCAGTAGAATTTGATGTTTGATGCATCCATATGTTGCAAAATGATTAACACAATAAGGTTAGTTAGCGAATCCTTTACCTCACATAATTACCATTTTGTTGTTGTAATGGAGATAACATTAAAGCTCTACTCTCAGAGCAGCTTTCAAGTATACAACACAGTATTGTTAACTATAGTCACCATATTGTACATTGGATTTCCAGATATTATCTATCTTATAACTGCAGGTTAATACCATTTGACCAATATCTTCCCATTTCCCTATGCCTCAATCCCTGGCAATCAGTTTTCTCTGAGTTTGATGTTTTTAGATTCCATACATAAATGAGATCACACAGTATTTTCCTTGTCTGTCTGACATATTTTACTAAGCATGATGCCCACAAAGTCACCCATGTTTTTGCAAATGGCAGGGCTTCCTTTTTTCTTATGGCTAAATATCATCATCATCACACACACACACACACACACACACACACACGTATCTGTATATATAATTATATATATAATATTTTCTTGATCTCCTCATCAGTTGATGAATAATTAGGTTGTTTTATGACTTGGCTATTGAATAATGTTTCAATGAAAATCAGAGTTCAAATATCTCTGCAAGATAGTGATTTCATCTCTTTTGTATACATACCCAGAAGTTTGCTGGATGATATGGTAGTTTTATTTTTAATATTTTGAGGAATATCCATTTTATTATTTATAGTGGCTGTACCAATTTACATTCCTACCAACAATGAACAGGGTTCCTTTTTCTCAATATCCTTGGCAGCATTTGTTATTTTTTGTTATTTTCATTTATTCATCTGTCCATTTATAATCAGATTGTTGTTTTGCTATTGAGTTATATGTATTTTTTATATATTTTGGATATTAACCTCTTATAATATACATGGTTTGGCAAATATTTTCTCCCATCCATAGGGTGGCTTTTTATTTTGTTGACTGTTTCTTTTCCTATGCAGAGCATTTTAGTTTTACATAACCCACTGTTAATTTTTGTCTTTGTAGTTGCTGTGTTTTTTTTTTTTTGTGTGTGTGTGTGTGTGGCATATCAAAAAAATAATTGCTAAAACCAATGTTAAAGAGCATTCCCCCTCTTTTTTTCCTCTAGGCATTTTATTAGTTCAGTTTTTATATTTAATCTTCAATCCATTTCAAGTTAAATTTTTTGTGGTGTGAGATAGTGGTCTAATTTTATTTATTTATTTATTTTATTTTTTATTTTTAATATATTTCATTGATTTTTTACAGAGAAGAAGGGAGAGAGATAGAGAGTTAGAAACAGAGAGAGAAACATCGACCAGCTGCCTCCTGCACATCTCCCACTGGGGATGTGCCCGCAACCCAGGTACATGCCCTTGGCCGGAATCGAACCTGGGACCCCTCAGTCCGCAGGCCGACGCTCCATCCACTGAGCCAAACCGGTCTTGGCTAGTGGTCCAATTTTACTTGTTTGCATGTAGATATCCAATTCTCCCAATCCTATTTATTGAAAAGATTTTTTCTTTTCCCAGTGAATATGGTTGGCTGCTTTGTCAGATATTAATTGATAGTATCGTATGAGTTTATTTCTGTGCTCCTTATTCTGTTCATTTGGTCATGTGTCTGTTTTATGCCATACCATACAGTTTTGATTACTATCACTTTATAGTACAGTTTGAAGTCAGAAAATGTGATGACTCTAGCTTTGTTTGTTCTTTCTCATGATTTCTTTGGCTATTCAGAGTCTATGGTTCATTTGTTCTATTTCTGTAAAAAGTGCCATTGGACCTTTGATAAATCATATTAAATCTATAGATGGCTTTGAATAGTATGGACATTTTATAAACTGATTTATAAACACAAGGTATATTTCCATTTGTTTGAGTCTTTTCATATTTCTTTCGTTATTGTTATAGTTCCTGGTACCCATATCTTTTACTCCCTTGGTTTAATATATTCCTAAGTATTTTATTGTTTTAATGCTATTGTAAATAAGAGTTTTCTTTATTTCTCTAAGAGAACTTACTGTTAGTGCATAGAAATGCAACTTATTCTTGTATGTTTATCTTGTATCCTGAAACTTTCCTGAATCCATTGATTAGTTCTAACAGTTTTGTGATAGAGTATTTGGGATTTTCTAGATAAAACATTATATTATCAGCAAACAAAGACAATTTACCTCTTCCTTTACAATTTGGATGCTTGATGCTTTTTTTATTGCTCTGGCTCAGACTTTCAATATGATGTTGAATAGGAGTGATAAGAGTGGGCACTTTTGTGTTCCAAATCTTAGAGGAAAGGGTTTTAACCTTTCACTGTTGAGTGTGATGTTATCTGTGGGCTTGTCATATATAGCACTTACTGTCTTGATGCATGTTCAATCTATATCCACTTGGTTAAGAATTTCTATCATAAAAGGCTTTTAAATTTATTGAATGCTTTTCCTGCCACTATTGAGATAATCATATGATTTTTATTTTTTATTTTTCATTTTTAATGTGCTGTATCACACTTATTGATTTGCATACATTGAATCATTCTTGCATGCCAGTCATAAATCCCACTTGATCATGAGATGTGGTCCTTTTAATGTGCTGATGAATTCAGTTTGCTTGTACTTTGTTGAGAATTTTTGTATCTGTATTCATCAGAGATACTAGCCTCAAGCTTTCTCTTCTTGTAGTGGCTTTATATAGCTTTGGTGTCAGTGTAATACTGGTCTTATAAAGTGAGTTAGGGAGGGTTCTAGCCTCTTTAATTTTTTGGTAAGGTTTGGGAAGGATTGAGTTAATTATTCCTTAAATATTTTGTAAAATTCACCCATAATATTACCTGGTGCTAATTTATTAGGAAATTTTTTATTACTGATTCAATCTTCTTACTCTTTATCGGGATGTTTAGATTTCTAAGATGTCCAGTTTGTCCACATAATGTTCACAGCAGTATCTTGTGATCTTTGTGATTTTGATTATATTATATAAGAATGTTTTTGAGACTGGAGAAACAAATTCTTGTTGGGTTTGACAAAGTAAGCTGCCATGTTATAAGAGGACCACATAGGACCTGAGAGAAGCTAATAAGGGCTAAGTATGGCCCCCAGCCAACAGCCGGCCAGAAAATGGGGGCCTTAGGCCTAAAACTGCAAAATATCTAAGTTTTTCAACACCTGAATGAACTTTGAAGGGACGCTGGACTTCGATGAAGACAGTCTAGCCAACAGCTTGATTTCACCCTTCTGATACCCTCAGCACAAAATCCAGCTTCATTGAGCCTGCAACACTGACCCATGCAAACTGTGAGATAATAAATAAGTATTCTTGTAAAGTGCTAAGTTGGTACTAATTTGATGAACAGCAATAGTGAACTTATATACTATGTAAGGAATTTTTCTAGCATTTGATTTTGGAGCACCGATTTCAAGCTTCAGTTATAAAGAAAGGAGAATGACACAAATCAGCAATTAGATCCTGAATCCCAGTTCTGACTAAGGGAACTAGAGCTAAGGTTCTGAAATCAGATTTCTGGGGTTTGAAATCTGATTTCACCAATTAATAACTTTTCTACTTTGGGAAAACTGCTTAATTGACCTATCTTACAGTTTTCTCATTTATAAAACGTGTGTAAAATAGTAACATCCACATTACAAGGATAATTAAGGACCAAATGAGATAAAACAAAGAAATATATAACAACAGCTTTCAAACTGGAAGCTATCAATAAGTTAGTCCTTATAGAGGGAAAAAAAAAGAAATCATGTCCTATCAGATAAGCTGGGTTAAGAAGTGGACCCAGAATGCTTGGGTCTGGAGATAAGACAGTGCAGAAAGTGAGGATAATAAACATTCTTAAAGAAAACAATACATAAGAAAGGAATATGATTAACATAAAGAGTTTTTATAGGCTGAATACTATCCCCTCAAAATTCATATGTTGAAGTCCTAATGCCCAGTAAACCAGAGTGTGTCTGTCTTTGGAGACGGGTCATTAAAGAGGTGATTAATTAAAAATGAGGCCATCAGGATGGGTTCTAGTCCAACCGGACATGTGTCATCATAGGAAGAGGAAATTTGAGCGTGCAGAGGAATTCCAGAGATGTGTGCACAGAAGCAGGACCATGTGAGTACACATGAGAAGATGGCCATCTGCGAGCCAAGGCGAGAGAACTCAGAGAAAACAAGTCTGCGGGCACTTTGATCTTGAACTTCTAGCCTCCGGAACTGTGAGAAAATAAATTTCTGTTGTTTAAGCTGCACAGTCTGTGGGTCTATGTTATGGCAGCTTGAGCAGACTAAGACAAGAGTATCATGTTTCTTATCCGTTTGCCTCTCTGGATCCACTCTCCACCCTTCCTACTAGTACATGGTCTGTCCAACAGGAGGCCATCCCTCCCTGCTCAGTTCTCAATTTCTGGTTGGTGCCACGGCTCCAGCGCTCACTGGATTCCCATGATTGGATGTTATCTCCTTGCCCCTTTCACTCTCAAGGCCTTCTGCTTTCCTGAGGTTCTTGGTGCGTCGATCTCCCATGTTTGTTTCTTTAGAACAGCCCTAGCAGCCATCTGAATGAATTCTGGCCCCTGTCAGGACCTGACCAGGAAGGGGAGGGGACTAAGGTATGTGTAGTAAGTGGCAGGTAGAGGATAGAAAGATAAAATGCCATTTGGAGGAAATGAGTATAAGCAATCAGGATAATTGTTTAAAATTGGAGGACCTGAAGGGGCTATCAGTAAGGAGCTTATTATGACCTGATCCATCTGGGCAGCTAATGAATTGAAATGCAGCCAAGAGAGTTCAGCTTTGATCTCTCATCCGCATTTACTCCCTAGATTATCTCATCAGCCCCAAGGCTTTAAATGCCATCTATGCAGGGAGGACTCATATCAGTCAGGGTTCTTAGCAGTAAACAATAGAAACAACTTGGCTAGTTCAAGAAAAGGAGAGTTTATATATATTCTAGAATATCTGTTTACTCAAGGAATCATCTGTAGGACCAGACAATCAGGCTGGGAGCTTCCCCACGGCCCTGAACTACAATCTGCTCCATGGATACACTGCGGTAGCCACACCACACTCACACTGCCATCCAGTTTCACCGTGGATCTCTGTTAGAGCTGCTTTCAGGCTGCCTCCACTACAGCCCTCGCTTGAATGGATCCACTCAGCATCTAACTGCTTTGTCAAGAGCCATTGTGACATTTAGGGTTTTCTCTATTTTTCCAGGACCCTGCATCTACCATTTCCTCTGTCCAGAATGCCTTTCCCCTTTTCTTGATCTGATTCACTGCTTTAGGTCTTTCCTCACATTAAATATCCTTCCCCGAATACTTTAACTAATACCTGACACTCACCTAGTGATTCTCCATCTCTTTATCTGATTTTTTTTTCCATAGCAGTTTATACCATCTGAAACCACATGACTATATTATTTGCTTACTAGAGGCCTGGTGCATGACATTTGTGCACTGAAAAGGGGGGCGGCGGGATTCCATCAGCCCAGCCTGCATCCTCACGCAGCCCAGGAGCCCTCAGCAGACATCCCCAAAGGGGTCCTTAGGACATCCCTCGAGGGGTCCTTAGTGCTGCCATGGAGGTGGGAGAGGCTTTTGCCACTGCGGCCGTGCTCGCCAGCCATTAGCCCGGCTTCTGGCTGAGCGGTGCTCCCCCTGTGGGAGCGCACTGACCACCAGGGGGAAGCTCCTGCGTTGAGTGTCTGCCCCTGGTGGTCAGTGCGCACCATAGTGACTGGTCGTTCTGCCATTTGGTTGATTTGCATATTACGGTTTTATTATATTGAATTATATTTTGTCTATCACTCCATTAACATTGAAGTTCTATTAGATCTGTTCCAATGGCTTAGATTAGGATTCTTCTCTCTCTTGTTAATCTCTGTTTTCCTAGCTCTGAGAATCATGTCTGACAAGGATAGATGCCCCCAATATTTTGTTGAATAAGTAAATGAAATAGTATAGAGGCAGGCAAAGAACTGCCTAACTCTGGTCAGCTGGCAAGGAGTGAGAGAAAAGGCTTCTTGGCCATGCTGACATCTGAATCAGATCTCAAAGAATAAGGAGTTTTCCAGGCACACAGAGATGAAATGATACCAGGCAGAAGGTAGCAGTTGCACAGAAGCTCACAGTGATGAAGGCACAGAGTGAGATGTACAGAGAGCAGATCAGGGTGGTGGGAGCAGAGAGTACACATGCAGTAGGGGTGGCAGCCAGCAGTTGAAAGACAGGTGGGGTCCAGATTGTCAAAGCTCTGCATAGCAAACTTGGAGTTTATTTGCTTGACATTAGGAGAAAAGATGAAATTCTTTCAAGCTGAGACCTGATGTGATCAGATTTGTTTCAAAGCAATCATTCCCACTGTGGTCTGTGACCACCTGGGGGTTCCCAAGACACATTTAGGAGGTCGGCAAGGTTAAATGTTTCTTCATAACAATACTGACATTATATGCCTTTTTCACTGGTTTGTTATTTGCACTGATGTTTGAAAAACAATGAAGGGTAAAACTCTGGAGTCTTAGCCCACATCAAGTTAGGAGCACCAACAACACTAGCAAACAACACTAGCAGTCTTGATGTTCTTCATTCCAATGAACTTGTAGTTAGTTAGAAAGAGCTACTTACACTTAAGAATGTCCTTGATGAAGTAATACACATTATTGATTTTATTAAAATTACCCTAGAGTACATGTCTTTCTAATATTATGTGTGGTAAAATGGAAAGTATACATACAAAGTATTTTTGTTTGAACTATAACTGTCTTACAAAAATATTTTTAGTTGAGATGCCAGCTGAACTAGTTTCTGAAAATAAATATTTTTTAAATATACTTATTGATTTCAGAGAGGGAGAGAGAGATAGAAACATCAGTGATGAGAGAGAATCATTGATTGGCTGCCTCCTGCATGCCCCCCATTGGGGATCGAACCCCAACCTGGGCATGTGCCCTGACTGGGAATCAAACTGTGATCTCCTGGTTCATAGGTTGATGCTCAACCACTGCGCAACACCCATGAGGCAAGAAGATAATTTTTACTTGACAGAATAACTAGCAGCTAATGTATGGGTACTCAGACTTGGGTATTTGATAGATAAATCTCAAAAATGAAGTGAGGTTGTCACTTCAAGGAGAACAACAAAGAGTATTTCTTATAAATGATAACATTTTTGTTTTCAAAGAAAAATTGGAATTTTGGAAAACTTATATTTGCCTCTGATAGCTTAATGGCTTCCTAATACTTAAAGTCAATCTTGTTAAGATCAGCTCCCTGTTTCTTCTTTTTTCATTTCTGACCTCTCACCTTCCTTCTAATCAAATCTCATTCTTCCTTTCTCTTTTCAAATGCTTAGTCATTCCTCCACTTTAATGTGGCTATTTGTAACCTTCTCAACCCTCTTCCTAGTAATAGCTTGAGATGTCATTATGAAATACTTCCTCATCAGAGTCTTATGGTTTTATGTGAATTCATGGTCACTGAGTTAAACTCAGTTATAAATGATGGGCCTGGAAAAGTAGCAGTGCTGCCACTTTTACAAGCTAATGCACAAAGCATGAAGGACTCATCCTAATTTATAATTTTAATGTACTATATAGTTTACCAGGCATGTTTATCACCAGTATCTTACTTGAAACTCACAACAGCTCTACACAGAAGGCAAGGCAGGCATTAAAATGCTAATACTATTTCCTTATTTATACAAGTGAAAAATATTCTATGATGCCTAATGTCATATTTTTCAGCTGCCTCGGGTTTTCAGAGTCAAATTCAGGATTCTTTTCCTTAGCTTATGACATTCCCAAGAGCCTTAGACATTGTTTAAAATGAGGTGGATATTCTGTTAAGGTGTAGAGTATTTGCCTTCTTCCCATCGCTCTGGTCAAGGCCTTTGACCTAATTGTTGGTCTTTTTGTGGTTTCTAAGCACTTAATCCCATAAGGTGAGGTAGATCCTAGGACAGCCGTGGGCAAACTAAGGCCCGCGGGCCCATTTGAAATGAATAAAAGTATTGAAAAAAAGACCGTACCCTTTTATGTAATGATGTTTACTTTGAATTTATATTAGTTCACACAAACACTCCATCCATGCTTTTGTTCCGGCCCTCCGGTCCAGTTTAAGAACCCATTGTGGCCCTCGACTCAAAAAGTTTGCCCACCCCTGCCCTAGGAGGAGAAACATTGAACACTGAGAATAGTTCAAAGAAAAACAATGATGCATAGAATGGAGAAATGTATGCATGAGGCAAGATTCAAGGAGCACGTGCATTTAATTGTCTAAGTAATAAGTAATGGCCATGAGAGAACTGTGAATATTAGAAAGGTGAAAGTGCTATATCTGAGCTCAAAGTTGGTTGAAATAATAAAATATTATTAAAGAATAATCAAATGAGTCTATTTTAGTTGGAGGAAAGAAAGAAATCATCATATAGTTTCTAGAGGAAATAACACACATTATGCCACATATCATTTAAAATAATCTAACAAAGAATTGAGTTGGAATTATAAATTACACACAAATCTGTGTGCCTTCTCTAAGTTTCCTAAGTGTATTTGATGTGTTGATATTCACATTTCTCTTGTGAAACCCTGAGGCTACTGGAAACCCTGGACAAATATTCTGCCCGTGCTTCCTCCTAATAACATGTTACACTAGGTTCTACAAATTCAAGTTTAATTAATGAGATATAGCATGAACTATAAGTTACTAAATGATACCAAGATCCTCATCTAAAGGGCTTTCTTCCTGGTCTATGAATTCTTGGCTATTATATTGGGGACCATGTAATTTCCTAGAATAGAAAACTACCTATGGAATCATTGAGATATTCTGAAAACATCTAATCACTCATTGAAGGAAGGAAATGAAAGGCTCAGTTTTCCTGTTTTTGAATCAAGTTCAAGTTTCTGTGTTTTTCTTCTGTGCTACCACCTTCTCCTTTTTTCTTTGACTTTTCTTTTGCTTGGCAGAAAAAGGTGTTTGAATTTTTTGGAACCCTTCCTTTCCAAATTCTCAGCCACCCCCTGTTTCAGATTACATGACCAGGTCCTCTTGTGTTCCCTGTAATGACAAGCCATGGTTATCATGGATTATACTTTTTTATAATTATGTGGCATAGGGAACTAATTTTGATTGGAATGGAGGGATGAGGAAATGACAATAACATGGAGGTTTCTGTGTTTATCTTTTGTCCAACACTTTCGATGTATATGCTGTATAAATAAATGTATTCACATTTTATTCTAAATTGATTGTCCTTGGTCACAAAATAATATGTTCATGAATTAATGGAGTGCTTACTAAGTGGCATGTGCTATTTTAAGCAATTGAAATACAGAAATAAATCAAATGCCTTCCCTCCCCTCATATTAGGTCAGTGTTTTTAAGTTCAGAGAGCACTTATCACATCATGTTAAAATTATGTTTTCGAGTTAGAGGGAAGCAGCATCTGTCATGAGAAGACATCATACAGAGTAAGTAACCCCATCTAGGGCACAAAAAGTCTTCCTTGAGGAGAGTTCACTGCTTTGGTAACAGCTTCAATTTATGTAATACTTTCGGGTTGACAAAATATATTCTTACTTGGTCACTTGGAAAGGTTTGTGGCTTAGAGATTATTCATTGCTATTTCTGTCTTGTACTTGAGAAAGCAGGTGTATAATGGTTATGTGACTAGTTTAAGGTCACACAGAGGATAAGGCAATGATACTTTAGCCTAAATTTTCTGAGTAAGAGTGAGGAATTCTTCTATTGTGCCAAGTTTAGAAGCCATTCTCTCTCAGCTTTTTCAGAGTCCTTCATCTAAATAAAAACTGAAGAAAAATAGTCTACATTCTGAAACTCACATTTTCACTAGAGGGGGTTGCTGCTAAGTTCTTCTTCATCATCGCTAGTAGATACATTCTACTAAAGACTATGCCACTTGCATCCATTTTTCATTCATTACTTTGGGCTCACTCGAACAACGTCTACTTTTCTTTCTATGTACCTTGACATCACCCTCAATAAAACAAATGTTCTGTTCTGCACTTCAGCCTGTCCTCTCTCATGAATTCCTCTAGTAAACTGGTACCTTTTATTTATTTATTATTTCAGTATTCCATTTTGGTCACTCATGCACTTTTGAAGAAAGCTAGGAGGGAGATATGTTTCTGATGAGACAAACAGACAAGCTGGCCATTAGTGCCCTATGCCTGACTAGAGAAATAAATCAACCACTTTCTAAGGATGTAAGTAAAGAAAAAAGTAAATGAGAGGACTATTCTTAGTTAGTATCTGTCTATGTGACTATCTAAGCCCTCCAATGCTTCATTATGTCCCTTTTGGAAGCAGAAGAATTGGGAGCCGGACACTTGTGAGCTATAACTGATTGGGCAGATGAAAGTCTTCACTTTAAGCTTTGTAGACACTCATTTTTGACATTGGAAACCAATTTTTTTATATTCCTTTTTATGTGACATTTTCACATTTGAATTCTTATCCAGAACACCCAGAGATTGCACCCACTGGAATAGTCGTGTGTGTGTGTGTGTGTGTGTGTGTGTGTGTGTGTGTGTGTGTTTGTCATGGGACCTGCCACACTGGACTGTCACTGGACAGTTGGGTTGAATGTCATTACACCCTCAAAGAGTAAATGGTATTTTAACACAAGTGCTAAGTGTCTGTGGCAGTATAGGTATTTCTAAGTGGCTGTCAGAATAATGTGACTATGGACTGTTTAAGTGAAGAAGATTTGGTAGAACAGTTTCAATTATGTACCCAAAGAAAGATTTTGGGACAAATGCAGCCTCATCAAATGCAATTCAGTGAGTCTGAAAGCAGGTGTAAACGTAATGGAACCAGAAATTGTGGACCATGTAATTTGAAAGTGTTCATCATCCTATATACTTTGAAGATTATAGACAGGGCCAGCCTTATTAAATAAGTTACCATAAAATATTACATTTTGGGCTAAGCCCAAAGGATGAAAAAGTTATTAATGTTGCACTTTGCTTTAAAAATAAAATTAAATGCACCATGTGGCAATGTGATAAATAATTTACATATGTCATTAAAATTCTTTCTGTAATGTAATTAGCTAAAAAAACACACAATTAAAATTGAAAATAATTTTTCCAGTTTCTTTTCCTATCTTGACTTTAATTTAAAATCATTTCCTTCTATTTCAGATAATGTCTTCACTTACTTATTAATTGAGCAGGTAATTGTGAATGCCTGATAATTATTTGTCTTCCATGAAAATGTACTGGAGATAGCAAGAATCACCTAAGTTAATAAATGCTTGCCTTCCTACCTTGAGGATAAAATGAGCTGAGTGAGCATATCAGTAAGTCCTAAAATAACAAAGGATGTGAGAGAGAAGTATACCTTATCATACTCTGCTATCAGCATAAATACCAGCTAATATCAATTACTCTGAGAAAATTTCTCAAAGATGCTTTCTTTAATTGATTTGAGAGAGAAGTGGGGGAGGAGAAGGAGAGAGAAAAAGGCATCAATTTGTTGTTCCATTTATTTATGCATTCATTGGTTGCTTCTTGTATATGTCCAACACTCTAGCCCACTAAATACCAGGCCAGGGCTTATTTTCTTTAATTTTTTTTTTTGCCTTCTAATATATCTATTGTTTTGACAACATGAAGTCAATTTAAAGATTCCTTATGCTCCAATGAGCAAAAGTCTTTTGACTCATGAAATAATATTAGTCTACAGAGCCAAAATTATCACTCCTTAAATTAAATTATAAAACTGGGACTGGGCTATGAGGGAATAATTTGAAGACAGTGAAATGAATATTTATGGCTTCTTTCACTTTCCCATACTCAGGACAATTGTCACAGGTGGACATTTATCACAGCCTAATAATAAGAATAAGAATAATAAGAATAATCCTATGAATAAAAGCCTAATATGCTAAGTGTCCGGTCATCCATTCAACCAAAACATAATATGCTAATGATATGCTAAAGCCCCTCAACCGCTTGCTATGAAGTGCACTGACCACCAGGGGATAGACAGTCGACAGGTTGACCAGTTGTTAGGATGTGCACTGACCACCAGGGGGCAGATGCTCCAACTGGTAGGTTAGCTTGCTTCCGGGCTGATTGGGACTGAGCGAGACAGGCTGGACACACCCAGGAGTCCTCCCACAGTCTTTCCCCAGCTGACCAACCTCCTGAGTCCTTCCTGAACCCCGATTGTGCATCGGTTGGGCCCCTCATCCTGGCCAGCACCCTTTCACAATCAGGGACCCCTTGGGGGATGTCAGAGAGCTGGTTGTGGCCCAATCCCGCAGGCCAGGCCAAGGGACCCCACTGGTGCACGAATTCATGCACCGGGCCTCTAGTAATAATAATAATAATAATTTAAAACAGCACCTAGTCATTAGAAAGTAAAAGCCCAAAGAATACTATATTTGACATTAGAGAAGAAGATAGTGCTCAGGTACGCTGCCTGCTTACTGTCCAAACTCACCAAAATATCGTTTGTTGCTCTCAGGAAATACTCTTCTGTATTGCTAGTGAGACTGCAAATGATTGAGGAAGATCTGTGGATTTCAGGAATTATTATTTAATTTAAAAAGTGAAGTTTAAAAAGGCTGATGCAGTGTGCTAGTGTTTGAAAGAAAAAAAAGAATATAGGAAAACATATATCTGTTTATCATTTCACAGAAAAACTCAGGAAATAGAAAATAGAAAAAAATAAGGTTAGGTGTTGGTAATAGGTTAAAGGGAGATAATAACACTGCTCTGGGTGTATCTTTTACAAATATATGTATTTTTTAATTTAGAAGTATATCAATATTCTTGGTTTCTTTTAAAATATTTTTATTGATTTTTAGAGGGTGAAGAAGGGAGAGGGAGAGAAACGTTGATGTGATAGTAAAACATCAATCATCAGTCAGCTGCCTCCCACAAGTCCCCTAACTGGGATTGAGCCCACAATGCAGGCATGTGCCCTGACCAGGAATCAGACCAGCAACTTTTCAGTGGTGCACGAGGCGATGCCCAACCAACTTGCCACAGTGGCCAGGGCTCAATATTCTTTAAAACCAAAAAATAAAATTAAATCAATAAGAATGGGAAAGGGAGAAACCAAATAATGAAAACAAACTAAATGAATTTTAATCCTGTTTGTATTTCAAGAACTATAACCAAGCTGAAGGGAGGGACAGAGAGAGAGAGAAGAAAGGGAGGGAAGAAAGAATACATAAAAATGTAAAAGAGAATTAATTCAAGTAATTTATGAACATTGTATTTGACTATATAACTTCAGTCTTGGGCAGGGTGGGGTGTGCTGAAGGGAAGAATTGGTAAGGAATGTTGAACTCATTTCAGTGTGCTTGTTTATTGCACTGGTATGGGTGAAGCAATTTTGAACATTTTTCATCTCAATTGGATTGAAAAAGGAGTCAATGTGCTGATTTTGTTGGGAACCAGAGTTCTCATTGCAGAGGATGGAACACTTGAATATAGAACAGGAAAAGGTATTCCTGTGGATTGGAATTAGAGTACTGGTGTGAATCTATAATACCTAAAATAAGATTTGTAAGTGCATATGTATGTATACTGTGTGTGTGTGCATATATATATAATTATGTATATAAGAATGCATATATTCCTTAGCTATGTCCGTTGTAAAGGCCAGGGATTAAAGACAACCACTAAACAGAGGTCTTTGGCCTCTAATAGCATTCTCATTTTTTTTTTTTAATGAAGACTTCTCAGAAAAATGGTTTAATTCAGGGCAGGACAGAGTGGAGACAAGATGAACCTGGAACATCTTGCTACACCAGGGAAAAAATAACAAGTGCAAATAATAGTAAAGATCAATGAATGTCACAAGGACATAGGAGCTAGCTTAAAGGGCCCCCAGTTGTTCAAATTTAGAACAGAATAACAAAGTACAGTAAAATATTTTAAACCATGGAAAATAGGAATTCATGCTCATGCCAACAATAAGACAAATAAGCACATAAATGATGTAAAATGGAGAGTTCTTGGTTATGGTAGAATGTAAAGTCTAGCTGATAAATGCAGAAGGAAATTAGTATTTTATAACCTTCAGAATAGATGAAATCAAACAAGAATCATCAATATATGCTTTGTCCAGAACAAAATCTGACGAGGATAGAACTGTTTACCTAGTCTTTGAGTGTCTTCCTACTGACAGCTTATTAGTTGTAAGGGGAAGAGACAGTAAGTATACAGTGAAGTCTAATAATACTCAGACAAGGTGATGAAAATTAACATAACTAACAAGGGACTGATGACCATGCACAGTTCCAGATGTGACGCACTGAGTAGGACACAACTTCATCTGTGCAATATCCCAGCTGAGAATGAACGTCCTTAATTTATTCACAAGGAAATGTTCTACAAACACAAAATAAGAAACTTTTTCAAAGGAAGGTGTTCTTTCTTTAAAATATGTCAATGTCATAAAAGACGGAGAAATATTGTAGGAATGCTTCAGATTAAAGGACGCTAAGGGGACAAGACAACTAAATGAGACACCTGATTCTAGACTGGATGCTGTACTGGAAAGGGGAAAATGCTATACATACAAATTTGATTTAGGGAGAGTATATTCTCTCTATTCTTAGGATATGTACACTGAATCATTTAGGGGTAAAAGTCAATAATAGATGCAACTTACCCTCAAATGGTTAAATATATATTTATACATAGAGTGGATCAAATGACATAAAATGCTGACAGTTGCATGTGGGTGGAGGATAAATGGTTGTTCTGTGTACCATTTTTGTTTTTACAAAGTTTTGTCACCTTGAAATAACTTCCAAAAAATTAATTAAAAAGTAGTAATCACTCAGAGGGAAGGTAGGGGAGGGTGGGGGTAAGGGAGAGAGATCAACCAGAGGACTTGCGAGGGGGGGGGCAATGAAGGGATAAGGACGCATATGTAATTCCTTAATCAATAAAGAAAGGGGAAAAAAGTGGTAATCAACACTTCATCTTCACAAACAAAAAGGTGACCAATATAGAGGCTTTTTGATTGGTCAAATTTTAGATATGAATCGAAAACCAGGATGACGTGAGATTAGAGACAAACCAATATGCCCCAAAAAGAATCACAACAAACAAACTGAACAGTGATGCTTGAAGAAAGCCATATATTGAAGGTAATTGAGAAAAATAATTTTAATAATTTTAATTAAATTAATACCCTGGTAGAAAAATTTGGAAAGATATTCAAATTGTTAGAAGCTATTATGTACTAGTAAGCAGAGTAATCATAAGATAAAAATGCAATTCCTAAAAACCAAACATGTGCTTGCTGAGATGAAATAGGAGACCTTGACAATAGACTCAAGCAAATCTTTCATATCAAAGAACAATAATTCTAAGATGAAAAATCTAAGAGAAAAGCTTGGAGATATAAAACAATACAGGAAATACAAAAAAATACAAGGAATTTAACCTTCTACTACTAGCTTTACCAAAAAGGAAAAATAATGAAAAGTAAGGCATATATATGAAAGTAGAAAGGAAAATCAAAGAAGAGAAAAATTTCCAATATCTGAAAAAGTTTTTTAACCTTGAAGACTGTCTATCAGTATAAATGACAAAAATCTCTATTTAGACATATCATGGTGAAATTCTAGAAATCAAGCAGTAAAAAAGGACAGTAAAAACTTCTGAAAGATAGAGAACAGAGAATACACAGATTTCATGCAAAGGACAGCTAAACCTCTTTTGCCAGATATTAAATTAGAATATAAAAGGCCAAAATATAATGTAGCAGTGCCTTAAACATTTCAGGAGAAATCAACTTGAATCTATTCACCCCAAAATCATTAAACAAGAGGATGGAACAATCATTATATTTTTAACAATTTAGTTCTGAATCAATTTTGAGTACCCGACTTCAGTCAAATTAAAGAAGAGAATCTAAGTAGAGTCTTTCAAGAGACTTGGACATCAAGAAACAATTAAACTAGATTAGAAAGGAAAATAAATTCCAAGACGATTTCCATGCATAAGTTTAAGTAACTAAGTTTATGTTCAGAAAGCAGTTTCATTCTAATGAAGCACACATGTTTTTAATAAATAAGAACATATAACAAATAAGTAGAAATTCTAGGTAAACAAAAATCCTGTAAATTTATGGTCTAACCTTAAGAGACAATGAAGATAACACAAATATGAAATATTAAGATAAAGACAGTTCTAGAAATTATAAAAAATGTGGTATAAACCAGCACCACATGTAACATACAAAACTCTTCTCAGTGTTTATGAAATTCAACTGTTCATTTTTGTGTGTGTCCAATAATAATTTGCCTAAGACAAAGCAAAATATTTTTTTTACTATGTTTTCTTCCAAAATGTTGTAGTAGTACTTTTTACATTTACCTCTGTGATAAATTTCAAGCTAATATTTTGGATAAGTGATGAGGCCTATGTTAAAGTTCCTTCAGAGAAGAGATTGGGAATATTAAGAATGATACCAGAACATGGGTTCCAGAGATCACTATGAAAATGTTTGAGGGATAGAGGAGGGACGGAGGTCTGATTCGGATGAAAGGATATAGGAGAGACATATGAAAGTGAGAATCTAGGCGTAAGTGACCACCTGGGAGTCTTGTGTTTATTGTATTCACTGTGTAAAATGTGAGGTGAAGCATAGTTTTAGGTATTTTTTGTTTGTTTTATTCCGTTTTGTTTTTTTTATGTGCAAGGCAATGAGCATTGGGACATTCCAGACTCCCCAGTTTGTGTGCCTCCTGAGATCATCTTTGCCATGGCCCACATTCTCTTCCCTAAACCACAGTCCCTTCTGACACTTTCTAGCCTGAAATGTTATGGAAATGACTGCGTCACTCTTTTGGTCACTGTCAACTGCATGCTACTTTTATTACCACCACTACCTGTGGAGAAATCCTACATGGTAGAGTTGGCAGAAATAGATCCATAGAAGCTCTTTGGTCCTCAATGGGCCCCTGTACAGCATGGTCATATTCCACAATAGCAGAGGTGGGACTGGGATAGATATTGACCAGTAGGAGATTGGGTACAAGAGATCTACAGATAAATGCATCTTCCTTATTTTCCCAGGGTCAGACTGTTCCAACTTCCATGAAATGTAATAGTTTTTATAGCCTCACTGCAGATATTCCACGAGGCTGGATGAGTTGCACTTATCTGAAAGCTGTGGCTACCTTGAAAAATATACTCATGTATTTGTTCTCTCTCCTTCCCTGAGATGATATGGAAATAATCAATGAAAATGGGTTAAGGAGGGATCAAGACGATGCCTCCTTTGTGCTTGCCAGAATAAAAGCAGCAAATTAATAGAAACCTTTAGCTAATTAATCAGGTCACACTAATTTCTTGCAATGGAAATGGTGATGGGGGAGCTGGTGTTCTACTTACATTGGAACCTGATTTACTGAGTAAGCTAGACTCAGGATGATGCTAGAAGGAAGCAACAGGATTAATTTTTACAACTGCTATTTTTCATCCTCTCATAGGTTTTCTCCCAGAATGAAATCTAGGACAATTTCATTGCTTTTCTTGACATCCTCAAATATATCAATGGTTCAATTTTCGAAATAACAAACAATTCCAGTCCAATATAATATAAAAATTCCAAACTTTTGTCCCTTTTAAACTTCTCTTGAGCTTTCAGACAATTACTGGTTGGCTCCTATTCCAGTTATTATCTCTGCATAGTAAAATACTTCAAAACATCTTTCTAAAACAACTATTTTATTTTACTCAATGATTAATGGATCATGGATTGGCAAAGGACTTATCTGGGCAGTTCTCATTGAGTTTCTCATGTAGTTGTGGTCAGATGCTGACTGGGGTGGCACTCATCTGAAGGCTCAATGGGAATGGAGGTCTGAGGTGGCTCACATGACCTTCAATGGACATTGGCTATCTGCTGTGTGTGCAGCTGTGGCTGTTGACACGGGTACCTACATGTAACTGTTCCATGTGGCACATAAACTCAGCAGTTGCTTATAGTTCAGGGCTCCAAAAAAACTGAGTGTCTGAGACAAGAGCTGAAGGCTGTGTTGCGTGTATATAGTAGCCTAGGAAGTTGCAGAGCATCACCTCTGCCAAACTCTTGATTAAAGGAGTCAGTCATAAGCCATTCAAATGCACAAGGAGGAGATATAGAGCCCACTTCTTGATTAGAGGAGAATATCAAAGAAATTTGTGGCCATATACTAAAACTATCACAGTTCCTTCCTACAGGGTGGACATCTTGCCCACCAGGATAACATGCTCATCTTCGTATCAGTGGAAAATCCACTTTTTTCAAGTGGAGCCTGTCTCCTCTCTTTAATACCCTATGCACAGGTCCCAACCAAGGCTGGTTTAACCATCACAGCTTTTTCCCTTTAGTGTCAGTACGTACAACTCCCTAGAGGCATAGAACATATGTTAAGATGAGTCCACAGTTCATTTTGGTGATTACAGTAGACACTTGGTACATGACGTCACCCATATTTTAGAGTAGTTGGTTTAGAAAGACTTGGCACTAATAAAGGAAATAAAGAATATATGCAAGAAACATTTTTCAAACTTGAATTGATCTAGAAAATGTATCATTTATTATACAAGAACTACGAAATGATTCCGAGAAAGGAATTCCCAGCAAGCAACCTTAAAATACTTGCAAAGTAATGTAAAACACATTCAAGGTAAATGACAAAACTCCTTCCTCATGGGTTCCTAAACTCCTATGAATAATGTGAGCATCGGACATATATGAATAACTTTTAGTGTTGCTACTTGCAGTAAAGTTTGTATAAGAGAAATTGGTGTGATTCTGTCTTCCAGATATTTGACTTTAGAGGATAGCGCACTATTGATAGCTCATAAAGCAGAATGCTTCTGCTGACGGCCATAGGCCTCTGGAGGGCCCGCCAAAGGTTGCTGTTACCATAGAGCAGGCAGAAGGGCCGCACACATTTCTACACAGCAGCTCCCTCTTAGCTCTGAGGGGTCCTCAGCTGGAAGAGCCATTTGGAAGAAATAAAGAAGTCTGTAGTTGTTGCCCTTACGAAGTAGGTATGTGTCATTTTTATTAACTTCAACCCTTTAAAAGCTAATGGAAACCATTGTACATGGTATGCAGTATCCAGGGCTATTGAAAATACTGCACCACAATATAAACATGCTCAAGTCCTTTCCTTTATGCACATAATTTTGTTGCACAGAGATAGCAGTAAGAGAGAAAGCTTCTATCTGTTGAGGGGAGTTAAAAAAGGCCCAGAAGAGGAATTGTTTACCATTCTTGTTCATCTGGAAAGTTCTAATTTGGAGAAATATTAGGGTAATTTAGGTATAAGGGATAACATATACAAATGAGAAGAGAAAGTACTCAGATATGAAAAAAAAATCAAGAATACAAATAATGTAACCAAAGCAGAATCCAAACAGAAGAGGTACTAGTTATCAAGATTAAGATGTGAGAACTAGGAAGAGCTCAAAGGTCTTTTGGAAGTTGATTTTGCCATAAATTTGGGGGTTATGCATAATGCAGTGTATTTCAACTGCACTTTCATTCAGAGCACAGTAAGTAGAGCTCATCTAACGGTTGCATTTTAATGGTCCTAAGGGGCTTGCTTTAATGAATAGATATGAATGACTTCTACATTAATTTTCAGCAATTCCTTTATAAATAAAGGCTTATAAATTGCTTGGTGCTGCTTCAAAGTATTTGTGTACTCTTAACTCGCTTAGACATCTCCCAAGTGGTCTACTTACATGCTATTATTTTGCAGAATGTATCCCTCCTTCACAAAACACTCAGAAGAAAAGTTTGGTCTGGTTTATCTTTCCAAATTATAATACATTATATATAAAGAAGGTCTTATGAATTATTACATACAATTTATGTTATCTAAAGTTAATGCACTGTAATCAACCTGGGATAGTTACAGAAGTTTAAGAGACAACTTCTTATGAGTATATTTGAACTGAGTGCTGTGTGCACATGCACATATGCATTGCAGGTGGTACAGGAGGGCATCTATTATGTTTAATATTTTAGCACCATATATTAGTCTTTATAAAAACTAAACTTCATGCATTACAGTGTTATGAAATTGTTTTTTTTTTACCTTCTGTTTCATCTTCATCATATTTTTCAAGTGACATCTACATAGGAATAGTGCAAGATAGTGCAGCAGGTATTAATTTTTAATCACAAAACTCAAGTGTTCAAATATGCGACTTCCTTTTATTTCTATAACTGAGCTGAGCTTTGATCTTTGTTTATGCATTTCTGCTGAGAGGGTGTCTGCTGTAACGGAGTATCATAGACTTGGTGCCTTATAAACAACAGAAATTTAACTCTCGCAGTTCTGGAGCCTGGAAGCCAGCGTTCCGGCTACCAGCATAACTGAGTTCTTGTGAAGACCCTCTTCCGGATTACTGAGGACCTATCTCTGTTCTCACATGGCCCAAGGGGGTAAGGGAATTCTCTGGGGTCCCTTTTATAAGGGCACTAATTTCATTCACAAAGGCTCTGCCTTCATAATAATCACTTTCCAAAGGCCACACCTCCAAATGCCATCATACTGGGGATTAAGTTTCAACATATGAATTGAGAGGAGAGACAGACATTTATCCATGTCAGAGAGGGAAGTTAACCTTGTATCATCAAGGTAACACAGTCATTTTAAATTTTAAAATAATCTCATGATCAAGAAAGAGTTTTCTCCTCACTGTCCCTTTACTCCCTAAATGGCATACAAATTCTGGCAGCAGCTGATGTTTGGGGGTGTATATGTTTCATGTTATCAAGGCAGAGATCTGTCTCCACTGACGCCTGTTGAAATGGAGATTTCTGTACTTGATCCCTCTACTAGCAACTATTGCCTGCATCTATGTTCCACTGTGGCCTCCAATTTCCAGATCACACACTTTATTCTATTTCTTCCCTTGTCTCTAGATTATTGCCTTGTCTCTAGATTCATGCTTAGGACCACCACAACTCCAAAAAACACTGGTGTATAAAGAGTCCATTTTCCTCTGTGCAAGAGTCTTTTTAGCTTCTTTAATATTCTAATGAGAAATTTAATTATCCAAGAGGGGCTTATAAGAGACTAGAGGCCCCGTGCATGACATTCATGCACTGAAGCAGGGGGTGGGGGAGTGGGGAGGCCCTCAGCCTAGCCTGAACCCTCTTGTAGTCTGGGACCCCTCAGGGGATGTCTGCTTGTCGGCTAGCAGTAGGACATCCCCCGAGGGGTCCTCAGTGCTGCTCAGAGGCAGGAGAGGCTCCCGCCACCACAGCTGCACTCGCCAGCCTTGAGTCTGAGTTTGGCTTCTGGCTGAGCAGTGCTCCCCCTGTGGGAGTGCACTGCCCACCAGGGGGCAGCTCCTGCATTGAGCGTCTGCCCCCTGGTGGTCAGTGCACATCATAGTGACCAGTCCTTCCGCAGTTCAGTCGATTTGCATATTAGAGTTTTATTATATAGGATTCAAAGCATATAACCACATCACTTTTTTAAAAATGACAGAGGTTCTTATGAGACATGGAGAAATGAGCCTAATAAAAATGGATGGCAAAATATACAACTATAGAAGCTATAATGTGATGAACATTCTATCATAATAGGTGAAAAAATAATGCCCTGGCAAAAAAATGAATAATTAAAGGAAGCACGATCTACTGAATGGCAGAGGAGCCTCTCTCCAGCAAAACAACAACGTCACCGGTGAAAATTATATTAACAAAACAAACCATCAACCATTTAAAGTCTCTGGAAATTATCCTAAGGGCAAACAGTAAATGGAGAAACATTTTAAAGAAATTATACTAAATCTCAGTAAGAACATGATTGTGGGATTTAAACCATGATCTAATGCTTACTATCACCATCCCCCCACTCCACCACCTCTGTTACAGAAAGTCTACTGAGTGTTATACATTTGGCAAGTAAATACTAAAAGATGGGAGCTCCCTCTCTCTTCTATTATCCAGTCTGGAGATATGATTTAACCCTATAGGTTAAGCTGCTGGGGGTTCTCATGCCCTCCTGCCCCATGTTGCAGAAGTTATATTCCAAGGAACTATGGCCAAAAGGACCAGGTCTACCTTCCCCCATCCCACCCCCACTCATAGAGTGGAAGCTCTACTACAAAT
Organism: Myotis davidii; assembly: GCF_000327345.1. Taxonomy (NCBI): domain Eukaryota; kingdom Metazoa; phylum Chordata; class Mammalia; order Chiroptera; family Vespertilionidae; genus Myotis; species Myotis davidii. The sequence continues at coordinate 2,376,722 of NW_006285040.1, forward strand.
GTGTCCGGGTGGGAGTAATGAGGTCTTAATGGTCCCTATACCAGATTGCTTGTAGAGTGGAAACTCCATGCTGGAAGAATCACATTGAGAAGACCAGAAAGTATTACCTCAGCCCATAGACCATAGGTGCCAATTTCCAGCACAGTAGTTCTGCAATTCTGCCCAGGGTAAAGGACAGTCCATAAGAATTGATGGGGAATGGATTTATTTGAAACAGAGATTGTTTATGGTTTAAAGACAAGATTTTGATGGAGAATGAGATGATGCTTATAGCTTCATGATATAAGCAAAATTATAGACCAGCCAGAGTTAACTAGAGCTAGAAAACAAAATAAACCCAAAATTAGCAGAAGGAAGGACATAAAGATCAGAGCAAAAATAGAGACTAGAAAAACAAAACAAAACACAGAAAAGACCAATAAAGCTAGGAGTTGATATTTTGGAAAAAAAAAATGAAATTGACAAGCCATTACCTATGTCCACCAAGAAAAAATAGATAAAACTCAAATAAATAAAAGTATAATAAAGGAGGAAGCATTACTATTCATACCACAGAAATACAAAGGATACTGTGAACAAAGACACACCAAAAATTTGACAATGCAGAAGATATGGGAAAATTGCTAGGAAACATTAAACCTACCAAGACAAAAGCATGAAAACATAGAAAATATGATCAGCCAAATAACAATTAAAGAGATTGAATCAGTAATTAAAAAATTCCCCAAAAGAACGACAACAATGCCCAGGACCAGATATCATTACAGGTGAAGTCTCCCAAAGATTTAAAGAAGAATTATTGCCAATCCTTCTCAAATTTTTCCAAAAATTTGAGGAGGTAAAAACACTCTCAAACACATTTTACAAGGCCAGCATTACCCTGATGCTAAGGTCATATAAGGCCACTACAAGAAGACAAAACTACAGGTAAATATCCCTGGTGAATAAAGATGAAAAAATTCTCAACAAAATATTGCGAACTAAATTCATCAGCATATTCAAAGGATCCTTAATTATGAATAAGTGGGATTTATCCTTGGGATGCAAGGATGGTTCTAAATATAAATAAATAAATAAATAAATAAATAAATAAATAAATAAATAAATAAATTTTACATCATATTAATAGAATTAAATATAAAAATCATATGATCATCTCAATGTATGCAGAAAAAACATTCAGTGAACTTCAACATTCTTTGATAATGAAAACTCTCAATAAAGTATAGCATTGTTCATAATATCCAAAAAGCCAAACATCAAAAACTTACATCAACTGATGAATATATAAATATAATGTGGCATATTCATACAATATAATATTATTCAGCCATAAAAAGTAATTAAAAACTAATACAACATGAAAGAATTTTGTAAAAATGCTAAAAGAAAGAAGCTACACACAAATGATCCTTTGTTTATGACTGCTTTTATATGAAATATCCAGAATAGGCAAATCTAGAGACAGAAATGAGATTAGTTTTTACTTAGACCTGAGAGGTAGAAAGGTAGAAATAGAGAATTAACTTTAATAGGTATTTTTTGAGGGGAAGAAAATATTCTAAATTTAGATTGAGGTTGCAGAACTCTGTGAATTTACTAAAAATCATTCACTTGTATACTTTAAATGGGTGAATTGTATGGTATGTAATTGATATTTCAATAATACTGTATTAAAAAGTAAATATGACCCAGTGATCCCACTTCTAGGAAAATATCCTACGAATCCCTAAACATCAATCAGAAATAATATACGTATACACCTCCATATTCATAGCAGCTCTATTTACAATAGCTAAGATTTAAAAACAGCCCAAGCTGATAAGTGAATAAAAAGATGTACATTTACATAATGGAATACTATGCAGCTGTGAAAAAGAAGGATCTCGTACCCTTTGAGACAGCATGGAGGGACCTAGAGAGTATTATGCTAAGTGAAATAATCCAGCCAGAGAGAGATAAGTATCATGTGCTCTCACTCATATGTGGAATCTAATGAACAAAGTAAACTGATGAACAAAATATATCCAGAGACATAGAAGCACAGAACAGATGGATGAATCTCAGAAGGAAGGGGGGAAAGGTGGGTGGAAAGTGAGTAATCAAAGAATTTATATGCACATATGCATAACCCAATGGACACAAACAATAGTGCAGTGAAGGCCTGGTAAGGGTGCAAGGTGGAGGGGGTCAATGGGAGGAAAAGGGGACATCTGTAATACTTTCAACAATAAAGATACATTTTTAAAAAGTGGATAATTCAAATATTGGTTAACTAATGATATGGATAGTTTTCACATACCCATCCCTTTTTCTAAAAATTTAAGGATTATTTCATTTAACCCAGACAATATTTTTTATGAGGTAGTTACTAATAGTTCCCTGTTTTACAGGACAGAGCACTGAAGCTCACAGCTCTAATTTCACTTGCTGGAAGTCATACAGCACATATGTGTTCAGGTTAGAATTCACACCCAGGCAGTCTGGCTCCTAATGACTTGCCTTAAGCCACATATTTTGGCTGTATTATATTATTCAGAATTTTCATTCCTACGATGTTCCTATTACTCTTATAGAAATCATATCATTATAGATTATAGATTTCCAGCGAAGGTGTTTTCTTCCAGCCAGTGCTAATTGGGGCAGGTACTAACGTGGGCACTACTCAACCCTACACGGCCTTCTGCCTTCACCGTAATCTGAAATGTTCTTCCCCTTCTCGCTCTGGTTTAAATCCCAGTCACTCTCCACGGCCAAGCTCAAAGTGCTCTCTGAGAAGCTTTCCCCAGTTCCCCAGGCCAATGTGGTTGTTTCCATTCTTGTCTCATAACATTCTTTTTTTTTCTCTAATTTTTTTGTTAAGATATGGTTGGCACACAGTGTATTACATTCAGGTGTATGACAGAGTAATTTGACATTTATATTCCTTACAATGTGTTCACAATGATAAGCTTAATACCATGCAAACTTACCACAGCATTGACACCTTCCCTGTACTATATACTACATCTCTGTGGCTTATATATTTTATAACTGGAAGTTTGTGCTTTTTTTCTTTATTGATTAAGGTATTACACATGTGTCCTTATCCCCCCATTGCCCCCCTATCCCCCTACTCATGCCCTCATCCCCCTGGTGCCTGTGTCCATTGGTTAGGCTTATATCAGTGATGGCAAACCTATGATACATGTGTCAGAGGTGACACGCAAACTCATTTTTTTGGTTGATTTTTCTTTGTTAAATGACATTTAAATATATAAAATAAATATCAAAAATATAAGTCTTTGTTTTCTCACCCTTCCCCGCCTTCCCTCTGAGGTTTGACAGACTGTCATAACATTCTCTACATGCCTGTAATATACCACTTGTTCCGGTACATTATAATGATTGTTTTGATATCTGTTTTTGTCATTAGATTGAATTCTCTAAAATACATTTAAATCATAGACTCAAGAGCAGGAACCACTGATGTTTATATTTGCATCCCCCAGTATTGCTGTTTGGAAAATCGCAGACACTCAAGAACACTGAATAAATGAAAAATGAAGTGGAGACTACAGAAAAAAATATCATAGATGATATTTCCTCACCCATACACAATTTAAAATACGGTCAGAAAATCTCACAATGCCTAATAGTGAATAACTCACCCAACAGAAAGTCTAGGTGAGGTTAACATTGCAGTTTTGACTAGGAGCACTGAAGTGTACATTTCTAGGCCATCTAAAATACATTTAAATCATAGACTTTGCTTCTGAACAACTTTGTGGATTTTTTAAAACAATTAAATGTCATCTTCTTCCATGATTACTATGCAGCTAGGCGTTGATGCTTCATATTAAATAATAAAATCAACCTTAAGTATGTCATCATATCTCTGAGCCAAGGTCAGCAATCTAAAGATTTTGATTTGCCAGCTCTATTTTCAAAGTATGTTACTCATTCAAATGTAGGTTGAACATGCCAGGGTTTGATCCCATTGGCATAGAGTTTGGAAATGGATATTCCAGACAGTGCCTGCTTTAGTATTTTGAACTAAAGCCTGCTGGCCTGGGAATGTCATTATATCTGTAGAAAATGATTTACCTGTGTGACTTTTCAATCAGCAAATTATTTCAAAAATAAATCTAAAAGGGAAAATATTGTTCTTGCCAGGATGGACAAAACATTTTCTTCTTTTGTAGCGTGTAGCTGAAAAGATCTGCCAAATGCAAATCCTTCTTTCCAACAGTAGTGAGTATGTATGACTCAGATAGAGTCAAACACATTTTTCTTCTTAATATTGAAGCCATATACCTTCACATTAACTCTCAAGTCACAAGAACACCAGTTAACAGAACCATCAATCAATTGCTAAATAGCATATTGGATCTGCATTTTCCCCAAGACTACAGTGTTGCCTGAAAGTTAATGCATCCCCCAAGTAGCCAATGTGCTCCAGAGAAGCGGTTTGCATGGTGGTGGCATTGGGACTTCCTTCCTCCAGAAGCAAGTCTGATCCAATGCAGAAAAGGCAGGAGTGGGTGTGAAATATGGAACTCACTGCGTTACTGTCTCTACTGACATACAAACCAGGCATTTCACTTTTCATCCAAAGTCACTCTGTTTCTTGAGGCTGCATGATAGATTTGACTTAAGAGGAATCACAAAATTATAGCAGGAGTATTGAGTTAAGGTACACTCCTACCCAGTATACTCATAGCCCAGTAAAGTCTATGTTTAATAGATGTTTATGTATGCCAGCAATGTGTTAAAGATGTTCATTTAAACTTTTAATTTCAAAGATTTTAAAAGCCGATGAGGTAAGAGGAAGACAGTATGGCACACAAAACATAAGGAACAGTGAAAGCAGGCGTGAAACATGAAACTCTGTGCAGCTCTGGGCCATTTCTGATTGGCTGGTGGTTGGCACGTAGGGGAATTGAGTAATGATGAGAGATGAGGGCAGAGTGGTACAGAGGGTAGATAAAAGACATTAGTGTGTGTGCACTGTAAAGGATTCTGGACTTCATTCTTTAGGCCCTGAAAACCACACACAGTTTGTATTTAAGTGGGAGAAAAGATGGTGTGGTCAGGCTTGCATTTTATGTAAATCATTCTGGCAACAGTATAGATTAATACCGGAGGAGATAATAGAAAGACACCAAATGGAAGATAATGAGAATCAGAGTAAAGAAAAAAGCATTAAGGATGGAGGGGATAGAACGGACATGATTGACATTTAAAGTAAATATATTTGACAAAAGTGTCTGGTAGGTGGGATGAAACATTTCTGGAGAGGTGATTGATAGCTGGTAGTATTTTCACTGGCTCCCTCTATCTTACCATATTTATGTTGAATAATAGCATCACTTGTACTGCAGATTTTGTGTGTTGTTGTTTTTTTAAACCTGGTATATTTCTAGATTACTTTGACTCATGAAGAAACTTCAAGAGCTTTTTTCACATACTCATTTGTTCAAAACCAAAGGTCCATGTTTTACTAGGGTAACCAATTCATCACCAAAGTTCAACGGATCATTGTTCTGAAGATGTATAATCTATATAATATATAAGCATGAACCTCTCAACCAAAAACAGTGAATGGAAATATAGATCTTTTGGAATTGTGCTCACAGTTTAAAAAAAAATTGATGTTAAGATTCGTAGCCTATCATGGCCAAGTATTAAAAACACAGCCAGATAATGCACACCAGATACCACCTTGAATTGGGTCATCTTAATTATTACATTGAATTAAAAATCTATGATTTTCATCACTTTCAATTTATAGTATCACTTGGTCTTACTTTAGTCAACAACAAAGGGGGGACTTTTCAATGTAGTCATTAGGTTCACTTTTTAAAAATTATTTTTCGCCCTAACTGGTTTGTCTCAGTGGATAGAGCGTTGGCCTGCGGACTGAAGAATCCCAGGTTTGATTCTGGTCAAGGGCATGTACCTTGGTTGCGGGCACATCCCCAGTCAGGTTTGATTCTGGTCAAGGGCATGTACCTTGGTTGCGGGCACATCCCCAGTAGGGGGTGTGCAGGAGGCAGCTGATCGATGTTTCTCTCTCATCGATGTTTCTAACTCTCTATCCGTCTCCCTTCCTCTCTGTAAAAAAATCAATAAAATATATTTTAAAAAATTATTTTTCAAAATATATTTTTATTGATTTCAGAGAGGAAGGCAGAAGGGAGAGAGAGATAGAAATATCAGTGATGAGAGAGAGTCATTGGTTAGCTGTCTCCTGCATGTCCTCCAACTGGGGACTGAGCCTGCAACCCAGGCACGTGCCCTTAACTGGAATTGAACCTGCAACCCTTTAGTCCACAGGCCAATGCTCTATCCACTGAGCCAAACCAGTTAGGGCAGGCTCATTTTTAATCCCATAATATTTTTAGCATTAAGTTCTGAATAGCATTATTTGATCAAGAAGCATCTGACCAGTTCTTGTGTTTATAGGTCTTAGAATGCTAACTCAATTAATAAAAATATTTTTTCCTCTTTTCCTCAAATACATTAGATATATAACTATCTTATCTGTTATAACCTCTGGTAAGAAATATGTTTCCTGATTATTTTTAGAGTCTAAAAAAAAACGTGGGTTTTGGGTTTTTTTTTACATGTAGGAAGTAAGTATGTCTGAACAACATGTCCAGAGTTATCCTCCTTTGTAATTGTATTCTCATTCCTGAAGTTGAGAGATTACAAACACACGGGTACACTGTGCAGAACGGAAGTGTTGACATGGAGAGTCACTTTGATTCACTGTTATCCCCCCGACAATCCAAGAGTAAAAGGAAGAGCTTCCAAAGATGCCACTCCTGCCTAGCTGTGAGGTAATCATGCCACATGTGTGGAAGTCCACAGCCAGAGAGAGGCTGTCATCCATGAGGGCAAGTTTCAGTGTTTGAAATGCCACCGATCTGGCTGTGGACTCAGTTTTCAAGCACTCAGAATTTGGATGTTTCTTCTTCTATATTGGCCATGAGAGGGTTCTTTTTGTGCAAACCAGACCCATGGAAGGTTTCCATTTTTACGGTTACTTTCTGAGTTACACATATGCAAAAATAATCAAAGAGTAGGGACAGCATTTTCCTTTCATCCCTGTGTAACTTAAAAACAGCAATGCAAGTTTGGCTCACACACCATGAAACTTTCATCTTTTACTGGAGCCGATTAGATCAAAAGGATAATGTTACAGAAAGATGTGAATGAATGGAAACAGGCTGTCAAACAGTGAGTTGGCTCTTTTTTTTATTTTCTTCGCATTTTTGTGAAGTCGCTTTATTAAAAACAAAAAAAGTAGGTGTGCTTTAAACCAACTTCAGTGAAGCAAACACCTCATATATGTACAAAACTGGTAAAATTAAATTAAAGATAAAATGTAAGCAATTCACACTTATGAACTAAGAGGGGATTCATTTTATTATATGAGTTAAAAAACTTTATCCCCCAATTATTATTTTATATTAGTGCCATAAATTGTGTTTAAAATGAAAGTGGTATTTGCTCCGGGCCCTTAGGCTCAGTCAGTGTCAGACAGAGGGACACAAGCATTTTAATAAATGGGATGTCCATACTACCATATTTGGCTTATTGTTAGCCTTACAATGGCGTATCTGCTCTCTTGCAGTAATTTGGTGCCATGCAAAATTGAGTAAAATACTCTGCTAATTAATATCTATGAAAACCATCCATAGAGAATTTTTAAAGAAAGATTCCTTCTTAAACATAATGATGAATACTTCATTTACTATTAAAGTAATTCACCTATGGGCACTTCTAAGGGTTATACATAAAACAGTATACACAGGTAAATCACTACTGTAATGCACACAAAATTCCCCTTAATGAAATAGTATCAAATTATTGATACTAATTTTTAATGTACCATTTAATGACCTGATATTTTTAAGGAATTAGATGTTTCAAATAAGCTTTGTAAACAAAGTGAACTACATATTTGGATTCTAAAATAAAGTTTATTTTATACTTAATAAAAATATTTTTTAAAATCTTAATGCCCATACCACTGCTCAGTACTATCCATACTCTCCTTATTATAGTCATCACATAGCTGGACCACATTTCTCAGCCTTATTTGAAATTAATGGTGGTTATTTGCCTTATTTCCAGCTGGTGGAATTTAAGCAGAATTGACAGATCCTCTTCTAGGCTTTCTTCAAACAAAACTTTCCTTGCCCTCTTCCATTCTGGCCGGGAGAGAGGCAGAGTTTCTGCCAGTGAGACTCCTGAGTACATGAAAAAGGGTCATTTCCACCACCACCACCCACACACACACACACCCCGCTATGTTCCTGCCTAATACTGCAATGCAAGCATGAAATAGACTTCTATTGGGTTTGGGCCATTAGATATTTTGGAGTCCATTTGTTATTGCATTTAGCCTATCCTAAGTAATACACTAGTGTTTTAAACTTAATAAATTATGAACGTAACATTTTTGGAAGAGTTGGGGTTCCCATCAAATATTTTTACAAAATGGCCATTTCATTTTTTCTCCTCCCACCCCTTATATTCCCCATTTTTACCCTATCAAAGTATTTTTATCTCGTGTTCCTAGAGAATATACAAATAGACAGAAATACCCTTATCTTCATACCATGTTAACCTGCTTCCATCCCTACATTTTTATCCATGTGTTTCTTTCCTTCCTGTTTCATTAATAACAATTTTTAAATTGTAAAAGCAGTAAATAGATTGTATAGATAAATGCTTAACAAAATCCATTCCTTTGGGTCTGATGAAATCAAGAAGTTCCACTGATGGGCTTTGCATACCTCTGATCCAATCCTCACTCTCAGTTTTATTATCAGGCAACCACCCCTCCTCTATTTCAGCAGAACTCTGGAAGTTTGTTCCCTCCAAGAGGTAAACAGAAGAGACTCTGGGATAGGAGAAATTAGGCATAGTTGTGGATAGGAGTACTTTACTGAAACAGGGCATAAATATTGGCATACTGATTCCTGAGGCTCCCAAACCCACTTCTGCCAGTTGGCTCCCAGAATGCTGGCAGGAGATTGAATCACCCTCCCTAGTGAATTGGACCTGGCTAAAGGGAAGGCACAAAATCACATACTCAGGCAGAATGCAGGATAGTGAAAACTAGTTAGCAGGTCTATGAGATTCCAATTTTCTTTTCAGAATTCCATTTTTAAATCTGAGCAACTTATTACAAATTACTCATCTGAAGAAAATATTTGACAAAAAAACCATCAAAATAAATTATATATGCCCCATGCATGAAATGTGTGCACTCGGTGTGTGTGGGGGGGTATCCCTCAGTCTGGCCTGCACCCTCTCACAGTCCTGGAGCCCTTGGGGGATGTCTGACTGACAGCTTAGGTCCGCTCCCCCTGGGGAGCGAGCCTAAGCCATCAGTTGGACATCCTTAGAGCTGCTACAGAGGCAGGAGAGACACCCTCTACCTCTTCTGTGCTTGCCAGCCATGAGACCGGCTTCTGGCTGAGCAGCGCACCCCCTATGGGAGTGCACTGACCACCAGGGGGCAGCCTCTGCATTGACCATCTGCCCCCTGGTGGTCAGTGCACATCATAGCGACTGGTTGTTCTACCATTCAGTTGATTAGCATATTAGCCTTTTATTATATAGGATATGTGTGTGTGTGTGTGGGTGTGTGTGTGTGTGTGTGTGTGTGTGACAAAAGCCTAACACATTTCCATACACATATAAATGAATGCAATGCAAAAATTTATACAAAGAGAATAATCCTTCAAATAAACTACCATTAATATCTTCAGACAACTGAGAGGAGATACTGAATCCATGAAATAAGAATGAGTTCCTATTAAAAAAGAACACTCAGAGAACCAAAAAGATGCTCTTGAAAATTAGAAAAAAATAAAAGTGATGGCAGAAAAGAAAATTCACAGCAGTTCTAAGTCAAAGAAATATCCCAGACAAACACAAAAAAATATATAGTTGGAAAACATGTGAGAAAAATATAAGAAACTTAGATAAAATGTCCAAAAACGTTAACACAAGAAGTTCTGAAAAAAATTAAAATGGAAAAACAAATGGAGAGAATAATCTATGATATAATTAAAGAATATTCCCAAGACCCCAAAGAGCTTTCATTATCAGGTTGAAAGGCCTTACTATATACATGGATCACACCACATTACCTTACTGTAAAATTTCAGAGGACTAGGATGGGCAGAAAATCTTACAAGATTCCAAGGACGTTGGGGAGGGGAAAGGGTGTGCAGTACCATGGTAGTTGAAATCAGAATATCAGAAAGGATTAGAACTTTTTAGCAGCAACATCGGAAACTAAAAAATAATAGTGGGTCAGTGCCTTCAAAATTCTAAAGATAAATTATTTCCAGTACAGAATTCTTTCTCACAGTCAAAACATCATGTCAATCATCATGTAAGAAAACCTCCTATGATCCCATGTAGATTTTCTTAGGAAGCTATTGGAGGCTGTGATCTTCAAGAATGGGAAGAATGATTTGGGAGATAAAAAACAAGGTATACAATACAGAAGAGAGACAAAGGACATTTCCTCCAGGTGATGATAAAAGGAGATCCTATGTAGTAGAAATAATAATATTACCAATATCAATACTGGACATTGATCTAATATACGGACATCAATATTAGGGAGTATGAAAGTATGAAACAGGGCATTGTGTAGGGACAATGAAGAAGGAATAAAAGCGAGATTCTCATTGACAGTGGGCAATCATAGATGAAGCTTAAAATTAAAAACCAGTAAGGACAGTATATATACTATCCTAAGTAATTGAAAGTGGGAAATGAGGGATGAGAAGTGCACTATTATATTTAAAACAAGCCTTGTTTAACTTTGACATGTGAAAGATGATGAAAATATGAACCAAAAAAGATGAATAGCTTTTAAATTTTATACTTAATTAAATGTGCATAAATTAAAGTTTTCTTTATAAACATAAGTTGAAAACTATAGTGGAAGACTATATATATATATATATGCTTTTATTTTTTTAATTGAAAACCAAAATGCATTCTACTGGGAAATATTCTAAGAAAGGGGTCTGTAATTCCCTCAGTTACCCATTCTTCATTCCTGTTTTCTTTCCTGCTCTTTTTAAGACCTTATTTTAGACCTTTAGTTTCATTAACCTTGAACTCTTCCCATTCACTTACTTTTTCATCTTAGAATCTGTGAGATATCACTCGATTAATATTTCTTTCCAATGTTTGCGATTTTATAACATTATCCTTTAATTATACCTCCTTACAAAACAGAAACTTTTAATAAATTCAAGAACTCTCATTCATGCTGGTACCACAGTTGTTCAGTGCTGCCAGAAATACAGAACTAGAACAATAAGTTGGCAGCCAACATTGAGTGCTTTATTATTTGTTCATACAGTTATTTAACTAAAAAATTATAGAGTGTCTGCTCTGTGAAACATATTGGATGATGCAAGATTATTAAATAGGCAGACTCCTTGCCTTGTGGAGCTTTGAATCTATGAGATCAAACAGGCACTAAATAGCTCATTGTTTAATTATTTGATTCAATTATGATAAATGTGAGAAGGGCAGAATGCAATATTCTATGAAAACATTCAACTAGGAAAATGACATAATTGCTGTCTTCATTCTTTGAAAACGAGATAAGTAGGATAGGACAGAAATGGGATTATGTAGGTGAAGCAAAAGCAGGTTTACAGTTGTTCCTAGGAAAAATAATACGGTAATTAATAAATAATACAAAAGAATAAACTGTTTTGCATACCCACAACTGTAAACCTACTTTTGCCCCATGCTGTATGTGGTCAGAGCAAATGGAATTTAAAAAATGGAATGATTTGAGGTGAAGAGAAATTCCAGACAGAAGAACCAGACAGTTTTAAATTTGGCCCAACAGTAGAATTGAGAGGAATGCTGGAGAGCCGCCCTCTATCACATTTAGTTCTTTGCACCTGCTGTTCCTCTACCTGAATGACCTTCCTTCCTGCCTGCCTCTCTTTGTCACTCCTTCAGCCTGACACATTTTGACTTAGCCTCCACGTTTCAGTTTAGAAGCTGTTTTTTCGGGGGAAATCTTTTTTCTGTCCCTCAATCTTGGCCTCTGTTGCTGGGCAATCAAGGACTCTTTCCACGGCTTCTAATCAAAACCACGGTGCTTTAAATAGTCGTTTTCCCTGGCCTGTGTCATTTCCTGGTCCTTATGTGCAAGGGGAAAGGCTCATATCTGACATCTTCATGGTCCTATCTCCAGCAACTCTTTGAATTGGTGCTTCAAAACTATTTGCTGAATGAATTCCTTGGTAAAACAAGAGCAAGTATGAACTGGGGAGGGCCTCAGGACTGGCGCAGGGTCCGATGACATCATGTCAGAGCCCTCTTGTTAGGTTTTAGATAATCATACTTACTACATAAGCAAGTTCTGGATTACTTAAGGTATTAGTATGTGAGGAAAATTGTGCTCTGAATCCTCACAGCCAAATAAAGAGCCCAATTACCGTTTTGTAATTACATTGTTAAAATATCTATGCTCAAGTATTCCAAACCCTAACAGAAAATGGATAAACTTCATGATTACGTGTATAGCCAATCTTTCTAAGATTAAGTAAGTTTGTAATATTGAAGTAATTGGCTAAATTTCTTAGGGAGAAAAAAAATCCCAATTACATAAAATTGTAACTTGTTTTACTTAGAATGATTTAAATGTGTACTTTACATTAGAACACTAACGAAAAACTCTGGAAATTAAAGGTAACAACTAAATTTTACATTTGTTAACATTCTACCTAACTTAAATTTACATGAGGAAATTATTATAACAAATATAGAAACATTGTTCTTAAAATAACATTCATGGAATGTATCGTACAGTCATGTATAAAAAAACATTTGAGAGTTTGATTTATAGTATGCATGAAAATATGGGTGTTAAATTACATATATAAATAAGTAAGATGATTTGGATGAACTAAAATTCTCATCTTAAAGAGTCCTTAGCCACATGAAATCAATTAAGATAGAGCATTATTGTAACCATAAAATAAAATGGAAAAAAATGCAACAAGTCATAAAACAAAGATGAGCCCCATGCTTTTTATTCAGAAGAGAAACATCTGCTTTAAGAATACACATATAACTTTGTATCTATGTACATATCTACATGTGCATATACTAAGTGTACATATGTATGCATACATGTATATATTTATAGAAATATGTTTATGTATATATGTATATATTTGTGTGCATTTTAGAAAATGCCAATACTGACACTATATTCCAGGTAAATAAACAAATAAAATTTTATTTGTCCAAATAGTTTTATAATAAATCAAGATGATATTTCTTTGGGGTCTAGAGTAGCAGTTTGAAAAAAACAAAACACGTGTTATTTTACAGCTCAATGCTTCAGGATGTGGAGTCTACATTCCACCCTTGAGTTGCTGCTTGGCCGTGTGACTTTAATTGGTTAGTGACACTAGCAAATGTGATATAAGCAGCATTTGGAAAACCGTTATCATGCTGGGGCTCACCCCCTGTCACTACTAGGAACCCTGAGGACCATGAAGGGCTGAAACCCAGACCAGCCCTCTACAGCTGAGAATCATGTGGAAGGAGCACAAAGTCTTCCACAGCCTTCCAAGCCCTGAGCTGAAAGCCCAGACCATGAGAACTGTCCAGAAAGTCCACGGGATTTTTAAAAAGAATAAGTGCATATTGTTTTAGACTGCTAGATATTGGGATGTATTGTTATACAGCAAAAGCTAAGACAGAAATAGACACCTCCAAGCAGGGTACTGCGGAACAAAAATATATAACATGTGGTATTAGATTTGGGACCAGGAAGCAGGAAGAAGCCAGAAAAGCTGTGAATAAATTGTTAGTAAACACCAGATAGAACAATGGGTAGGAAACTCAGTGAAGTCTAGAAAAATGGCACAGAAGGGTCTCGACGAAGAGCAACCTGTGTTATACAGTAGCAAAACAATTGGCAAACTGTTGCCTGTCATCACTTGGAAGACAGAGAGTGTGCCAGATCAACTTTCAGGTTTTGGCTAAGAAAATCTCCAAACAGATTGTTGAAAGTGTCAGTGAATGCTTAGGGTTATGCATGCTACAACAAAGGGAGATATCAAAGAGCCGAAGGAGGAACTGTTCCATTTGCAAGAAGGGTTTAAAGAGGAGGAGCTGGGGATGTGCATAGTGGGAAAACTAGATAGTCTTCCTTGTTCAATTATAACCGGAATTTCTTCAACTTATGCTTTTCTCACTGCTTACAAGTAACATAGCCCATAACAGACTTGGTTTCTATCCAGGAGAAAGGAACCAGTTCTCTTACTATTGCCTGCAAGAGACTGAACAGAGCCAGCCTATGCTGTGGAGATGCCGGTGGAGTCCAGAGGTCTTTGTGCCCAGCCCCTGGAACTCCCATTTCTTGGCTTGGGAAAGCAAGGCAGGATAGGGACTATTCCTGGTAATCCTACAACCACAAACAGTTGCTGTAGGTGCTGGACAATCCTTAAAGAGGGAATGCTGCTTTTTAAAAGTAGTTGTCTAATCTCTTGCTACACAAAGTATGGTTCTCAGACCAGCAACACTGGCATCACCTGGGGGCTTGTTACGAAGGGAGAATACCAGGTGCTGTCCCACACCGACTAGGTCTTACTGCATGTTAACATGATCCATGGGTGGTTATAAATCTGGGGAAACATTGGTCTATTTCTTGGTGAAAAGTATATATATCATGATACTCTTAAAATGTCTCCAAAGCTACTAATTGAGGTTTCTGTGATCCCTCAAACTCAGATCCTGTCTTGGTTGCCATGTAACCTGTGCTGGCATCATCTAAAGTCCAACAATTTCAAATTTATTAGGGTGAATGAAGTTGCCTATGTTTTATCATCTTTGACTAAAAAAAACCAGCAGTTTTATGTGACTCAACCCATATTTTGAGAAGCATGATACAGTACAGAGAACATGGGCCTTGGAGCCATGCTAGTCTATGTTAAAATTCCAACTCCTCTACCTATTAGTTCTGTGACTTTGGGAAAAATTACTTAATCCCTCACTTGGAAAGTATAAATAATAACAGTTTGCTTCTATCATTATTAAGTGGATTCAAGAAGAAAATGTATGTGATTATGCCTAATGGAATAGCTGGTTCCTGATAGATTCTAAACAAATGTATGTTTTCCTTGTGACAATGATTGGGATGTTAAAGTCAAATGGGCAATTAAGACACTCAAATGAATTTTTAAAAATTAGTATTTGGGTTCCTGAGTTGCAGATCTATGGGTTCTCAGGCACGGAGTGGTATTTTGAATCTTCAAGGAGTAATTTCCAAATGATCCTCTAGTACTTTGTCAGTCACCATTGGTTGCTTAGGAAGAATGGAGGTCTCCAGTTGATTGTTTTGCCAGGTTATACAGAAGCACACTCCATTGCTGTGAAAGAACTGACTTGTTTATTCTTTGTCTTTTTCTTTTCCCCTTTAGCAATGTGACCTTCCTTTTTAGAGTGTTAGCAGTGAACTCAGAGAAGGGTTCACGCTGCCAGCTGTCGGTCCAGATAAACAGATTTGTATTAATCCACTGAGTAATTGGGAACATTTCATCTAATAAGGCATTTTGCTTAGCTCATGCCAACTGACCTGGGTGAATAAAAGATGTGCTGCATCATCTGCTTAGAAGAGCAAATTTGATTGTGAACATACGTCCATGGTGTCGTACTATATTACTAAAGAAAAATGGGGAACTTAGGGGCTGACCTGAGAGAAACAATTTCATCTGAATTAATGTCCCACTGTGATCTTCAAACACCACCCCTCAGAGAACAGTTTCAAGTGTTACTGGAGCAATTACATTTCATATTAGACTGTTCTCATTCATGTAGTTTCATGCAAGGAATGAAATAAAACTGTCTGACTAATTTTAGGGTTTAAACAGACCTGTTTTGTAGCAAGAAATGCACCCTTTTGAAATCATCCTTACTGACGGAACCCATTGCATGTGAAGGAAGTTAGAGCCAAAGAAGAAGATACAAATTTAAGAAAAATATATGCAGTTTCATTTCAGAAGTCTCACTTTCTAACCATTATATATGGGAAAACAGAGAATATCAACATTAGGCAGAAATATAGGCTGGTGAGTTTGTACCTAATGGGACATATCTTGTCAATTCTCAGCAGTTACATTTTGTATGGGCTTCCAGTAACATGGTACCTCTATAAATAAGTGCTTTGAATCTGTAATTTAATTATATTTACCATAAGCCTTGTTCTGAGAAAATTTACTACTTTAGGGCTTATGGAAACAACATAACTCTGTGTTTATTGATGAAGCAGGCCTGCAAATGCTCAAGTAGTGCTTAATAGAAAAATATCATCATAAGCAACACATGGGAGCATAAACTGGCCACATAAAATGTGCTATTTACCAAGAGAAAAGTATTACCCAAAACTTCAATTTCTACAGGTAAAAAAAGTATAAAAAGCACTTACATTCACAGACTCTGGAAGGACACTGAAACTTGTTTCAATTACTACCCAGGAAGCCTTAGCATATCAAGATCTGACTTGCCAGAGCCCAAAATTAAGTTCATCCTCACATTCTTGCCTATATAATAAAGACACAGATTGTATTGTGGTTGGCAGCAATTTGGAGCAGAGCCATGTTTTATAAATTGAAAGTGAACAAAGAGAAATTACTCAGAGAAAAGGGAAAACAACGATGCAGCCAGAAATTCACTTTTTAAAGTGCACACAGACAACTTTTAAAGCACTCATTTGACTTATGTCGGGACTTATGGGCACAGGAGAAACCATTTAGTTTAGTCTAATCAGCTGATTTTAGATGAGAAAGCCAAGACAGAATTGTTATAGACTCAAACTCCCAACATCATTTAAGAGTCCTGGGTGCTACTGCTTGCTCTGAAATTGACTTTGGCCTTTATTTTTTCCCACTGAAACTCTGTGGTAATAATATGTACTGGTTAGTCACGGACTCCTTGGTTTCTTCATATCATTGCTTCTTAAACACATCAGTGTCACAATGTTTGCCATATTCCCATAAAACTATCAGTGTTTATTTAATATTGTTAATATTTATTCTTTGAATATTTATTTTCATTTTATCTTGTCATAAAAGTATTGTTATAGATCTGATATGTTACTTGATTTTTAATAATTACCATAAATAATTATATTATTATTATTAAGATAAAGAGGTTAATTTGCTTACTGTCTATGATCACATTATGTAGCTCACTTTGGGAAACTATTTCTGGCTTCAAGAAATATTGGTTGAACTATTAACAATTATGAATAGCATGTTAGGGGCTAAGTTGGAAGATAAGTAAACATGTATAAAAATACAATCTAGGTTTCACAGGTCTGCATATTGAATAGAAGACAGAGCCATGTACACAAATGGTGTAAAGGAGAAAACATAAAATAATGGGGGAAATTGCTGACTTGAAACAGTCAATGGCCTCAAGGTTGTACATGGCATGTACACAAATGGGGTAAAGGAGAAAATATAAAAGAATGGGGGAAATTGCTGACTTGAAACAGTGAATGGCCTCAAGGTTGTACATTCGCACAGCGTTTCAGTCCATGATCATCTCACATTCTGCAATACGGTTCAGAAAACAACCTACGGAAACTAGTGAGTGAGAATCATAGTTATTCCCTAAAGAACAATTGTGAGAAATAAGTGTTCTTTTAATCTTTACATCTATATTGAACTTTATTTTCATCTTGCCTCAATCACAATTATATCTAGCTGTGCCTACAGCATTGCAGATGTAGGATGTTAGGGTGCCTTAGCCTGTGAGGCATTCCAGGGAGGCGCAAGCAAGACACAAGAAAGCCTAGAGCCCAAAGCCAACAATTGTTTCCATTTTCAGGGCTCCACTTGGGAAATTGTCTCCCTGGACATCAATTCATATTTCTGGAGCAATCAGTGTTTTTAATTCAAAACAAGCAATCTACATTTGAAGCATTTTGATTCTTTACATGTTAATGTATGAAGATGAAACTTTAATAGGCTAATTATTTTGCATCTAAACATTCCTGTTCTCTGACTCAGCCAGGTTCCTGACTCTGTTTTACAACAATAAGTGAAAGTGGAAGTGACATGATGTATCTTTGTTGCATGAGCTTACACTCTTGGTTTTTCCCACAATAAAGGTGGACACAGATCACCCCTGCTCCCATACCGAGAGCAAATGGGTCACTCTTGCTTCAGACAATTCAAGCATGAGCTCTGTGTACCCTGAAGTGCACCTCTCTCTTTGGAGTAAGTAGGAGACCGGGGGGAGATACTTCTCTTTGCCTCTCCATTACCGAACTTTTCATTAGTTCTACCAGCACTTGTGTGTGAATAGAGCCATCAAACAAACCAAGACATTTGAGGCTTGGAACATGACTGGGAGCTGGGATTGAATTATATTATGGAGCAGAGAATTCAAAGTGGAAATAAGCCTTGCTAGAGACAGTGAGCTAGAAGAAATAACTTTCCAGGAATTCTAGAGCCCTCCATGATAGGTTGCTGAGAGAGAGAGTTCACAGGAGAGAAGAGCAGAGAGGGGCTAGCTCCTGCTGGGTGTGGCAGCAGCTGGCTCTGAAATTCCTTCGCCATGGCTGCCTCATAAACACAACAGGAATGGAACAGCCACACTCCCAAGTGCTTCTGGGTGCAATTGTAAAGTTCTGTTTTATCCTCCCAAAGAAGCTGCTTATTTGTTAAGAGTGCTGCCGAATTTAGAAATCATTAGAGGAAAGCTCTGCATTGGAAAGGACATTCCTAGTCAAAGCTCTCATACTAAGAAATACCACATCAATGCCGGTTCCAAAGGCACTGGATATGTTGCAATAATTTGCTAAGCATGTTGACTAATGTAGTTCACTAGGAGCATGTATGTCCTAGAGAATGTTCAGAGGAGTTTAAGTTTGGGGCACTATCTAGTTATAGCTGGATTTTTTTTCCCCAGTGTGCTGATTCTGTTGCTGTTTTTAATTATGCAAATATTTCCAGAGGCTTTGGCAGTGGGCAGAAGCTTTGTATAAACATGAGTATATGTAAACACATCCACATCCACCCTACCATCTCTTGTCATCTCTCATTGCTTATGATGATTTTTCAGTCCGCTTCCACATACAGCCTTACAACAGTATATAACGGCATCCCTCTTTAGCTTTTTAAAGATTAAGCTCCCCCCAAAAAGACTTTTAAAATATTGTCTCATTAAATGTTAGTACTTGTATACAGGAGTCATTTTTCTTTTTCAATATTTTAAAGATATTAGGACCTTCTTCATCAAAGGCACTTTAGAGAAAGCATGTCAAACTCATGGCCTGAGGACCACATGCAGGCCACAATGAATATTTTTGTGGCCCAGCCAATATAACGGTATGTAAGAAACGTTTTCATAAAAAAAATTTTAAAATATATTTTATTGATTTTTTACAGAAAGGAAGAGAAAGGGATACAAAGATAGAAACATCAATGAGAGAGAAACATCGATCAGCTGCCTCCCGCACACCCCCCACTGGGGATGTGCTGGCAACCAAGGTACATGCCCTTGACCAGAAATGAACCTGGGACCTTTCAGTCCACAGGCCAACGCTCCATCCACTGAGCCAAACTGGTTAGGGCTTGATAAAAATTTTAAACTTAATTTTTACAATATCCTGTTATACAT
>NW_006285040.1:2396977-2403651 GCF_000327345.1 Myotis davidii
CTCTCCTGCCTCCTAAGCAGCACCAAGGATGTCCAACTGCAGCTTAGGCCTGCTCCCCGCTGGCAAGTGGACATCCCCCGAGGGCTGCCGGGCTGCTAGAGGAATGGGTGACTGCCAGCTTAGGCCCAATCCTCCGGGGAGCAGGTTGGGCTGAGGGACCCCCCCACCCCCGAGAGCACAAATTTTTGTGCACCGGGCCTCTAGTTATTAATAACAAACTACAACCTTTGCTAATGATTGAATACTATGATCATTTTGCATTCATTTCCTGTACATGCCTTTTGCGCAGGCACACCATATCTCTCCACTAATACTTGCAGCAAATATTTTAGCAGCTGATGGCCATGTCATTTGTCTTGGACTGCCTTGTTTGGTGTGCACAACAGGAAGTATTTCACTTTCAGAGAACAAGAGAAATAGGTTTATTTGCATTATGTTTATTAATTTGTGCAGTTAATTAGCATCTGGTAAATATTCAAGAAAAAATATTAATTTTTATTAATATGTTCTATTATTTTATGTTAATGATTACTCATTTATTTCAGCCCTTTGTATTTAGCATCTCTATCAAAATAAACCCACATTTCTATGAAAATTGAAGCTTTTGTTTTTTTGCGGCCCACATAAACTTAAACCTTGTTTATTTGGCCCGTGTTATAATGCCTTTGAGTTTGACATGCTTGCTTTAGAGTGTAGCTTTCATAAGAAGGAAAGCCCATGTTGTGTCCTATCCAAGTCACAAAAGACCTTATTAGTAAGTTGTCTGAGTTATAAGCCTGCTCCATTGCATGGCTGTGAAAACAGCTTCTCTGTTATGCAGTACCCAAGTTTCATTGTGGATACTAAATCCCAGAGTGGTAACTGCCGCAGCACCTATGGAAGTTCCCTCAACCGGCACCTCTTCCCTTGCCTTCCTCATTAGATAGTGGGGCCAGGATTCCCACCTGGGTCAGGTGCCCCTTGCCATGTTCCCACTGCAGCTTTATGCTAACACCTATCAGACTTGAATACAAATGTCAATTATCTTCCTCACTTTAGATTGGGAGCTTCTTTAGGGCAGGGACCATCTTTTCTACTCTCTTTCTCCACCTACCAGAACACCTACCACACAACCTGGTATATAACTGCACTTCCTTAAGAATGTAAGTTCCTTTCCTTCTTATTCACTCCCATCACTCCCTCTTTCAATGTCTTATTTTATCTCTCCTCCACTCTCTCTTTTCAGACTGAAAACTAAAGAGTAGAATACTATATTTGATGGTTGATAGCACTGTTAGCTTTTTTTAAAATCACTGACTCATATACATAAGAAAATATGTGCATCTGGTAAAAGAAAACGGGAATTCTTGCATAAGAATTACTCTAATTTAGTTCTGCAGCTCTTCCAATAATGACTGACTATAAAAATAAAGCCCTGGCATCCTTTTATAACATGATAAGATGTCGGTAAGGGTATAGGAAGTGGGAACTCTATCCACTGTTGATGGAAGTATACACCTATGAATTTTAGAAAGCAGTTTGGCAGCTTTTCTTATGGTACACACACACACACACACACACACACACACATACATACTAAGGCCCAGCAACCCGACTTACCAGTTTATATACTACAGAAACACAGCACGATACATACTAAGGCCGAGCAACCCTACTTACCAGTTTATATACTACAGAAACACAGCACATAGGTTCAATAAAGTTTTCAAAACATGTGCACTACTACATTGTTTATAATGGTAGATAAATTGAAAAAAACAAGTGTCCAGTGAAAAAAGGAATGCTTACCTAAACTAGAGTATGCCAGTATCTAGTAGATCTATGTGTACTGAAATGGGAAGATATCAAAATTGTATTAAGAAAAAAAATTTAAATTGTATATGATACAACTTATATGATATAAAAAACAACTCATAAACCAAATATATATAAAATAGAAAAAGTGTGAAAGTATATTCTCTATTGGTTCCACCACATATAGGGAAGAAACAGGATTGTGGATAGTGATGAAATATACTTTAGCTTAATGTGGAATAGCTAATTTTACAAGGTGAGTGTATTTGTATATTAAATATGTAATTAAATAATTTTAAAATCTTTAGGGTATTCTCTCTCTCTCTTTCTCTCTCTCTCTCTCTAACTACATTGTTTATAATCGTAGATATATTAAAAAAAAAACAAATGTCCAGTAAAAAAAGGAATGCTTACCTAAACTAGAGTATGTCAGTATCTAGTAGATCTATGTGTACTAAAATGGGAAGATATCAAAATTTTATTAAGAAAAAATTTAAATTGTATATGATACAATTTATATAATATAAAAAGCAACTCACAAACCAAATATATATAAAATAGAAAAAAGTGTGAAAGTATATCCTCTATTGGTATATTCACAGGGTTGGCAATACATAGGAACATCTTTTAACTCTTACACGATCCATAATTTTATGTCCAGAAGCAGAAATTGATTTGGGGTTATTCACAGGGTTGGCAATACATAGGAACATCTTGTTTGTAGCAACTGCTTACCCACTTTCCAATATGTGCTTGTCCATTCACTATTCTTTGAAGTGTCCAGGCCATCCAAGTGCCCTCTGGCTCCTGGGGATGCCTGGATGCTTGTGCTTCGGGATTCCCTCCTAGAGTTCACCCCATGCACAGATATCTCCACTTCAAAATTACCCACTGTGACTTTCTTCCTTAGTTTCTTGGTACATGAATAGATAACCAATTTAATGTTAATGTAAATAGGAATTTAAATTGTTAATTGCATTACCCTCCTCAAATAACACTTGTAAATTGTACTGCCCCTTTGAAGACAAATGGTGAGGAAAAGGGGAATTTAGGAATGTTTGAGTACTTAGAAGGTACTTTAGTTTATAACATGATTTTAAAAGTGGAAAGAAAGCAACAGCTTGTCCAAATTCTCTCCCATCTATTTAAATTCAACAGTTTGTCATTCATAAGCTTACCTACCAGAAGTAGATTTTAAAGGACACTAGACACTACTTTATTCAACATTCTGAACCTTGAGTTCACAGTATCCTCAAGATATCCATGAAGGAATACTGAGGATAGAAACACACAGTACATTTTTATTTTCACTAATTTCTAACAAATTTCTCTTTGAAAATAATTCAATTATTAATTTATGTAACATGCACAGTAATATTAATAGCAACTGTGATTTTGTCATCAATAGAAAATCAGGTATTTTCATATCATGTTACGTTTGTTTCAAATATGGCAAAATATTGCTTGCCTTCATTGTTACCTAGAAATTACAAGTAGACTTTCTGCCAGAACATTATTTAACGGGCTAACTAAAGATGTTATTGTTATATTGCCAATTTGAAAATTATTTTGATAACTGTATTTTAATGAAAATTATTTCTTTCATAATATTATTTTAAAATATGCCATGTTTTAAAAAACTATTCTGATAAGAGGTTCCATAAGCAGCATAATATTGCTAAAGTAGTGCACTGCACAAAAAGGTTAATTGTAAAAATCATTGCTTTAAATACTTATTATTTATTTGCACTATAGTAGAAAGGAAGGATCTGGAAGCAATTTTCACAAGTAGGAGGGCTATTTCATGCAAGCTGTGGCAAAGAGCATTCATGGGTAAAGAACAGGTTCTGACAAATTGCGGTCATCAGAAAACAGTCCCATACTTCACTGTTTACATTTTCTACAGGAAAGGGGCCTCGAAACATCACAAGGAAATAGCTGTTACACACTTATGATAACACCTACCTTTCTTCTCCAGCTTCCTTGTTTAACCTGCCCATCCTCCTCTCTGATTTCTTTTCTTTTTCAGTCCTCACCTGAGGATATATTTTTATTGATTTTTTTTTTAAGAGAGGGAGGGAGGGAGAGAGAACAAGAATGCCAAAGGGAGGGAGGAGGGAGACATCAATCCATTTTCTCTAGCACACGCCTCAACCAGGGATGGAACCCGTAACCTAGGTATGGTATGTGCCCTGACTGGGAATCGAACCTGCAACTTTTTAGTGCATGGGGTGATGCTCCAACTAAGTGAGCCTCTGTCCAGGGCTGATACCTATTTGATTATCTTACTATCTATGATATGTCCACTACAGGATGGCAGAAGAAAACAAAATAGGCAAATAGCCTATAGCTTTGAGGAGATGCTGACAACAAATTTAGAATAAAATAGCAATATGGAAATATTTTTTCTTCTATACCTGGAATTGCAGAAAGGTGAGGAAGATTTTCTTAGAGGAACATGAGCCCCATGAGAATCTTTCATACATTCAGGCACATACTTCCATTTGTACTTTCAGTCTTCTGAGGCCTGAGAAAACTGGATCTTATCAATGAAAGTCCATTAGACCTCATCTCCTCAGCCATTCATTCACATAAAGCCTCAGTTCCCTTCTCAAACTCATCAGATTATTTACGGTACTTCTAGTTGTATCATCCATAAAAAGTTGGCCACGCTGAGTTATCTTATAAGGTTGGGGTAACACAAAGGCATTGTTTTCCATTTTTAAGAGTGAAGTCTTTAAAATCAACTGACTTTATTTACTAATTCATACTGTGACAAGATATGTAATTGTTCTGCTTCTATTTCTGGATCTGTGAAATTGGAATAATAAGAGTATCTGCCTCATAGAGTTGCTATGAGCATTCAGTGAGGAAATAGGTGTAAAGAATGCAAAATATTGCCTGGCACATAGTAAGCATTCAGAAAATTCTAGGCATTATCATTGCTATTAGGCCTGCCCTATCCGTTCCCACCAGCGCTGGCACTCTCCCTGAGGACTGCTTCCTGAGAAGCCATCTAGGTTTCTGAGGTTTCTTCCAGGAGCCCACGGTTGGCCCCTCCATGAGAACACTGATATCTGAGCCCAGAGTGTTGCTTCCCAAGCCCAGAGAGGTGACCATCATAGATGAATAACAATGGAGGCATGCTGGTTTCGCTACAGAATATGGATCAGCCCCTCTGCACCACTCACACCTGTCACCTAGGCACTAATGCAAAGTAACTGGTACTCTCTCCATTCCAACATTATTCATGGTGGCCAAGGCATGGAAACAACCAAAGTGTCTTTTAGTGGATGACTAGATAAAGAAGATGTGATACATACATACAACAGAATACTACTCAGCCATAAGAAAATATGCAATATTGCCATTTTGTGACAACATGGATGGGTCTTGACAATATCATGTTAAGTACAACAAGTCAGTCAGAAAAAGTCAAGAACCATATGATTTCACTCATATGTGGGATATAAAACTGAATGGAAAAAAAATGAACAAACAAAAACTCAGGCATAGACAACAGTATGGTGGTTATCAAAGGGAAGTGGGGTGAGGGGTAGTAAAGGGTAAAGAGAATCAGATATATGGTGACAAGAGATTTGACTTTGGATGGTGGTCCACAATGCAATATTACAGATGATGTATCATAGAAATGTATACTTGAAACCTATATAATTTTATTAAAAATTTTGGAGCCAAAGGCAATACTATTAAGCCTATGTCCTATTTTCATGATAACTCCAATTTATGTCAGTCACTCCAACAAATTCTTCATTAGGTAACAGTGAGAATCCCTTCTCTGTGTTTTAGATTTCTCAATTGTAAACTTGGGGTAATAGTTATCTGCATTCTATGGTTTTCATAAAAACTAAATGTGGAATATCTAGTATTTAAACCAATCTCATTTATTCTTCTCAAGTTTAAGGTATGGGTAAGTCTGATCAGATTTCAGAGTGCATTCATGCTTCATATCAAAGTCAGCATTTCTCTAAAGCAGCGGTTCTCAACCTGTGGGTCCTGACCCCTTTGGGGGTTGAAAGACCCTTTGACAGGGGTCGCCTAAATACATTCTGCATATCAGATATTTACATTACAATTCATAACAGTAGCAAAATTACAGTTATGAAGTAGCAACGAAAATAATTTTATGGTTGGGGGTCACCACAATATGAGGAACTGTATTAAAGGATCGCGGCATTAGGAAAGTTGAGAACCACTGTTTTAAAGCGAAAAGATTCCTTGTTATTTTGGATGTTTATGTGCCCCACTAATGTGAAAGCAGCAAAGTGCAATCATCGTATTCACTAGGTCAGTGGTCGGGAAACTCATTAGTCAACAGAGCCAAATATCAACAGTGCTTCTTCAAAATAGACTCACCCAGGCTGAAAACCGACTTCTGGTCGCATGCGTCTCCCCTGCGCTGTGTATCCCGCAGCCCGACCAACCGACACCCCCAACTTCTAACGCCACTTCTTCAAAATAGACTTGCCCAGGCCGAAAACCGACTTCTGCACATGGGCCACAAAGTTTCAATCGCACTGTACGTGCAAGTCCGCACGTGGTATTTTGTGGAAGAGCCACACTCAAGGCGCCAAAGAGCCGCATCTGGCTCGCGAGCCGCGGTTTGCCGACCACTGCACTAGGTTAAAGATACATATTCTTTGTCTCTCTCCCCAGTGATTAATTTCTCTTTTTCCCATTCACATTCTATTTCTCTCTCTTTGCTAAACAACCTCTGTCTTTTGGAGCCAAAGGCAATACTATTAAGCCTATGTCCTATTTTCATGATAACTCCAAATAAAAATGATGAAAATATACTTTGGTTTAAACCAGAACATTACAGATATTGAGCTTCTCCTAATGTAATTTCCTGTTAGTTG
>NW_006285040.1:2404542-2405882 GCF_000327345.1 Myotis davidii
TTCAAACTGCTGAAAGCTTTGTGATTGGGGACAACTTGATCAGATTTGTGTTTTAATAATATTTTTTCTTACTGTTGCACAGAACATGGATTTAAAGAAAAAATTACAAGATAAATCCTCTTATTGATATCGTTCACAAAAGAGAGAAGACATTTATTAACTAGGTTATTATTAGTAATAAAAAGGATACATTAAAAGACAGTTAGGACTTGTAACTTACCTCCTTACTGTTTTACATGATTTAGCATGAGATTTGTAATGCAGACCTACTGTAGGAAGGACTCGAAGGTTTTGAGCCTATCTGACTGGGACAGTCGCTTATGCCAATGAGATTAAGATGAGAAATAGCAGCATATATTAGGAAAAAATGGATGATTAGTTGTAGGCATGTCAAATTTGAGATGATAAGAGAACATTTATAAAGAGATGGTCTGTTGGCTATTGCAAATGAGGAGTGAAAGGCATGCCTATTGACATAGAACTCTGTAGCAGAAAAAATGAGTGAAGGAAAGACACTAGAAAGAAGGAAAAAAGAGTTCTGAAGGCAGAATCTTATGGGAGATTTACATTAAACATAGGGAACGGGTATAGGATGCAGCAAAGGAAGGGTCAGAGAGATGGAGGGAATAAGAGTAACTCAGTGTCCTGGAATATGAAAGGGGGAGTGTAGTGAACAACTAGACAGATGCAGTAGGGAGGGCAAGGAGAAAATGCTTGATTCAGAACCAGGGTTTATGTCTAGGAAGTCACTGCTAACTTCTAAACGGGAAGATCAATAGGGGAGTGCTGTGGCTCCAAGCTACCCTGCCCAGGGTAGAATAGGAAGGAGATAAGGAATCAGTAGAGGGCCCACATGACATCCCTTTCATTTTGGGAACTCGAAATGGTTTGATGTGTGTGGCTTTTTCTGGCTATATTCCCTCTATATTATCTCAACACATTAATAATTATATTCAATGATGATCTAACATTTTAAAATTACCTAAAATAGGGTAGGAACTTAGTGTAGGAAAGACTGTTTTGATGGTTCATCCTGGATTTGGATTAAAGGGTAGCCATTCCCAGTAGGAAACTGGGATTAACAATGAAGCATTCTAAGTAACTCCTTGGAAGCAGAATCTTACGTTGATCTAGAGCCATGGCAGCCCATCCAATGTCAGTAAGCTTATTTGCTAGTCATATGCTTTACATCATTTTACATTCATTTCTTATTTTGTATCTGCTTACTGCTAGCCAGAGAAAGCAGGGTGGTCACAAAACAGACTCCATCATCATATCCAAAAGCTCTGTGAACAATACGCATGTCCTGACACCATTCAAACTCTATAAAAATAAAAATA
>NW_006285040.1:2406498-2411674 GCF_000327345.1 Myotis davidii
ATTCATTGGCTTAATAGATATTCATTGAACATTAACGATGTGCCAAGAACTGGGCTAGGTATTAGGGTTATAGAAAAGAAATTTTTTCAAGGTCTTGTTCAACTCTTTGTCTATCTTTTTGTCTACAACAGGCAGCCTCTGCCTATTTAACTCATTAGTCTTTCCATCAAAATCAATTTCTCAATTGCTTTGTTTCCCATTCTTGAGCACTCTTGGGCTGCAGAAATGTCTCCCGCGTGCAGTTGCCTGAAACGTGCTGTCAAAGGGCAGATGTGTTTTCTGTTGGGCCATATGCTGCTCATCACATGGGCACATCCATATTTCATCCTGGACACCCCTATTATATGATGTGTTTATGCCTTCCTGCAACCTTGGCCCACTTCCAGTGTCACTGCTTTCTATTTTTCAGCACAAAATCTCTGTGGTTTGGCTTAGTTTGTCCCCGATGTATTCATTTGGACTCTTTCTAGTTTGTCCCCGATGTATTCATTTGGAAGTTTTCCCTCAGGAAGCCTGGGGTCC
Organism: Myotis davidii; assembly: GCF_000327345.1. Taxonomy (NCBI): domain Eukaryota; kingdom Metazoa; phylum Chordata; class Mammalia; order Chiroptera; family Vespertilionidae; genus Myotis; species Myotis davidii. Next base: position 2,407,021 of record NW_006285040.1, read on the forward strand.
CAGGGTGGTAGTGTCTGAGACAAACACTCAGAATTTCCTACAATGAGTCCTGCTTCCGGCTTCATGACGCTGACACTACCCCTCACGGAGAGCTGGGTCTGCCAGACTATCACTTCCACGCTGAAGCTGCTCCCTGCAACTCTATTTGGGGGCTTCACATTCCAGCTTTCTGTGAGGCATCCAGATGAACCTACTTGAATTTCAGGGTTGGTGAAATGTATTCATGAAACCTGAACTTTTGCCTTGATGTTGCCCATTGATCTCTTGGTTTTTACTGAAATCTCAAACAGATACAGTAGCCCAGAAGCTATTGCTTAATTATGCTCTTTGGGGAGAAGTGAGTTGAGTAGAGTCTAAAAATGCCCAGAAAGCAGAACTTCTGGGTAGATGTTTTTTGGGTATCACACTATTCATATAATATATGGATCAAAATAAAAACAATTATTTAGTTTGGAGACTCAATCTGTCTTAGCTAATAAGCTTGGAAGTGCTAACCTTCCCTCTGATACAATATGGCTCTGAGTTCCAAGGTGGTTTCCTTTCTCTGTCCCTCCACTTTTTTGTTGTTTTATCATCAAAGGTAGAATAAAAAAATGATCTTACAAAGTCCTTCAGGGCAGGATAGAGGAGTGGGCGATACATTATTTAAAAAAAGGCAGATGGACTTCCCTGCCATTCCAACTTCCTTTCAAATAGGAGAACATGACAACCTTTTCCTTTTACATAACGTGTGGAGAGTTATCAAATTTAACACTACACAATCTTTCATTAAAGCTATAAGTTTATTTCAAGTCTGAATTCTTAGGTAAAAAATAAATGTTAGGTACGATGTCATGTCCAAGTTACTAATTGAGGTAAACCCAGGCTGAGCTTAATAGAATGAAAATACATTTAGCAGTGAAATAAGGGGAGGAAATGTCAGCCAAATCATGAATCCTGTTCCAAAGATTAATTAAAGTGTTATGACAAGGCTCATGTTAATTTAACTATGCTCTCAATAAACTACTCAGTAGGCAGGCACCAACCATCACCTGCCAGTTGTTATTTTGGAGCTGAAAGACCTTTATTCCCTACCTATAAAATAAAATATATAAATGTGTATGTTGGGGTGGACATTTTTATGTGGGAATAACATTAAATGAGACTGATATACAATTCAATAATCGACACACAGTCTCAGCTGCAACATGCCACAAATGCCCGACCGCACACCAATGGGAAAAATAGCCCTTTCTCCCACCCACCCAATTCCCCTATAAAGCACATGGAGACAGCTGTGTCTCTCTATAAAGAGGAACTGCGAATGGTGTGGCAAAGCGAAGGGCAAGGCAGACATGGCAAAAGCAAAGCCAAATATGTCAGAGTGCCAAAAGGGGAAATCCATTCAGAAGACACAAAGGCAGAGAATCTGGTTAGACAGCCACATTTCAAAAAGTAGAGAGAACTTTATGCTGATGCCATCTGTCTATATTGACTTCACAGAAAATGCTGGGTTGACAAAGGTGAAATAAGGTGTACACGGTGGCAAATTTGCACGATGTCACCCCTGGGGCCTCAGTGGGCACAGGCTGCCTCAGAGGAGTGCTGAGTAGAAACTCGCTGCCTGGTGGATTTTTCTCTTCCTGCCTCTACACTTCCTCCCAAACTGGTGTTTCACTCCTAGCTGAGCACAAAAGACATTCAACACACGCTAGCTTATTAGTTCAGTCTCTTGTACTTTCCAAATTACTATTCCAAGGATCTCTTCTCCCTTTTGTTCTTTTGTAATTTACTCTTTTTAGATAAACCTTCACTGAGGCCATTTGAGTTTGCCAGTATTTAAGAAGAGATCAAAGATAATTTGTCTGAAGAACACAGTCACTTCAAGGTTGTTGTTTTTTTTTCTTCTATATCTGATCTGTTCCCCTCATGTATACGTATCTTCTCTAAATCCTATACAGCTTTGCTATAATGTAGTTTTCTAGACTTTTTGTGCTAAGTATCTGGTAAGGTGTCCGAACTTGGGTGGCCAAGAGAAGAGCTTCTATTTTTTTCTGTGTGGCCATGCTACATTTATCCATTATCCATCTTTGATGTTGGTGTTTTCTTGTTTTAGGGCCCGCACTATTATTGGAAACTCTGATTATTTGCATGTGCATTGGTTTTGAGTTGTTTAGCATGGTCTCTGTTGGGTGGTATCGGTGGGAGTTAGTTTTTTTTAATATATATTGACCACAGATTGCCTCATGTCTTTCTCAGTCTCCTCTTTAGGGGCTCTCTGTTATAACATGAACAGTGTTTCTTTTTTGTTTTATTTGTTTGACATTTTTGAGGTTAAACATATTTTCCACAGTAGAAATATTATGAATGCCATGACTTTTTTTTTCCCCTCTAGCTCCATTAGACATCTCTTTTATATCTACTCGAACCTTCCTTACCCAATCTACTTTTACAAGGCTTGGGAGAGGCAAGACGACATTGAGGGAGTATGGGAGGAACGCTTCTGATCAACAACTTTAGTCCCCATGACTGTAGGCTTCAGATCCACAAGTACAGTCGCATTCTCTCTCTCTCTCTCTCTCTCTCTCACTCACACACACACACACACACACACACAGTTATTTGTGAACCCTAATGTTAAGAAACCATCTGGAACGTTTTTAGTTTGTTCAAACCCCTAGAACACCAACCAGCATAGCAAAGAAACCTATACAACAGTCCTCAGCTTAATTAGTCATTAGAGAAACACAAGTCAGATCACACCGTGATACCTCTATTCACCTACAAGAACGACTGACATGAAAAAGGCAGACAATACCAAGAGTTGGCAAGGTTGTAGAACAGCTGGAATTCTCATACACTACGGTGGGAGTATAAATGGGAAAAATAACTTGGGAAAACTATTTGGCAACATCTACCAAGCCGAATTCTACCCATTGACCTAGTGATCCCAGTCCTATGTGTATGTCCAATAGAAAGATGTGTTTAAACATTTTATCACAATACTATTTGTAATAACCTCTAAGGAGAACCAAGCCAAATATTTTGTGTCGGATTCATCCAGTGGAATATGACACATCATCAGAATGAGCAAACTATTGATTTAGGCAACAACATGGATGAATTTAAACATATAACAAAGAAAAAAATTTTTAAGCCCAAAGAGTACATAACATATTTTCAGAAACCAAAGAAATAAATCTGTGTGTTAGAATTCAGGCTGTTACTTACCTTTCAGAGGATGAGCGGGGAAGGAGATATGAGTGGATTTCAGGGTTGCTTGCAGTATTCTCCCTCTTAATCTGAATAGTGGTTATGTGAATGGGCTCACTTTGTATATAATTATGCAGAATAAGTTATATAATTAAGATTTTGTGCTTTTCTGTCAGTATGCTGAACTCCAGTAAATATTTACCTAAAATAAAACAAAAGAAAAGAATATAATTTAAGGGGGATAGGAGGGAAATTGGGACACATCTGTAATACTGTCAACAATAAAAAAAATAATAACAGAGAAAGTAATATCATTTAAATAGTTACTAATCATGCCCATTAACTGTAAATAGAAGAAGCTAAGAGTTGATGAATTTTAAAAAATTAATGGTATCATTCTCACCCAAAAAAAGATAGTTTGAGCCCTAATGTTAAGAAACCATCTGAAACAGATTTTATTTTTTTACACTGGTATCTTTTTTTACACAGGAACCTTTAAACACTTGTAAAATTATTTATAAAATAATAGAAATGCAGATATCAAAGCTAATTAGATTTTACTTTTTGAAAGAAATTGATTTTTCATTTCATTCTTGAAACTTCTACATTTTTCCTATACTGCAGGGGAAAAATTTAAATTTTAATTCTTAGAAAGTCACTAGGAACAGAAAGCAGATTAACCTCATAGTCTTGCTGGTTTAGCAGAAATTTTCAGGCATCGAAGGGAGTTAAAAAGTGAAGCTCTGCCTGCCCATGCTCTTGCTGTCATCGGTCTAAGCGGCTCATTTTTAATTCTTTACACATACATGTAATGAGCAATATAAAATGCCTCTACCTTCAAACCATGGCATTCCAGTTTGATTTACTAAGGTGCGAGGGAAAGAAGAAACCACTTAGTGGTGAATAAAGCAGCCAAATTCAATCTTTTAATTCAGTCTGATTCTTTTGCAGTCACGCAGGCATGACTGAAATGAGTTCTTCTAAAAAAGTAAGAATGACAGTAATTTTAAAATGGTTTGTAAAACAATTATAAAACATGTAGAAAGATCCCCACTCTAACAAAATGGTATTTTTTAAAGATGAAGACAGCCTTGCTATTTCAATCAATGCATAGCTGATTGATTACAAATGATACATTCCTATTATTAATGAGACCTGACAATTCCATTAGACTAATATGCAACAACTGCACTTTAATTCTCTTGATAGCTTATTTATTTTTTTCCCAGAGCTGAGGAATATCCCAAAACGAAAGGAAGGATATTTAGAAGGTGAAATGAAGGTACAAATTTGAGGAGTAAAATAATTGTTTATGTTTCTCTCCTTCTAGATCAAATGATGAAGAATATTAAGGCTTCTATTCCATCAGGAGCCATGCTGTCAATGTTCAAGTAACCCATTCTTCCATTTTTATTCTGTTTGAATAGCTACATTCTAGACAATCAATTTACTGAATACTAGT
>NW_006285040.1:2411719-2412056 GCF_000327345.1 Myotis davidii
CCAAGAGTCCATGTGACTAAACTCTGTTTTATCCAACTTTAAAAAGATGAGCAATTCCTCCAAATTTACAATCTTCTAAGTAATTTGGGTTTAATAGGTTGGATCTCTTAGATTCGAAAACTGTCTGTCCTTGAACAAATCTCTAGGCTGTTTTTCACAGTTTGAATAAAAAAGTGTTTTTGAGAGGCTGAAATAATGATACAAGGTCATATCAACTAACAACTTATTTTCATTTGGCTACATCTTCAGGGGTCCAAATAAGAATTCCATTAAGATAACTGCAGGAAATATGAGGGGAAAATATGTGCAAATAAAACTACCAAAAATAAAGTTTGAA
>NW_006285040.1:2412350-2415423 GCF_000327345.1 Myotis davidii
TGCGTGCGTGTGTGTGTGTGTGTGTGTGTCTGTGTGTGTGTACAGAGACAGACTTACATATTGATGGCAGCTAATAGGCTTACTGACTACCATAATAATGTGTTGAACATTTTCAGAAGGCCTGAGAAATTACCAAAAGGTTTTGAGCAAAGGAGTGACTCCATATAATTACCCTGCCAGATATGCTAGATTAAGGGCTCAAAACTAAAGACCTCTCAGCCTCCAACTGAATTAGCCCAGTGATAAGTGACTGGAGCCTGACCTGAAGCCGTAGCTCTGGCAATAGAGAGGACGGGGTGAATATGAGAGGCACTGTAATTGAAGGGATTTGAAAATGGAATCAAAGTAAGAAAAGGTTTACATGGAGACTCCAAGATTTATTTTAAGATTTCATGTGTTCTTGCCTAGGAAGATAGAGAGCCGTTCAGTTTCCTTGAAATGAGTTGTTAGTCCTAAAGCCAGCAAACATTTTTTATAAAAGGCCAGATAGCAAATATTTTATGCTTTACCAATGATGTGGTCTTTGTCATAACTATTTAAATTCACTATTCTAGCACAAAATCAGCCATAGACATAGACAAATGAAGGATGTGGCATTGTTGCAATCAAACTTTATTAAAACAGACAGAAGGCCATTGTTTCCAACCTCTGCTCTAATCTCTTCCCCTGGGCTATAAACTGGACAGCCAACATTCAGCCTATGGGTACCAGAGACACCACCATTGAATATGTTGTCTTTTCCTAATCTTCCTTTTGTTCAATATAATACTGCATTCTCTAATGTAATAGTGCTTCTTGAGATTAAAGTGAATCCGCCAATTTCCTGAAAAAGTAAAATCCAGTCTTTGGCTAAGGAAGAGTAACTCTGTAGAGCATAGGATATGATCCAAGAGGCTTTCAAACAGGACAGCTGTTTTCAGCATCACCTGTTCCCGTACGATCAACTATACCTGGTACCTTCAATTCCTAATTTTTCCACAGAACTATAACAAGCCTGTGCCTGGAGCTGGCCTCCCCCATGGATAGTCTACAGTATTTTTGGTCTGAAGAACAACTCATAAGTCAATAACCATTCATCCAAATGCTTTCTGGTTTCCAATGTGTTGCTGTATTTGCCTTTCCCATTTTGTTTGGACTTTCAGGTTTTTACTTGCCAAAAATTCTCTGACATTTCAGTGGAATTTCTCATGGGATTAGCAGTGAATATGTGTGATGACTTTCCATGTTTAACTGGCAGGCTTCAGACATGTATATGCAGGGTGGGGCAAAAGGGTTGTTTTTATTGTTGTTCATATGGAACAATAATATAATAATTAATACATAATAATTTTCCATGTTTAACTGGCAGGCTTCAGACATCTATATGCAGGATGGGGCAAAAGGGTTGTTTCTATTGTTCACATGGAACAATAATATAATAATTAATACATAATAAAACAAGAATAAACTTTGTGTTTCACACACTAACAACTGTAAACCTATTTTTGCTACACCCTGTATTTTGATATTCTGACTTCAATGTCATCCAATTGCAAGTGTAACATTGTACCCTTATAGTGAAGAGCAGATTTTTAGTCATAGATTTGCTTGATAGGATCTTAAAACCCACAGAAAGAGATCTTTGATATTTGATTGCTGCCTCTGAAATATGAGATGGTTAGCTACAGTTTTTAGCCTTTAATCTTTATAACTTTAACAATTTCCATCTAAAAATATAGATTGCTTCAAGGTAGGATTAAATGCAGTTTCATGTATTTAATCCAGCTAAAGAATGTCTACCTTCCCTCATGCCCCCACTCACTAAAATTACCTGCTAACCAATTATATCATAAAATGGATGCAGTAATGTTGTCTTTTCCATTGGATACTCCCCCAAATCTGGGGGTATTAGGCATTAATTTAATATTTTAAGAGAATTTAATAAGCATCTATTCTACTGTGGGAAATTTTGCTCCCTCCCAATGCAGCTTACACATCTCTGTTCATCTTTCTTCTCTATTCTATCCCTGCTTTATGCTGTCTTATTTCTTTCTAGAGACCCAGTGCATGAATTTGTGCATGGGTTGGGTCGCTTGGTTGGCAAGTGATCAGGGCCAATTGGGGCCCTCTTGTCCAGTTCTGATTGGGGCAAACCAGGGGGAGGGACTGTGGGAGATGGCTGGCCACGGGAGGTTGGCTGTGGGAGTGCACTGACCACCAGGGGGCAGCTCCTGCATTGAGCATCTGCCCCCTGGTGGTCAGTGCACATCATAGCCACCAGACGGTCATCCAGTCATCTGGTTGTAATAGTTGCTTAGGCTTTTATATATATATACACGCCCCACAGGGCAAAGGGCACAGCCTTAGGTCTCCCCGTACAGCACCAAGAGGGGGGCACAGCCTCAGGTTTCCTGTCAAGCCTCTCTGGGCAGGGGGTGCAGCCTCAGGTCCCCCGGCCCTGGCATAAGGGCGCAAGGGCTCAAGGGCCCAAGGGTGTGAGGGCGTGATGACCATTTGCATATTAGTTCTATTATTTAGGATAGATGATTTCTTTTCTATGTTCACTGATTTTGGCTCATAATCATCATGACTCACATTAGTTTTCTATTTCTGTGTAACATATTGCTACAACCTTAGTGGCTTAGACAATACCTATTTACTAGTTCACAGTTCTGTAGATCCAGACAAGCTTGAATGGGTTCTATGCTTAGGACTGAAATTAAGGTGTTCCTTGGGCTGGGCTATTATCTAGACTCTCTGGGACAAAATCCACTTTCAAGCTTATGGATGCTGCTGGCAGATTTTGGTTATTTGTGGTTGTATGACTGAAGTGCTAGGTTTCTTGCTGGCTGTTAGCCAGGGGCCTCCCTCAATTTCTTAAGACAATCAACATTCCTTCTTACATGACCCAGTTCATCTTCAGAGAAACAAGGGTGCATAAAGCCCTTCTCAGACTTCATATCTCTCTGACTTCTTCTGCTATGAGCCAGAGAATGCTCTGATTTTAAGGGCTCCTATGATTAAATCAGACTTACTGAGATAATAGCCTCATTTTATTTATTTATTTTTATCTTTATTGTTGAAAGTATTACAG
>NW_006285040.1:2434729-2440616 GCF_000327345.1 Myotis davidii
GCACAGCCTCTTTCCTGTCAAGCCTCTCTGGGCAGGGGGTGCAGCCTCAGGTCCCCCGGCCCCGGCATGAGGGCGCAAGGGCTCAAGGGCCCAAGGGTGTGAGGGCATGATGACCATTTGCATATTAGTTCTATTATTTAGGATAGATGATTTCTTTTCTATGTTCACTGATTTTGGCTCATAATCATCATGACTCACATTAGTTTTCTATTTCTGTGTAACATATTGCTACAACCTTAGTGGCTTAAACAATACCTATTTACTAGTTCACAGTTCTGTAGATCCAGACAAGCTTGAATGGGTTCTATGCTTAGGACTGAAATTAAGGTGTTTCTTGGGCTGGGCTATTATCTAGACTCTCTAGAACAAAATCCACTTTCAAGCTTATGGATGCTGCTGGCAGATTTTGGTTATTTGTGGTTGTATGACTGAAGTGCTAGGTTTCTTGCTGGCTGTTAGCCAGGGGCCTCCCTCAATTTCTTAAGACAATCAACATTCCTTCTTACATGACCCAGTTCATCTTCAGAGAAACAAGGGTGCATAAAGCCCTTCTCAGACTTCATATCTCTCTGACTTCTTCTGCTATGAGCCAGAGAATGCTCTGATTTTAAGGGCTCCTATGATTAAATCAGACTTACTGAGATAATAGCCTCATTTTATTTATTTATTTTTATCTTTATTGTTGAAAGTATTACAGATGTCCCCCTTTTTTCGCATTGACCCCTTCTAGTTCACACCTGCCCCTTCCCCAGGACTTCACCATACTATTCTCTGTATCCATGGGTGATGCATATATGCATATATTTATTTTTTTTTTGGTTGAATTCTTCTCACCCACCTACTCTCCCCTTTTTCTCTGAGATTCAACAATCTGTTCCATGCTTCTATGTAAGAAAGACATGTATCACATGACCTCACTTATATGTGGAATCTGAAGAACAAAATAAAGTGATGGAAAAAAATAGACCCAGAAATAATAGCTTTATTTCAAAGTCAACTAAATAATATAATATGAGCATAGAAGTAAAAACTTGACATATAAGGAGGTCCTGTACATTAGGCTGAGACATCTTTGACTAGTCATTTTAGATACTCCACCTATCACACTTCTACTCAATCTGTAGAAGTACCACTGTAAACAAGAATATATAAGATATTTCACTGAAAATTTGGGTTAGCACAGAGGACTATAACTCAAAACACAAAATAGTTTAAAACAGACTATCAGATGTCACTGTGTTGAAAACTTGCTTGTTACCTGCTTTTGGGAATTTCTTGATGGTTTGTTCTTCAAGTGGGTTTAACATCTAGTGATTTTATGAGATTTGTGTCCTTTTCTTTGCCTTACATGTCTATTTTTCCCCAAATCTAAGTTGCCTCAGTTATTAGATCTTCCAATTTCTGGATAAAAAAATTCCAGTTTTCTATGTAACAATTTATAATAGTTACAAATTCTTCTTAGAAACAATTCTCACAGTTTCAGAAAAGTGAGGAAATTCGCTTTTCATATCTAAATATGCCCATTAACAAAATTAGAAATTTCTTCCTAAAAAAACGCTCTGCTTTTTGCTATCTCTACTCTTCCAAACCCTTAGTCTTATGTCAAAGTTGTGTGTGTGTGTGTGTGTGTATGTGTGTGTTTCACTTAGTAAACATTAGATGTAAACTGCTTAGAACAGTCTCAGAAACATAGCTCAAAACAAATGTTGGAAAGCACTTTTAGTCCTAGCTGGTTTGGCTCAGTGCATAGAGTGTCAGCACGCAGTCTGAAGAGTCCCAGGTTTGATTCTGGCCAAGGGCGTGTACCTCAGTTGCAGGCTTGATCCCAGGCCCTGGTCAGGAAGTGTGCAGGAGGCAACCAAACGATGTGACTCTCAAATCTATGTTTCTCTATCTCTATCTCTCCCCTCCTCTTCCATTCTCTCTAAAATTTAATGGAAAAATATCCTTGGGTGAGGATTAACAAAAACAAAAGAAATAACAAAAAAAGAAATAAAACATTTTTATTGGAGACACAGTAAGATAGTTGATCATTTAGTACTCCTCAAATAACATTACCTAAACAGCAGCTACAGCATTACTCAATTACCAAAACCAGACAAAGACACTATAGAAAATAAAATTATAGGCCAATATCCCTGATTAACATAGATGCAAAAAATCCTCAACGAAATGTTAGCAAACAGTATTCACTAATACATTAAAAAGATCATGCACCTTGATCAAGTGAGATTTATTCCTGAGATGCAAGTTTAGTGCAATACCTTCAAATTAATTAATGTGATATACTACACAAACAAAATGAAGGATAAAAAGAATATAATCCTATGAATGGATGCATAAAAAGCATTTGAAAAATTCCAACATCCATTTATGATAAATATTCTCAACAAAGTGGGGATAGAAGGAACATACCTCAATATAATAAAGGCCATATATGACAAACCTTCAGCTAACATCATATTCATGGTGAAAAGCTGAAACCTTTTTCTTTAAGATCAGGAACAAGACAAGATGTTCACCTTGACCACTTCTATCCAATATAATATTGGAATTTCTATCCATAGCAATCAGATAAGAAAAAGAAATAAAAAGCTTCCAATTACAATGAAAAAAGTAAAATTGTTTTTATGTTTGGATGACATGACACTATATATAAGAATTCCAGCCGAAACCAGTTTGGCTCAGTGGATAGAGCATCGGCCTGCGGACTGAGGGGTCCCAGGTTCGATTCCGGTCGGGGGCATGTACCTGGGTTGCGGGCACATCCCCAATGGGAGATGTGCAGGAGGCAGCTGATCGATGTTTCTCTCTCATCGATGTTTCTAGCTCTCTATCTCTTCCCCTTCCTCTCTGTAAAAAGTCAACAAAACATTTATTGATTTAAAAAAAAAAGAATTCCAAAGATTCCACAAAAAACACTATAGAACTAATAAATGAATTCAAGAAAGCAGCAGGATATAAAATTAATATTCAGAAATTGTTTTCATTTTTATAAACGAATAACAAACTATCAGGAAGAGTAATTAAGGAAACAATTCAATTTATGATTGTATCAAAATAATAAAATACCTAGTAATAAATTTAACCAAGGAGGCAAAAGATTTGTATTTAGAAAATTATCAGACATTACAGAAAGAAACTGAAGAAGATACAAACAAATGGAAGGATATACTATGCTCATAGATAGGAAGGATTTAACATCATTACAATGTCCATAACACCCAAAGCAATCTACAAATTCAATACAACTTTTATCAAAATATTAATGGCATTTTTACGTAACTAGAACAAGTAATCTAAAAATTTATATAAAACCACACGAGAATGCAAATATCCAAATAAATATTGAGAAAGTAGAACAAAGTTAGAGGTATCATGCTGTCTGATATCAAATTGTGCTACAAAGCTATAATAGTCAAAACAGTATGGGGGGCATAATGGACACAGAGATCAATGGAACAAAATAGAGACCCCAGAATCAACCCTATTTAGTCAATTAATCTAAGGAAAGGAAGCATAGTATACAGTGGGATAAAGTCAGTCACTTCAATAAATGTTGTTGGGAAAACTGGACAGATACATGCAAAAAAGAAAAATAAACTAGATCTCTTTCTTACACCATATACAAAAACAAGCTAAAATGAATTGAAAACTGAAATGTAAGACCTGAAATCAAGAAAACAAGAAAAGAAACTCTGTGACATCACACTTAAAATATTATTTTGGATATGTCTCCTTGGATAAGGTAAACAAAATAAAAAGAAACAAATGGGTCTAGATCAAACTAAAAAAAGTTTTTGCACAGTGAAGGAAACCATCAACAAAACAAAAGATAACCTACTGTTTAGAAGTTATTTGCCAATGACAAATCCAAAAAGGGGTTAATATCTAAAGTATATAAGGAACTCATACAAATTAACACCAAAGAAACAAAACAATCCAATTAAAAAATGGGCAGAGGATCTCAATAGACATGCTCCAAACAGGACATACAGATGGCCAAGAGACATATGAAAAGATGCTCAACCACTAATCATCAGGGAAATGCAAATCAAAACCATAATGAAATACAAACAAACAAAATAGAAAAAAACTTATAGATGCAGAGAACAAATTAATGGTTGCCAGATGGTAGGCAGATTGGGGGAGGTGAGTGAAAAAGGAGAAGGGATTAAGAAATACAAATTGCCAGTTATAAAACTAGTCACAGGATGTAAAGTATAGCATAGGGAATATAGTCAATAATATTGTAAAAATTATGTATGGTATAGGTATGTAATAGATGTATCAAGGTGTTCACTTTGTAAGGTATATAAAGTCTAATCACTATGTTGTACACCTGAAACTTCTATAATATTATATGTCAAATGTAATTGAAAAAATTGAAAAATTTTTTAAAAGGTAAAGAAATATAAGGTGTAGAAATACATTAAATGTAGGCAAACAGAGAGCTTTGACCAAGATCTCTACCAGGATTAACAGTGACCTGGCTATGTTTCACCAGGATGTGAGGAGAAACATCTGGGCAGCCGGCAGAGAGAACACAGATCCCTCTGTCTATCCATCAGCTGAATTTGCCTGTCTCCCTAATTGAAGCTGTATGCACATTCTTAGGCCAGCGATCCTGTCTCCTGTGTTTTAGGTAATCCAAAGTATGCAGTATGCGCTCGCTCTTTAATAATGATTAATATTGCATCTCACTCCCTGGGCAGTGCTCCCAGTATTGATGATGTCAGTGAGGATGACGTTTCCCAGGAAAACATGCAGGGTAAATTTTTTGGATTGGTCCCAGTTAGAAGTTGAAGAGGAACTAAAGCTTGTCATGCAATAAGTTATGAACCTTAAAAAAACTCACAAATATAGAATGCCCAATTGTCCTCTTGTCTTTTGTTCTCCTTCCCTTTTATTTGCTATATGTTGTATTCATAATGTACTTTATAAACACACATAAATTTATACTCCAACTCAAGAAATAAAAAAATTAGCAAAAATATATATAATAGACCTAACAACAGGCGATCAGAGGCACGAAGAGAGCTGATGCTGACCACATTTCTACAGCTGATTTTGGAGACCCCTGCTATGCTAAAGGAGCCAACCATTGTTCCAGGATCTTGAAGACACCTGAGTGAGGGGAGATACATGTGACGGGTGGTAGGGAGATTGGGTTGAGACAATACACACATGAGCTGGGACAGCATCCATTGACCAACTAGTGTGGAATTAGTTCAATCACTTAACAGCCTTTCTCAAAAAATAAGCACTATTGTGAATTTTCTAATCATTCTATTTTGCAAACATGTAAATAATCACAACCACACACATATACATATTTCCATGATTACTAAGCATTTTAGAAGAGATACTCTTTCAATAAACTTGTAAAGGGCATTAACTGCAGGAGTTTTATTGAAAAAGGAGAATGTGTCTGTTTAATAAAATGTTTCAGGACTCTGTTAGGCATACTGGGATCTGGGAAATGAAATTTTAAGGGACATCATTGCCCTAAGTTCTGTGAAAATAAAAGAAACAAAATATCAATGTATTTATCTATCTAGCTATCATCTATCATCTTCCTATCTTATATTCTATCTTATATATATACTAGTGGCCCAGAATTCATGCACCAGTGGGGTCCCTCGGCCTGGCTTGCAGGATCGGGCCATAACTGGTTCTTTGATCCCCCAAGGGGTCCGGGATTACAAGAGGGTGCAGGCCAGGCCGAGAGACCACACCAGTGCATGAATGGGGCCAGAAAGAGACATGGGAGGTTGGCCAGCAGGGAGGGACCACAGGAGGGCTCCAGGGCATGTCTAGCCTATCTCACTCAATCCCAATATATATGGTCTATACCTGCAGTTCTCAACCTGTGGGTCGCGACCCC
>NW_006285040.1:2440974-2474423 GCF_000327345.1 Myotis davidii
CACATATATAATTACATATTGTTTTTGTGATTAATCACTATGCTTTAATTATGTTCAATTTGTAACAATGAAATTGGGGGTCACCACAACATGAGTAACTGTATTAAAGGATCGCGTCATTAGGAAGGTTTAGAACCACTGGTCTATACATATACACACACTCAGGTTTGGGTCCTTAATTTACTAATTTTGATCAAACATTAATAGTATGATGACTTCTAGTCCTCCTAATGCCCTTGTATTGATTTTGTGCATGTTTAGCTAATGAGCCAGTTAAGAAGAGTAACACTCAGTCCTTACCATCTTGGTCTGCCCTTCTCTGTGGAAAGTGCTATCTGGATATGAACATACTCATGAAATCATTGTAGGGAACTCAAACACATCTTTGTGACCATCATTCAATCAGTAATGATGTTTGTTACATAAAATTATATCCAATGTTAGCATCATTTATGATAAGATTAGTTAATATAAAGTAAAACTTCAGAGTGTTTTTGTGAAGCTAAGCATCAGAATGGATCTTTCTTAATAAGCTGATCCTAGAGATCTGCAGTCAGATACTTTCTGTGACAGACTCTATAACTAGTTTGAATTTTTGTCTTTGTGTTGTGAACCTCACTGCTCTTCAGTGTCCTTCTTTGTTAATGTTCGCCTCATCCAGAATTAGTTCCATGCCTGAATTATTGCACCCCCAGATGGCAAACACAGCTCCCTGGTCAACCCTAGCTTCACTAATGGCAACTCTAATCATGTAACAGTAGTGAAGCCTAGTGAATAAAATACCCTCTATCAGAAAAAACATTATCTATTTATGTCTATACTTATAGCTATTTCTATTTATCACTACCTATTTAAAATTAGTCCAGAAACCATGTTTTCATTTTTTGATCCAATATGAGCTCTGATGATTATAGATATTTTAAAGGTAATAGAAATAAGTATTTCAAATCAGTGCACTAAAAATTCCCAAATGTATAATCATTTTGAAGAGAATACTCTGCCACTTCTCATAACTTCATTTTAAATCTCAACAAATCTATCTTCAAAGTTTTATTTTGTAGTCAATATTCTGTGTTCTAATATGTAGAGCTGAGACTATGGGAAAAGGGGATAATATGAAAATGCTTGTGAAAATTTTATGTATAACATGATGAAGATAATATTAATACAATAAATTAGCTATTAAAATTTAGTTTAAGATACTATAAAGTACTATAGAAATTGCTTAATTTGCTGACTTCTTCTTTGGCAAAAACTTAGTTGTTTTTATACTTTCTTTCTATAGGCAACTTTAAACATTTTTGTCTTTATTTTCTCTCCATTAATCTGTCTTTACATATCCAACAATATCTTGTATGGTTACAGAGTGAGCTTCGTTTCACATTTGAAATTTCAACAACCAGATCAAAAAAGCTCAAGTTACTTTCCTTTAAATAGCTTCTGGCAAAGAATTCAGACATAGGTAAATTACTATTTACAGGCTGTAAGCTGTCAAATTCTAGATAAAGATTTAAAGAATCTATGGTGGAGAAATCTACAAGTGTTCAGCAGCTCAGTATGAATCATAATGTTTTGTTTGGGATTTGTATGTATTTTATGAGAAAAATCCTACCTTCCTGGCTTTCATTATATACTAGAGGCCCAGGGCATGAATTCATGCACAAGTGGGGTCCCTCGGGGTCGCCTGAAGAGATCAGGCCCCAGCTTGCACCCCCAGCCTTGTAGCCCCGCAGCTGTACCTGGCACCCTGCCTTGGCCTGGCACCGTCCCCTCACGTATTCCACCATCCCGCCTGCAATCGGTGGAATGATCAGGCCCCCGCTTGCTCCTGCCTTGGCCTGGCACCGCCCACTCCACCATCCTGCTGCAGTCCTGCTCTCATCGGGGCCCATCAGAGCCAACAGTGCCTCCACTGCCACCTGCTGTCATCACCGCGTTGCCAGTGCCTGACATGTTCAGCACTGCCCCTGGTGGTCAGTGTACATCATAGGGGGCAGTCGAACGACTGCCTGTAAAGGTAAAGTCTGGTAAACAGGAAAAGATGATCAGATTGGGGGAAACACCTACAGGTGTTCAGCAGCAGAGAATAATATGCAGATTTTCAGTCCTAATGAAAATGTCCATCAGCCTTCTGATGAACTTCTCACATTTATTATGCTAACTACTGCACTTAGCCTCCAGCAAGAAACCCTACATTATCTTATTTAATCTTCCTTACTTTGATGATTAATACAATCAAGTTAACCAAAAAGATCAAGTTTATAGATATTCCGGTATTTGGTCAATGCAGTTTGCCACTGAATTTCATTTATTGCCTTAAATTGAGAACTCTGGGTAAAATGCATTAGAAACTCTCTTCCCTTCGCAGATCCGCCGTCCTCAGCAGCCTGCTTATAGCAACAGTTTACCTGGCAAACACTTTCTGAAAGATCTGAAATTTCAGACTCTAGTCCCCTCTTTTGGCTTTTCCTGTGAATTAGTTTACTTATTAGCACTAGGCATGCCTGCTTTTAAAAATGAGATGTGTCAGTCATTTGGGGGCCAGATGTGTATGTCCTCTTGATTCTAAGCCCAACAATTACAAACCCCTTCCTCACACCACTCTTATAAAGTATTATTTTCTTAAATCAGTGGCTGAGTACTACATTGCATTTACTCTCTGAGTCAAAAGAAAGTGATGTATGTTTTTCTTCTTGGGAATTCAAAAGTGTACCTCTTTCCTGTTCCTTTGCACATTTTATTTCATTTGTTGAAAGTACATGAAAGACTAGATTTTAAATGTTTTGTGAATTTATCAAGAAGAAATCTTATATTTTATGTTTAAGATGATATTAAGATATTTTTTTAGTGGCCTAAGTGTTTGAAAGCTAATTGGGAAAGAATTAATAATTTTAGAACATTCCCTTTTCATAGAATGTAAAGAAGTCATTGTTTCATCTTTAAGGCAATAGCAAAAGTAGGTTTTACTTAAAACATAATGATGGTTTAAAGTCAACTCCCAAGGTCCCTAGACTATTTATTTGCTTGGTTATATAACACACGGAAAGACTTTTCCTTATAAATTATTAATGATTTATGGTCAACTAAAGACTTTAAAAACAAAAAGGACATACCACTTTTAACCTTCTATTAATAGGAAAAATTGCAAAGCAGTTGAAATTGCCCTTTGTAGTCAATTCTGTGATTGAGAAAACCAATTTGAGGTATTAATTCCAATATATGTGCAATCATTCTCAACTAATTGCCACAGATGGAAGTAGCTCTTAGAAATCAGAACTACTTAAAATATCAATACTAGTTCCAGAATTCCATATTAGAAATTTGTGTCAATCATGTAGAAACCCAAATGCCTCTTTCCAGTTGGAAAGATCTCACTGAATCCAAATAGCAGACCTAACCAATTCTGAACATGTAAAATATCTTTCAAAAATATAACCCCTGTAGTGAAGCTTGGGATACAGAAAACCACAAAATGTTATACGGCATTTCAGATTTTGTGCAATTATTGAGCTGATGAGTGATTTACAGTGTTTTTAAAGCTTATAGCCAACAAACATTATAAATACTGAAGAATATAAAAGCAGAAATAAACCAAAAAATGTTTTAACGTTTAAAAAAGTGACTGGGAGAAAGGGAGGGTGTTTCTGAAATTAGTCTTTTATCTGGCAGCCTGGTTAGAGAGAAATGCTATGCAACACTTCCAGAAAACATGTAAATTGCATTCTGTGAGTTTTTAATTAAAAATGCAATCACGGGACATTATTAGGGGACCTAAAAGATGTGACATAAGCGTGGTGTGCAGCAGAAAGCTTCACAAAGCCCCCTTTTGCTAGGGTGAAGAGAACCCTACATGATTATTGAAATAGAAGAGTGGGAATATTGGTGTGGGATTTTTAGGACTTCTGGATATCAATGAGATCTGGCTGTTGCCAACATGGCCTCAAAAATGATAGTTAAAAGCCTGTGGTGTAGCCCTGGGACTCACTGCAAGTGGTTTTAGAAGGTTCTCCAAGCTCAGTGTCAGAATGGGCACAGCAGCTCACAGCAACTTTGCTTTAAAGGTGATAAATATTCTCTCAGAGGGTGCTTTGGGGAAAAAATAGCAGCATGCATTTTTTTTTTTATTAGAAGCGAAGGAAATCTTTCATGTAGGGAATTTGCTGCTCTCAGTGGAGACTAGGCTTACCTATTTATCATTGAGAATTTCCCTTTTTTTGAGGGGATGGCCATCTAGGGTCTTAAATAAGAGATGCTGACATGAAACCCAAGAGTAAGGATAAATGTGCCCATTCCTATGAGATGTATTAGTTTTAGGTCTAATATGGTCAAAATATTTTTGCTAAAGGCAGCGGAAGGCGAATAGATGAGAGTAAGGAGACAGTAAACTTTTCTTCCTTAAAACTATTTACATAAACTTTCTAATACTTCAACACACTACCATTTATGAAGCCAGGTGCTTTTTATTCTTTATCTCATTGAATATGCACAAGTTATCATGACGGTTAGTTGTATGTTCATTTTACAGATGTGAACATGGATGCTCAAAGAAGGATACTAACTTGCCCAAGAGCGCATATACTGGGATGCCAGGCTACGAAGGCTAGTCTGCCCTGGGACCTGCACTGCTTTCCCAGATGTGCTTAAAAGTTTCTTGGGTGTAACATGTGTTGGAGAGCCCTCTGGCCTAAAGCAGCCAGTCCATATGTAGCATGGTGGTGAAATGGACTCTCTAAATTGATAAACCGACATGGTCACAGGTCTGCTTCAAGTTGGATATACTTGCAACCTGGTTGTTATTGTTCCCGATTGTTGTCCAGCTCTGTATTCTAGCCTGATTCTATTATTGTCTGCAATGTTGATGGTAACCACAGAAAGAGCAAAGCACACCAATAAAAACCTAAGGCTAGGCCAGCATGGCTCAGCGGTTGAGTGTCGACCTATGAACCAAGAGGTCATGGTTCGATTCTGGGTCAGGGCATGTACCCTGGTTGTGGGTTCGATCCCCAGTGTGGGTGTACAGGAGACAGCTGATCAATGATTCTCTCTCATTATTGATGTTTCTATCTGTCTCTCCCTCTCCCTTCTCTGAACTCAATAAAAATATATTTTTAAAAAATCTAAGCTATGTACATGAGATTATACTATATTAGTAACCATGAACACATTGGCTGGCTATCCACATCAGTGCATGCTAAAAGTGCATTGTGCCAATATCTCTCATGCTTCTAGGAAGTGAAGATAATCTGAAATTTTAAGAGAAGTAGTTTGTCAAGCCATTTTAGTTGGTGCTCGGCACCATAAGTTATCAAAATGCATTATTTCATGCTCTGTATTTTTAAATGTCTAATTATTTTCTCTTCTGGACTTACAGTCTTAAATGCAGTAAAGTGCTAAAGTTTGACTATATTGATCATAGCCTGCATTAATCTTGCAAAATAAGCATTAGGTTTCAAAAGACCTCATTTGAATCAAGTATAAAGAACAAGCACCCACTTTCGGTCATTCCTGAAACAATATTTCATGCTTTCAATATAGGCACTTTAGAAAACTATAAAGGCCAAACACTCCCTCTTTATCATTGTGATTAGATATGTAAGTGTCAGGGACAATTAGCTCCTAAAATCCTGCAGGATTTATCCTTGAAGGAAAGAGCCAAGGGCTTACATCAACAATTTAACCCGGTGTGTCACAGGAATGTTTAAAACATGCAAACCCTGGCTAGTGTGGCTTAGTTGGTTGGGCATCCGCCCATGCACCAACAGGTCTCCATTTGGATTTCTAGTCGGGGCACATGCCAGAGTTGTGGGCTCAATCCCAAGTAGAAGGCATGCAGGAGGCAACTAACCTATGTTTCTCTCTCACATCTACTAGTATGTGTTCTTTCTCTCTCTCTCCCTCCCTTTTTCTTTAAAATCAATACAAAACATACTAATAAATAAAACATACACTACGCAACTATTTAGTCGGGGCACTGACTCTTTTCCCTTAGACTGTCACATAAAAAATGACAACAGCCGAGACAGCAATAACTGTCAAGTATGAATGAATAAAAATTAGACCGCCCTAAACAGTTTGGCTCAGTGGATAGAGCATCGGCCTGCGGACTGAATGGTCCTAGGTTTGATTCCGGTCAAGGGCATGTACCTTGGTTGCAGGCACATCCCCAGTAGGAGGTGTGCAGGAGGCAGCTGATCGATGATTCTCTCTCATCAATGTTTCTAACTCTCTATCCCTCTCCCTTCCTCTCTGTAAAAAAATAATAAAATATATTTTTTTAAAAATTAGACCTATTTTTGTCAGATCAGTAAAAAATATATATTTTGGTGTGCCGCAGAATTTAGTAATTAGTTTATCTGTGTCATGAGATGAAAAAGGCTGAACATCGCTGGCTTACATCATGGAGAGAGGGGGCTGAGGAATGTCTCAAGGTCTTAGAACCTGCATTGTTTTAGTGGTCAGGAAGAGAAAGGCCTTTGGTTAACGTGACAGGAGGAAATTCCAGACTCTTGGTAAAATCAATATTCCTAGTAGGTGCTATGTCTTACTTTCATTATCGTTAATTCAGAGAGAGGCATTTAGGGATTTGTGGTAGAATTTAAAACATTCTTAAGCTTCAATCAATATAAATGGATTCAGACATAGAGTAGAAAATGAAAAGTCAGAGAGAAAAAAACTTGTGTTTTGAAATTACTCAAAATTCTGATTCAGCGACATGGCCACAGTATCCTTTTCTGAATGTGACTAAGATGTGTTTTCTCTGTCAAGGCTCTACAGGAGGATTGTTTTCTGCACAGGAAATGGTCCAAGGATGAAAGCTTTAAAAACAACAACAACAGTTTAATGTTTTGGAATATCTTTTAAGTAGATATGACCTACAATTAGTGACTTTTTAACTGCTTCACTTTTACACTGTAAAATGTTACCACAAATGAGTCTCTCAGATAGTTAGACTCTTGATCCTAGTTTGACATTTTAAAATAGGATTTCCATACATGGCCAGCATGGCTCAGTGGTGGAGCATCCACCTTTGAACCAGGAGATCATAGTTCATAGTTCGAGTCCTGGTCAGGGCACAGGTTGTGGGCTCACTCCCCAGTAGGGGGCATGCAGGAGGCACCTGACCAATGATTCTCTCCAATCATTAATGTTCTGTCTCTCTCTCTCTTCCTTCTTCTCTGAAATATATGATAGGATTACCATGAAGATCATAATTAATCAGTTCAAAGAAGCAATGGCCCAACCCCAAGGAAAACAATCTCATTGGGTGATAAGCCTGTTCTCTGATATTCTTTCTAAAATACTTGTGTTTTCCAAATGTTGTGATTATAAAATCCTTCAATATTTCTCATCTTGAATATAATTACTCTGTCCCTTTGGAACAGAGGTTAAGTCAGTTAAGTGTGGTAGAAGAATGGTTAGCCTTTCCCCATGTGGTCATGCTATTGAGATTGTATTCAGGCCAAGCCCTGTATGTAATATCAGGAATGAAGTGAGTTTGTCTTTGGTGCTTCTCCTCTGATTACTTTCATCTTTCTTCCTCTGCCTTTACAATCTACATAAACACGTGGCTTATACCTGTCTGACCTTTAGTATAATCAGCAGAGGCAGTGTGATTGGTCACTGTAACTATAAGCAGTTCTTTTCATTATAGTGTGAACATGCAGTCTACCTTTCTTTCTCCTTGGCTGGAAATGTCTTAATTTCTGTTTAAATTGGGATTATTGGCTTGACATCAAAGAAAGTAAAAATTAAGGGTATTTCCTGAATAAGGCGCTCATCTTTTTATCTAGTTCTCTGTTTCTCTCATAAAAGAGACATTGCAAATTTATTATAAATGGGCTGAATATTTCATCTCTGTGTTAATCATTGTAAGAAAGTAATACCCTGACTTCAGTTTCCAGAATATAGTTTTACTGCCTGTGAAGCTGTTTTATAATAAACAACTTATTGGAGTTAAGTATATTTTTAGTCTACTTTAACTGGTACACATTACAGTGGTTCTCAACCTTCTGGCCCTTTAAATTCAGTTCCCCATGTTGTGGCCCAACCATAAAACTATTTTCGTTGCTACTTCATAACTGTAATGTTGCTACTGTTGTGAATCAAAATGTAAATATCTGATATGCAGGATGGTCTTAGGCGACCCCTGTGAAAGGGTCATTCAACCGCCAAAGGGGTCACGACCCACAGGTTGAGAACCGCTGCTTTAGATGGTTGTTCATTTGGGAATTTATTATTAAGAAATAAGAGTTTTCAAATTCTGATTTCTTGGAGAAATTCTACAGAAACCCTTTGGAATCTCTCATTGGTCTACATTCACCTGGGTGTAACTACCTCCAGAGATTCATGGCTCTCTTCACTTCCACATTCCAAAAATCTTTTGCTAGTTCCCTCCCAAAGAAGTGGATTCCAGGTGCTTCAGGTCTCAGCAGGAGTGACGGGGGTTCCAGGCTAACAGGAGTCAATCAATTAACATTCCAAAAAATGGCAGTGCTGCTGTCAAAACTCACCCAGCGGCCACTGCACATTATAGCAAATATACAACAGGAAGGTGCCAGCTTCTCCGACCTACACCATGAGCAATCCAACTCCCATCATGCTCTATGGGTGTGGCCACACACACATACAGAATACTGGGATCCCAGCTCTCTCTTTGGCAGCCCCTCACGCGTGGTATTGGAGAAGATTCCTTGGTGAGGAGGAAAGGCTGTCTTTTAAGCCTGTGAAGCGGGAGCCAGGTAGAAAATATCAGATCAGTATTTCCGTGTATATATACTTTATGTCTTGTGTATTTCAGTTTGTCCAAACTTAAGCACAGAACCTGGCACTTGGAAGGCACCTAGCACATTTTATGAAATAACCAGATGAATAAATGAGTTCCCTTGGCGCTTCTTACAGTGCTTACCAAAAGCAGTTAGTGTCTGCTTTTCCGACATTTGCTAGTTAGCCTGTGTTTTGTTTGTTTTTGTTATTTTTTTTTTTTTGCTTTGAACGTGTTTTTCTTTCCTCAATCGCTATCCTGTTCTCCTTGGCTTCCCTGGTTATCCTCCCCTGCCCTCTGTGTTCATTACTTGTGTCTCTCCATGTGCCAGCTCTGGTAGCTGCACCCTGTGCTCATCACTGACTATAGATGCCATCACTGACGTCTGAGGAACTCAACCACAACTTCTTTAATAACTAGATCTTAAAGGAATGAAAATAGGGCCCAGGTGAAAACCAAAGTAGTGTCCACTGTTATATCCGCATACCCTTGTGCAAGGCCTTTTTGCTGCCATGTTCCGCTGTTAGGCAGGCTGCATTCTTCATCTTGATTTTGGGGAAAGCTGTGAAGAATGAGCTTACTGGCTGAAAGGCCTCTTTGAAAATAGGGCAGCACTGCAAACATTTGGCCACAAATGGTATCTTCTAACATCCTTCCCCTGCTGTTATTAGCAAACTTTCTAGTGTTTAAAGCAGGACTGGCTAAGGGTTAAAAACCCTCTCCCCTAAGTAGGGTATCGGTCTTAGTGATCATCACTTTGCCACCATCTGCATCTGTGTTGAAGTGTTCCTTACAAATACATGTTCTTCTCCAACATGTGCTCTTGGTCCCTGTGCTATAATTACAGAATCTTTGGACCTGGAAACCCTGTACCCTACCATATCTCTGTTCACTGCTACATATGTGATTATGGGTTAGTTCACCTAAGCTTTATGAGGATCATGTCCCTAAAAATGCCACCTTTGCTGGATTGTTACAAAGGGAAAATGAGATATTTAAAATGTCTAACCCACAGTGAAATACAGGGTAGAAATTCAATTTATGATAGCAAATTTTTACCCCCATCAATGGCAACCTACTGCCCCCACAGGGTTACTCGTAGTCCAAAAGAAAACATGTCATTGTATTGTTATTCTCATTGAGCAGATCCTATTTTTCCTTAGAAACATTCTTGGTCTTTCCACCCCTTTTGCCACTTCTTTCTCTCAGGGTCTCATCACTGTCCCCTGGACTTGTGTAATATTTCTCCCTTCTTCCAGGCTTCCTTAACTTTAGCTCATTTCCCACAATGCTGGTAGATTTTGCTCCTAAAAATAAGCTACATTAGCACACTTCCTTGCATTAAGCATTTTGGTTGACCCCCTATTGCCTAGTTAAGTTGCTTTATTTTTTTTTAAGTCTCCCCCAAGCCTTTTATTTGGTAATATGGATCATGAATCTCCAAGATGGGGACAGATGTCACAGTTTTACTAAAGTATTTTTCCACTGAAAACTTTTGTTTAAGAGAACACTTTTAGGAAACCATTACACAAGAACACACGGGGTAAGTCAAAACTTCTCAGTAGTAAGTGAAACGTCTCAGCACAAATATACAAAATCTGTTAGGAATTCCTCTCTTCAAATTCAGCTTCTCTTTGTTTTGTACTTTTTGTTCCAAACCTACTGTTCTCAAATACACTCCTTATCATTTTTCCCTCCTTTACAGATAATGTCATTGGTCTCTGAAACACACATTCCAAATATCCTACCATATTTCATATATTACTCAATCTGCTCAACTTGGTGACCTACTGATTCTTTAAGAAACAGCTTGAATGTTATTTTCTCTGAAACTCATTCATTCTTCAATCTCCTGAGCAATGTGGGTACTTTGGGAGTTCATAAGGAAGGATGAACTGTGTCATACCACTCATAACTTTATCACAATGCTATGTGAAACTGTCTGCCTTATTAAAAATAAACTCCATATGGGCAGACATGTCCAGGCTTCATTCTTTTGTAGCTCCTTTTCTAATTCACTGTCTAATATATATAGCTTGTAATTAATGTCTACTAAAATATTTTTAAAATATGCCATAGCTTGAATGACATGTCACACACTCCACACACACACACACACACACACACACACACACGTCACCAAGTGGTGTGGTTAATGACTTTTATCTTTAGGAAACCAAGTAATTACTTCCCACAGCCATTAATCTTTGGAAATCCCTGATTTCAGTGTTCCCAATCATACACATGTTATAAACTGTACTCTTTGGGGACCAAGATCTCTCCAAACTCACTGTAGAATATTCTGCTTAACAAGGACATGACTCTTATATCTTGTGCCAAAGTCAATGGGAAACCATTCCCGATTGACACTTAAGATTCTTCTTGAGCTTCCCCCTGGGCAGCTCCTGTGTACAAATGCAAGAGGAACCTCAGATCGCTTCTTCAAAAACCCAGTTTGCCATCATTCAGTGATGATCCTCAAACCAGTGCCCACTCCTCTCAGACTGACACTTGATAACGGTTTCAATAGGAGAGCAGCTGTTTCCCATTATATGCCTCTTTATGAACAGCATCCAGGTACTGCCATTCCAATTGTTTTATGAATGTGCTCGAGAAATGGCAGGTTGCCAAAGAGGCACCACATGATGATTTGAAACAACACCCCAGACATAAAAAGAAAGAATCCCTCACAGATTGCAATGTGTACAATTTGGGCTGTTTTGCACATCCTCTGCAGCTGTGCATTCATGATGCTATATTTAAGCAAAAATCTGTACAAGAATGAATCACTCTAGGAGATGGGAGCTTGGCGGTCATTTTAAGGATTTGGCTGCAGTGGTTGCCAAGATTCTCTAGCCAGGGTGAACCCTGCCTGTCTTATAATCAACTGGAAGGAGGATATGACTACTTGCTGGAATTTAATCCTTTCACGTATTTTAAGGCTTCTTCAAATTGAGCAAACCCTCATTATTTTCTTTATGAAAGGGCTTACTGTCACTCTCTGCTGATTGTTTTAGAGTCACAGCTGTCATAAAGTTGGGATTTTTAACAGTCATGCAAAGAGAAAATTTTGAAAAGGTAGTTGTGTCAACCCAGTACCTCTTTCCTTATGCTCCTCCTTCCTCATTCTAAGGAAATTAATACTTAAACTGTAATTAATGGGAAGAGGTTTGCTCAGTTGAAATGTAGGAGAACAATTGCTTATCAGCAGGATGCAAATCCAAGTTTAAGAGTCACCACCAGTTTCTCATTGTCAGACAGAAGCAATACTTAAGACACACTTTGCCTAACAAAGAAAATAAAATATTCCATGAATTCATTTACTGATGAAGAAATATGAAACATAGATTAACGAGGGAAAAAATTCTTTGAGTTGTTATAAAATGCCTTGTTTTCAAAGATACTTAAAAGCAGCATTTTTCAGTATGTCTTCTATTTAGAGCTCAGGGAAATGTTTGGAATAGGAGAAGTAAAATTACAGTAGCTCATCTCACAATGCTTGATCTTCTCAAATAAGTTATTACAGTGAGCCAACAGAGTTCAGGAGATCCATTAACACCTTCTCTGAAAAGCACTATCATCTTTTTCCAGAAACCTGTGAAGCTTAGATTTGTCCAAATCTGTTTGTCAATTATCCACATCAAATATTTGTATATTCCTGAAAATAGAGATGGTGATTACATTTCCTATCTTTCTCATACATGTTGAGTATTTTAGCATATTTTTAAAATTCCATCCAAACCATTTCCCAAAATTCACCTCAAATTTGGAACAGCTTATATCTAATTGCTTATATCTATTGTTTATATCTTATATCTATTGCTTGTTTGTTCTTCTTCCAATTCCAGTTGGAATCTTAAGAGTTACTCTTTCCATGAATTTTTTCATCACCTCTTTGATTCATAATTACCTAGTTTATAAGAAGTTGATCTGTGCTAGAATTATGCTTCTTTAAAGTTTCTTCCTCATATTTTGTTTCTTTTTTAAAATAAACTATTTTATATTAGGACTAGAGGCCCGGTGCATGAAAATTCATGCACTCAGGAGGGGGTGGGGCACATCCCTCAGCCTGGCCTGTGCCCTCTTGCAGTCTAGGAGCCCTCAGGGGACGTCCAACTGGGGAGTGGGCCTAAGCCGCAGTCTGGCTTCCCTCTGGGAGAGGCAACCAGTGGACCAATCAGCGGCCATCCCCACTCCCCCAATTGTCCCTCCACCACTGCTGGTTGCCACTGCCTCCATCACCGTCCCCTCCTTCTGCCAGCTGGCATGTGCCTTGGCTGGCCTGGTGCCACCTGCTTGCTGGCCCTGCCCCTGCCCCGACTGGTGGTTCCCTCGTTCGCCC
Organism: Myotis davidii; assembly: GCF_000327345.1. Taxonomy (NCBI): domain Eukaryota; kingdom Metazoa; phylum Chordata; class Mammalia; order Chiroptera; family Vespertilionidae; genus Myotis; species Myotis davidii. The sequence continues at coordinate 2,454,078 of NW_006285040.1, forward strand.
CCCCCCCTGACCTGTCATTCCACCATTTGGTTGATTTGCATATTATGCTTTTATTATATAGGAGATAGTTTTGGATTTTCAGAAAAGTTATGAAGATAGTAAAGACAGTCCCCATGTACTCCCTTCCCAGTTCCCCCTAAACTTAGCATCTTACATAAATACAGTCTATTGATCAAATTTAATAAGCTAATTTTGAAGCATTATTATTAAACAAACTGCATATTTTATTCAGATCATTTTATTTTTTAACTAAGGTCTTTTTCCTGTTCCAAGACCTCATCCAGGATATCACATTGCATTTGGTTATCCTGTCTCTTTAACTTCATCTAGAGAGTGACAATTTCTCAGACATGCCTTGTTTTCATGACCTTGACAATTTTGAGGAATACTAATCAAATGTTTTGAAGAATATCCTTTAACTGGGGTTTATCTGTGTTTGTCTGTTTGCTTTTTTCATGATTACACTGGGGTCATAGGTTTTGGTGAGGAAGGCCACAAGGGTAAAAGGCTATGCCATCACATCACGTCGAAGGTATATGTCATCAACATGATTTATCCCTGTTGATGCTGTGATCACCTGACTGAGGTAGTGTTTGTAGGGTGTCTCTATCATCAAGTTCCTCGCCCTGCCACCTCCTCCAATGCTATACTCTGCAGAAGGAAATCACTAGGTGCAGCCCACACTTAAGGAGTGAGGAATTATGCTCTATCTCCTTGAGGGTGTGATAGCTACATAATTTCTTTCTTTCTTTTTTTGCATTTTCCCTTTATTGAATAAGATATTACAAATGTGTTACATAATTTCTTTGAAATTCATCTGTGCTAGAGATTTGTCTATTCTCCCCCATTAATTTATTTTTGAACATATTCTGCATGATACTATAGTGGTGGAATTGACACTATGAATTTGTGGAAATTCATAAAACTTTGCAGCACGAAGTTAATTGTAATCTTACTGTATGTAATTAAAAAATAATTCGGAAGGCTAGGGGAGTCTAGGATGGAGTAAATACTGTGATAAGAAAACAGCATACATGTATACTGGAATTAAACAATTAAGTAAATTGATGGCTGATGTTAGGAGTCAGGGTTCTCACTACTGGAGTGGGAGGTAACAAACAATGGAAGAAGGCTAGAATATTCCATAAAATAGTGATTTAGAGTTGGAGAAAATATGAACTTACATTTATCCTACTATAGATACAACTGGATACATTTTTAAAGAAATATTTATAGATATGTGTATACACACAGTTAGTAGACACAAATATTTCTTGCTTTGTCTGCTAAAAGGGGTTATAAAAATGACACCTGTCACAGTTCTTGGTTTCTAGTACCATTCCCCAATTGAAGAACCAGGTCTCCTAGTAGAAAGGGATGATTTTAATGTTAGGAAGGAGATGATTCTGGGATGAACCTGGGCTACCTTTTAGTGCCAGAAAATAAGAAAATGATCAAAACAAAATCACTGAAATGGGAGTGTATCAAAGGTGGGAGTGATTACTCAAAAGCCTACTAAAAGAGCTCCCAATGGCTAAAGCTGGGGAATATGCACTCACTAAAATTAGCTCTTTTTCATTGTCTAAATAACAAGTTATTTCTTTGTAATTTTGGGAGCAATATTTTCAAAGCATACAGAATTCATTGTAGAGAGGCCAAATTAATTTGCTAAAATTCATTTATACATATAAAATGTCACTTTTGAATATTTACAATTCCCACTAATAGATTTCTGGATAAGCTCTGAAAACAGTTGCTATGACTTGCTTTGATTTTTACAAATGATTAAATTGCATATTTGGTTTTATATGATTGCTTATTCTAAAAGTAACGAGGTAGCTTTGGGCTATGATTATCTAGTGTCACAAATGATCAATTCTGCTATTTATGTGAAAATTTCTGTTTGAATGTTTGTTTGATGTTGAGTAGATAACATGATTAAAAACTGATAGAAATTTAAAGCAACCAAGCAGAAACCACTTGTGTTAAACGTGGATGGACTCAGGTTGGACATCCTAAAATAATCATAACTGTCCCTAAGTGACAGTACGAAAGAGTAGCTAGTAGGAGGGGTGTGATGGGCTAAGTCACTGGCCTTATCAGGGTTCAAAGCACCTTCCCAAGCACAGAACACTCCTCCCATTCTTTAATATGGACAATCATATTTTTAAAAAATCTTATATGAAGTGTTAAGCAAATGCACTTGAAACAGCCACCCTATCATCCCATCCAAAACCACATTGAACTTCCTAAATCCCTTTGTTTCAGAAAACCTGGAAACATCACTGATTTTGATATTCATATGTCTGTGTCTATACAAAATGTTTGACTAAAACAATCATAAACTCACTACTGTGAACAAAGATATTAATATATTTAATCCAAATGTTAAGCTAACTTCACAGTTCCTTGAATACTTGAATTAGCATGACGTCAGTCCCCTATCAAGTTCTTCTTTCCCTTTCTAGGGTAATACTACTCCTTTAAAATTCAATTAAGGTTGTGTTCGCACTTTGCTGCGTGCCTCTTTAGAGTTGAGAACAGAAAAAGTATCATTCTATGCCCCTAGCTTAGAGAAATGCCCCGAAACTGTGGAGGTCAAGTAATGAGATGCTGATATAGAGATAGTCTACTAGCCGAATCATTGTTGTGGATGAAATTGCAAAAGGGCAGTGTGGATCTCAACCATCTTTTAATTATAATTGGAGAATCTACTGTTTGTGACACTGACTCCTCCAAAATACTTAGTGACACCGGAGGCTCTAAGTTGGCTTTAATTTGCGGGGTCTGAATAAAATGTTCCACTCTTGATTTATTGCATAAAATATCCTTTGCCATATCCATTGATTGATCTCATGTAAATTAGACTTGTCTCTTTCTAAGCTGAGAGAGCAATGAGTTTGGGGATTCTGTGTCTTGCAGAACCTGACATAATGCCTGGCATATACTAGTTGGTTAAGAAGTGTGTGTTGAAATTACTTAATTTCTTCAGGCATATTAGATTTAACATTTAAAAGTCAGGATGCTTGCTAACTTCTCTTTGCTGTCTTTGAGTTATACTTCTTCTTGGTAAAGTAGAGAAAAGTCAGAGAATAAATGTATGTCATCTTTACCAGAACTATGATAAGTACATGAATCGATTTATCTTCTGAGTGATATCAAAATATAAGCAAGGAAGAAGAAACTAGGAGTAATGAGATGTAGGCTGCAAATATAAATGGTTTCCTAGACAACTGGGGGTATAGGGACAAGCAGTTACTGTAAATCAACTCAACAATTATAAGTGATTCCAATCTGGGTAGCATAGCATCACCGAATCTGTCCCAAGAGGCTTAGCATCCTTTACTTATTTTTCTACACAGAAAGGATGGTTTTGCCGCTGTAAGGAATGATCGCGTAAGAAATCTTATATATTTACCTTCAAAATCAGACTTCCCATCACACATACTTCCTGGGGAATAGTAAACCATACTAATACAATCCGGCCCTGTATTTTATAGATAGTGAAAGGTTTCCCATCACTCACAGACATGCAAGTTTATGTATTATAAAAACATTTCCCAGTATCATCTCACACCTGGACTGTTTTTTAAGCTTCCTGAATATGCCTGACCCTTCTCTGATTCATTTCTGCACATGGCTGTGAAAACTTCCTTCTAAAAACACAGCTTTCACAAAGGCTGGTCCTGCTTTAAACACACACACACACACACACACACACACACTTCAGTCATCCTCTACTGCCCAAAGAGCAAAGCTAACCTGCTCAGTCTGACACTGCAAACTTGGGGTTATGCAGATCTTGGTTCAAATTCTGCCTCTGCACTTATTAGATGGTCTGGAGTAAGTGAAGTCACTTCCCCAGACTCAGTGTCCTCATCAATAAAATGGAAGTAATTCATTCCCACCTCTCAGGATTGTTAAAAAATTCACTAGGTAATAATTTCAAAAGTTCATCCAGATGTATTCAAGTCATGGCTCAGTATCTATCACATAATAAATTCCCAATAAACTGTAATAATTTCTATTTAAAAATTACTATTATTATTCTGCAACCTCACTCAAACACTCATTTTTTAACCCATCACTTACTGTTACCTTATATGCATATATTCGGTTTTCTGATCTATTTATTGGCCATGTTACTTTCTTAAGTATTTATTTCATTCATACTATTACCTCCTGATCATAGGCAAGTATAAATATTTCCCCATGAGCCAAGACATGATGATATTTGGTAGCATTAACCTAATTTAAATATGCTCTCTCTCCCTTCCTTTCTCCCTCCTTCTTTCCCATTACAAGCTTCCATGTCATGAGGATCCACTTGAATGGCCTTTTACTTAGCAAATGTCTACCTTACTTGAGTATTCTCAGAAGTCACTTCCCACTTTCTCCGAAGCTCTCTGGCCCTTTGCTAACTATGAAATAAACAGAGTGGAACCCATGGCTTCAGATATCTAGTCCTTGACTCTCTGCAAAACTTATGTACCATATATGCAAAACTTATATCATATATATATATATATATCTTTCCCCACAGAGATTCTTGCTTTAGATCACTTTTAATATCTAGAGTAAATTTTTAAAAAATTAAATATTTTTATATCTTTGCAATTCAGATGATATTGTCAATTACATAAAAATTTGAATTTTCCTTTAATAATGTGAAAAATGCTCATACAAATGCTAGGCTCTATGGGAAATACACTATTTGACCAGGAGAGAGTCTCTATGCTGTCAGTTGCTTTTAATGCTAATTTCTATGAAGATAGAGTGGTAAAGAATCTAATATCCAGTTATTTGACATGTTGCATTATAATTATCTTCACATTTATTTTTACCTCTGACAATATGTCCCTCAAATGCAATTAAATGTTGCCTTTTCTCCACTTTTAAAAATACATAGGTATCTTTTATTCAGTTCCTTTAATTGACATAAAAAAGACATTCAATAAATACTTATTGTTAAAGGTTTTGAACTGTTCTTTTGAGAGACAAGAAACTTCATCTGAATATAGTGATAGACCCTTAGGGCTATATAGCTGTTTCCTTTACCATCGATGGGCTAATAACTGCAGTCTAGTCAAATGCCATGGTTTGCAGAACCAGAGGCACTAGCTTCAAATTCTTGCTTCACTATTTAGTATTGAGTGAACTTAGGCACATGGCTCAGCCTGTTTCAGCCTCAGTTTCTTCATTTGCTAAAATATATCTCAGGATTTTATAATGGCCCCAGTTCTTTCTCTAAGGATTAGTTCTCCCTAAGATCACTTCTCTTGAAGATTATGTGCCCAATAAAGTTATAAGGGAACATGAAGGGAAATGACTCATAAGAAACACATCAATTTTATAAATACTAGTAAAGAGTCAAAGCCCTACAAAAAAATTTCTCATTACTTCTTTTAATAGGAACTGCTTTCTAATCTGAAGAGGGGATCTGGGAAGTAGTCAAAAGAATGAAAAACAATGAGTGTTTCCTATAGACACGGTATGGGCTACTGAAGAGAGATATTTGCAATTTAACATCCATAGTTTGGAATTTATTAGAATCAAAGCAGATGTAGCATCATTATACTTTGATAACCTCTGCATAATTTAGAAGAATGTGAAGAGTGCTTTTTATGACAATGGCGATGCCAAATGCTTACAGATGCTAAGATAGCAGTATTGGAGAAATTAGAAGCAATGTTATTGGGAGATCATATAAAATGTAAAACTGTGAGTGTTTGTGTTTTCATTTCCAGCAGCAGGAAATAATGCCACAGGGGAAAGGAGTCTGGCCTGTAGTGAGGTAAGAGAAGAAAACTAATCATTGATTTGTAGTCATATTGATGAAATAAAAATAGTGGAACTAAAAATATATAAAAAGCCAATGAAGTTCACAAAATGAGGCACTGTTCATAATTTCAACAGGGAAAGCCTGTCATCCTCTTTAGCCAGCTCTGTGGTCCTTTCCAGTTCCCTACCCATTACATTTCTCTGGTTTCCAGCTTTTGCCTTCATATTTCTAGTCACCACACACCTGCCTTTTCAATTTCTCTCTGGACAGAGATACCAGCACATCTGCAAGTTAGCCCATTACTATAGCTGCTTGCTTTAGAATGTGCATGACATCACCCATGTACAGAACCTAAGAAAGTCAAACTCATATAAGCAAAAAGTGGAATGATGATTGCCAGGGGGCAGAGGATGAGGGAAATACAGAGATGTTGGTTAAAGGGCACAGTGTGCTAGTTGTGGAGGACGAATACATTCTGGAGAATAATGTACAGCAGAGAAACTATAGTTAATAGTACTACACCGTGTACTTGAAATTCACCAAGAGAGCAGATCTCAAGTGTTCTCAACACACACAAAAATATGGGAACTATGTAAGGTGATGGATATGTCAATGAACTTGATTATAATCATCAGTTATAGATATATATGGATATAAATACTACATTGTATACCTTAAGTATATACAATTTTTGTCCGTCAATTATACCTCAATAAAGCTGAAGGAAAGACAAAAAACATGCTACCTTCCCAGGGCTTCTAGCCAGGCCCATCTCAGAGCTGGCCTAATTTTACTTTGGGTGAAGATTCCAGTCTGCTTCTGCCTCAGTGATCTCCCTTTTGAGGAACTCGTATAATTCTGACAATCTCACTTTCCTCTGTATTTCCCTGTATTCTCATTGACCCTTCCGTTAAGGAGAAAGCGCGCAGAGCATACTGATGGTGTCATTTTGTTAATACCCAATGACCCCTAAACTTGGGCTGAGCACTTATGATAAAATTTATAATACATGTTGGCTTGCAGGTATTTTTATAAATATGAATATGCTAACAGGTCTGATAAAAAAAAAACTAGGTAACTTCCTACTGTCAGGGGTTTACAATTTTATAGGAGTGAAATGGAAAGTATGTGTCACTTCTCTCATTTTCGTATGCTTGTCTGAGGGACAAAGGAGCAGGTTTGGGTAGGAGTTTTATTCTGGGAAGTTGAAAAAATATTTTATACACATATCCTCTAGGTTTTGTCTCGTTATTACAAGAAGAGCCATTATCTAATTTATTGGACAATTTCTATATGCCAAGCCCTCTGTTATTCATGTTTTATTCTCAGTGTGGGAAAGATAGCATTATGTTCTCTAGCACTGGAATGAAGATTGATCCCACATAGCTAGTGGGAAGCAGGCTCTGGGAACCCAGGATTCTGAATTCACGATGTAGGCCACAATTCTGAATTCCACTGGCTGTGGATCCACAAGGCTCCCCTCTATTGCAGAATGAGGAAGAGTTTACCAGGTAGAGAAAAGAGAGAAGATCTCACGGAGCTCTGATTAAGGAGGCATCAGGCATGTTCTGGAAAGGGCAGCACGGGGCTGGAGAATATACAGCATATACAGGAGTGCTTGAAGGGAGTTTTAATGGTGAACACACTCTGCCTGGCGGGCATTGTGGTAGCCTCCCCCCTTTCATCTTTCTATTGGAAACATATTTCCCAGCCATGATGTTTGGATGAGAAAAGTCCCCCAGGTGCAGTTAGGGGAGTGGACCCTAATTTGACTCTATTGATAAACATACCCAAGTTCCCCAGGCACAGTGGGCATACGATATAACTAAAGGTAATCAGGTTAGTCAGACTCCATTCTGGGAATTATGCATGAACTAAAGGGAAACAGGTTTCTATTTCCTATTGAATATGGGTGACAGCAATTTGCAGATTATGCTGAGAAAGGTGTCGATAATGAGACAGCTGTCCTGAGCATGGAGAGAGAGAAAATGGGCACTGGTGTATCTTCTAGGTCTTTAATCAAACCTTACCTCTCATCTCTTGGAACCAGTGCATTTCTTTAACTGTCTAAAGTCTGAGTTGGGTTCTCTTGCAACTAAAAACCTATCAATAAATACTTGATTTTTCAGTCAGATGCACCGACACAGAAATGGAAGCAGAGGGTTTTCAGTAAAGGGAAATGTGACAGGTACATGCTGGAAAGCAAAGAATAGGAGCAGCTCTTTTAAAATAGCTGTTGGTAAGTGGGGAAACTAATATTTATTAACTAACTACTGAGTGCCGGACTGTGTCAGTTACTGGCATGTGCATGTAACCCTTCTGAGTCTATGAAATAGCAGTACTATGCCAATTTTATGGGTGAGGCTCTGAGAGGTTAGGCAAGTTGCCTAAGGACACACAGCTAACGATGATGGCGCCATGAGTAAAACTAATGTTTGTTTGTTTGTTTCTGACTAGAAAGCCAATATGTGGTTTGCAACATAATAAAAATCCTGAATATGTAACTGTCAACTAGAGTAGCATGATGTATAATGAGAGCAATGTAAAACTGTAAGGCGTAAGAATGTAATTATATTGTCAGAGACTCAAACCACTGTAGGTCCCCACTTCCTGAATATCATAGAAAATCCATCCCAATTGAGAAGTTAGACTGGAGGATGCTGATATTCTCCCTACTATAGAAATGATAAGAGATCATGGACCAAACAGAAAAGTGCACCTGGTGACCTGAAGTTGATGGCTATGTTAGTGGGCTAAGACTCAGTTGCATATGGACACCCTTTTGATTTCCAGGATCATTCCCTGGGATTATCATCTGGCCCAGGGAAGCATTCCCCAGATGATTCAGGCACATCTGTGTGACTCCCTCTGTAAGATTCAGTAGAGAACCTATATCCTACTAAGAAATGGATATCTGGAAACTTAAATCATTGAGACTCATAACACGTAAAGTCATGAGTCCCTCAAATACGTTCTAACTAGGGTTAATACTAAGCAAACTTGTCAAAGTGATCCAGTAAACACTCATGTTAATATGTTGTGATGCATAAGGTCCAGCTACTGCGCCACTCTTCCTAAGGATAGTAGTTTTTGAAGGAGCAAAACCATTGCCCAGGGAATCTCAAACAACTGCCACGGTGCTAAGAAGGAAATATAAATGAGTGAAACAGACTTGATGGAGAGGGTCCAACTAGAGAGAAGCCAGTCTGAACAGAAGAGCCAGCTTAATGTAGCCACTTAAAGACCTAAGTGTGCTTTTTGAAAGAGCTTCTGATCTTTCAAGAGAATCCAAAAAAACTATGGTTTTAGACAAATGCTCCTAGCTAATGCATTAAACAATCCGATAAGCAGCTTTTGGGGACTATTAATAAAGGGGTTTTTTAAACATCATCAGCTTTTCATCTTCTGCCGGTAAGTCCAAAAAAACTATGGTTTTAGACAAATGCTACTAGCTAATGCATTAAACAATCTGATAAACAGCTTTTGGGGACTATTAATAAAGGTGGTTTTCTAAACATCATCAGCTTTTCATCTTCTGCCGGTAATAAATCTGGCCATTCCACAAGCCTTTTTCTCATCTTAGCCAAGGGAGGAGAATACAAGAAGGAAAGCCACCTTTATCAGATAGTCAGAAAAGCCACACACTGCAAAGGGACCTTTGGGGACCAGAGGGCTTAGGCACCCATGGTGAAAGGCAATAAAACCATAACGGCAACAGTACTTGCAATATAAAGTTTAGGAATAAAGTAGGAGCTATAAATTGACACAGAGTGAGTGGTACCACATTTTAAAGTAGTTTTTTAAGCTGAATAGCAAAAAACAAAACCAACAAAAAAATAACACCCCACAGCTTTTTAATCTGACAAAACAAACTTTCAATATATAGACTGTTGGTCTCATCTGTCAAGGACTATTTTTACCTATTCTATTACCAGCTATTTTTAATGTTTTAAGGAAGATTACTCTATTGATCATGGAATGAAAAACTATTTTATGACATTTTCTTAGCCCTGATCACTATCAAATAATTACAGGATTACTTCCCATTGGTATTTGAAAAGCTTTTTTAGGGTCTATATGCCCGTTTAAACTAGTTTTGTGTGTCAATGGATTCTTGTGAGGTAATGAATGTGTTTTAATTACATTCGAATTGCCAGGCTTTGTATATAAGGTGAACATTTTCACACTGAAAGGAAAAGCAATCAGCAATTTTTAATAAGGAAAGCTTTAGATCTGATTTAGCCATCACTGCATATCTTACCAAAATGAGTTGGAGAATTGTATGGTTGACACTTAAAATATGTAGTGTGCTCAGCAGAGGGTAAATACATTCCTCTCTTTCTTCATAGGAATGGATTTTCTGATGGAAGAAGAAGTTTTGTGAAGTGAGAGTTATGGCATTGCATTTTAACTGCAATGCCAATGGCTGGCATGGCACCTGAGCACTTTCCCATCTCAGCAGAATCCAGAAGAGATGCCCTGTAGCCTAGATCCCCTTCAAAAGAAAGCTTTGCAAGAAAGAGGGAGTTTGCGAGCTCACCATAAGCCAATAAGCATTAGAGCCTGGAGGATATAAGGCCTCTACATGTCAATAGGTCAGTGCTCTCGCCATGGGACCCTGGACTGTCCAGAAAGTAGATGGAATGTCTTGGGTAATCAACAGTATCCTTCGAGGCAAAAGTGGACAACGGAAAGCTTGAGCACCCGGGTTCCACTCGTTGGTGAGAAAGGAAACCTCCCACTTGCAAAGTGCTGGTAAATGGCAGAAATATTTCTGTGTGGCTTCCGGGTATAAATTTATGGGCACAGTTTAAGCACTTGGTAGATATTTATACAATTGTAAGAGAAAAGGCAGAACAAAATAGGTTCATATACTCTGAGATATAATAGAAGGCATAGTCTTTGCATATTCTACCTGCACCATTTCCAACAATAATTCCATCCTTTTGCCCTGGCCTCCATCCCTACCTTTAAGGAAGGGATGGTCTGGTCAAGGGAAAAATACCAGCCAAAGCCAATAGCCTGGATTTAGGATGCCCCCTCCTAACAGGGAGTGGGACAGGTAGAATCCCAGGGCTATCTCAGCTATAAAGGTACTAGGGAACAACGTGGCTTGAAGATTATCTGGACATCCAAGGAAACATCTGGCCCAATGTGAATTGTGTCCATTAATGATCGTGCTAATTTCTAAGCTCCACTGGTAATTGCATTAAGGTTGCCAAACACTCTTGCCCTGCATGGCTGGCTCCAGAGCTTGGTGGAGACTGAGTCATGATGGGGGAGTCTAGGGACTTTTGCTTTGAACGTTAAGTAAAGCAAATCCCAACAAAGTCATGGTAATATTTATAGAATTAGAATCACAGAATAGAAAGCAATTTGAATGAAGTATCTGGTATAGCTCTTTCCTCCAAGAAAATGTCTCTGCCATCCAGGACTAATGAGAGGTATTTACCTAAACACAGATGGAGGACTTGACATGCCTTTAATACCCTTCCTCCAAGTTTAAGGAGAGGGAAGAAACGGAAAAGTAGATTTTTCTTTTCAAATATAAGCATGCAACTCTATTAATTTCCTATAAACATTGTTTTAACTGCATCTCAAATACTATGATATGACTTTTTATTATCATTCAGTTTTAAATATTTTCTAATTTCCTTTGTGATTTTTTCTTTGATCCATGAGGTATTTAGAGGTGTAATGCTCAATTTTTAAATATTAGAGGCTTTTTGATACACTGTGTTGTCAATGAATTCTTATTTAATTATCTTGCTGTTAGAGATTGTATTCTGTAGGATTTTTCATTTTTACTTTGTAATTTACTTGACAGTTTATTTTTGATGAAAATTCCATGTATACTTGCAAAGACTTTATCCAGCATCTTTATATAGTGACATGTAAATGTAATTAGGTGGGGTCAAAGTGAGTTTTAATGTTTTTCACAATTCTTCTATATCTTTGTTGATTCTTTTTGTCTAGTTTTCTTTCTAATGTTGATCTAGAGCAGCTGTGAGCAAACTATGGCCCGCAGGCCGGATCCGGCCCATTTAAAATGAATAAAACTAAAAAAAAAAAAAAGACCGTGCCCTTTTATGTAATGATGTTTACTTTGAATTTATATTAGTTCACACAAACACTACATCCATGCTTTTGTTCCGGCCCTCCGGTCTAGTTTAAGAACCCATTGTGGCCCTCGAGTCAAAAAGTTTGCCTACCCCTGATCTAGAGTGTTAAAATCTCCAACTATATTTCTGGATTTGTCTTTTTCTCCTTTTAGTTTTGTCAATTTCTGTTTCATATATCTTGAAGCTCTATTATTAGGTTCATCCACATTTGTGATCTTTAAGTCTTCCCTTTAAATTGAACTTTCTACATAATTATCTTTTATCATTATTTGTTATAATACTCCTTGTCTTGAAATCTATATTATTTGGAAATAATATAACCACTACAGTTTGATTGTGCTACTTGTATGATATATCTATTATATAATAATTTTACTTCAAACTATGTGTATGTTCATATTCAAAGCCCATCTTTTGTTATTAATATGTATTCAGATATTTTTCTTATCCAATGTTGAACACATTTGCTTTAGATAAAATTATTGGTACTAATTGACTTAGGCATTTTGTCATTTTCTATCCATGTCACCTGTTTGTTGTTTCTAATTTCTATTCTGTCTTTCTAGGGTTGACTGTTTTATTGGAATTTCAATTTTAATTTACCTATTGACATTTTAGTTATGTTTTAGCTTTTTTGTGGCTGCTCTAGGGATTACAATATGCATGCATGATTGATCTCATTCTGTATAGAATTCATATTTTACTGTGTCACATAAAAGGCAAAAATATATTTCTATTAAACCACTCTACCACATAGGTTGTTCTATTGTTGTAACTTACATCAGTTTCTTATAGGCTATAAACTCTATAATATCATGTTATAATGTTGCTTTTTAAAATATATTTAGTTTTATATACCAGTTCTTGTGCCAATACCAATGGAATAGAATAGAGTACAGAAATAAACCCACACCTTTATGGATAATTAATATTTGACAAAGTAGGCAATAACAGAAAATGTGATAAAGACATTCTCTTCAATAATGGTGTTGGCAAAATTGTACAGATACATGCCAAAAACTAAAACTAGGCCACCTTTTACACCACACACAAGAATAAACTCAGAATAGATTACAGACTTAAGGTAAGTAATGAAACCATAAAAATCCTAGAAGAAAACATAGGCAGTAAAATCTTGGACATTTCTCATACCAATATTTTTGTTGATCTATCTTTTCAGGCATGGGGAAAAAAAGAAAAAAAAACAAATGGGACTACATCAAACTAAAAAGCTTTTGAAGAGCAAAAAAACAAAAAAAAAAAACAAAAAAAAACCCCATCAACAAAATGAAAAGGCAATCCACTGAATGGAAGAACATATTTACCAATGATATATCTGATAAGGGGTTAATTTCCAAAATATATAAATAACTTATACAACTCAACATCCAGAAGACAAATAACCCAACTAAAAAATGGGAAATGTCCTTAATAGACAGAGGACATACAGATGGCCAAGAGACATATGAAGACGTCCTCAAAGTCACTCATCATTAGAGAGATGCAAATTAAAAAAGTCACTGATCATTAGGGAGATGCAAATTAAAACTACAATGAGATATCACCTCATATCTGCCATAACTAATACATCAATAAATCAATAAACAACAAGCGCTGGTGAGGATATGGAGTAAAGGGAACCCTAGTGCACTATTGGTGGGAATGCACACTGGTGCAGCCACTTTGGAAAACAGTATGGAGTTTCCTCAAAAAAACTTAAAATAGAACTGCCTATTGACTCAGGGATACCACTTCTGGGAAGATAATCAAAGAAACCCAAAAGACTAATTCAAAATAATATATGCCCCCCATATCCACTGCAACATTATTTACAATAGACAAGATCTGGAAACAGCCCTAGTGTCCATCAGTAGATGAGTAGATAAAAAAGCAGTGGTACATTTACACATGGAATAGTACTTGGTTTTTTTAAAAAAGAAAAAAAATCTTACCTATTGCTACATCATGAATGAACCTGAATATTATTATGTGAAGTGAAACAATCCAGACAGAGAAAGACAAATATCATGTGATCTCACTTATATATTGAATCTAATGAACAAAAATAATTTAACAAACAAAATAGAACAGAAGCACAGATACATGGAACAGTCTGACAGATGTTAGAGGGGAGTGGACATGGGGAATGGGTGAAAAAGATGAAGGGACTAAGCCAAAAAAACACCCCATGCATGCATACAGGTGTCCCCTTAAAATGTATACACACTTTAACGGCTGATAGCTTAATTTCAAAAATTAAATGCATTTTCATAAACACCGCCTTTATAATTATTCAAAATGTGTGTGCATACATATATATCCACAGACCCAGACAATGGAATAGTGATAGCCAGAGGAAAGGGGGTGGAGATATGTGGAAGTGTGCAATGGGGGGACAAATGGAGATGGAGTGACTTTGCTTTGGATCATGTTTTATTTGAAACCTGTATGATTTTATGAACCAATATCTGCCCAATAAATTCAATTACAAATAAATGTTTAAAATGTATTTTGTTTTCAAAGAAATTAGAAGAAAACTGTGTATCCTTCTACTTTCAACAATGTATTTATCATTTCCAGTGCTTTTCATTTCTAGGTTTGCATTCATTATAGTTATTTTCCAGTTCAACCATTTTAGCATTTCTTGTATTGCAGGTGTGCTGGCAACGGGTTAACTCAGTCTTCATCTATTTAAAACGTCTTTATTTTGTCTTTCTTTTGGAAGGATATTTTTGCTGAATAAAGAACTCTGGGCTGAATATTTCTTCTTGACTTTCTGATCTCAAATTAGAAGCTACTTGCTTAGATGAGACATTTCTGACCACCCAATCTAAATTAAACTTAACCACACTAATTTATTTCAAACTACTTTGTTTTTTTTCTTCACATTAAATATCAGCATCTGAAATTATCTATATTATTTAACATTTAATTGTATTTTCTTGCCAATGGAATTTAAGCTCTATGAAAGTAAAGACACTGCTGTACATTTTTCTCTTCCCACATATGCCTAGTTCTTAGTATAATACCTGGTGCAGAGATGACACTCAGTATGTACTTAAAAAAATTAGTGTGGAGATCACAGGCAATGGTTGAAAATGGACAGGAGCATGAGATGAACAGCTTGTCAAATTACATATTGAACAGACTCGCACTTTCTTTCAACTATCTGCACATTTTTTGCATCTATGCCCAGGAGCCTTTTTGATGCAAACTGTCCATCTGTCTTATTTTCCCAGATTTTAACACCATTCACCTGGGATTCCTCCTGATTGTATTTATGCCAGGGTGAAGATTATTTATGAGCCTGGTGCTTATGCAAACTCTTCTTCAGTGGGTCTCTATGCTCTCCTTTAAACAAGAGTAATACTTTGCCTCCATTCAGCTCAAGAGCTGAGTTTGCCTACTGCAAGCAGACATCGGCAGAAACACAGAAAATTATGTGGCAAGAGAGCCAGTGGGAATGTATACATGACATCGATCCCACCGAAAGCGGACCTGATCTGAAATGCATGCCAAGCAACTTGGCATGCGGAAAGGCATGACTCTGATGGAGAGTTCAGGTCAATATCTACACATTGATTGTTTGCTCTATGATCAGGAACGTGGTACAAATGGAATCAGTAATTTCTTTATTTCCCATCAATATAGGCAAAACCCAAGAATTTTTGAATACTTCCTGCACTCATAAAGGTGACTGTCTCATTGTGGAGATAAAGGATATATGAGTATAGAAGAGTGAATAAAGAGAAACAGTATTTGGTTAAATAATAATGTGTGAAATTTGGGCACCATTCGTAAACTTTATCTCTCTTCTTTGCTTGGGCGATTTTGATTTTTGACCCTAATTCTTTCAACATGCTATATTAGCAATGATGTACAGAGGGTTGGAGATCTTTTAAATAAAGCTTCGAGCCATATTGCGCAGGTTGGCATTCTGTGTAACTTTACGTATTTTCCTTACTTAAGCGAGTGCTTCATCATCTATAAAAGGAAAGATAATAAAGTATTGTTTTATAAGTATTTATACTATACGGTTGTGAGGATGAAAGGATTTAACAAATATAAAGCACTTAGAGGTAAAAGATACTCAGTAACTTATCATTGTTATTAGCTATTATTATTACTATTAATATGTGCCAGATATGTTATTCTATATCAGAATTAAGATCTGTATCACTATCCATCTCTGGAGACACAGACACAAAGACAAGGAGTAAATCAACAACACGCCCAAGGTCACCCAGCTAGAAAGTGGCAAAGCCAGGATTCACACCTAGAACAGTCTGACATGGAAAAGTCTGTAAAGCAACTCTTCGGCTATGATAACAAATGCATGGAGGTACAAGGCCAATTCAATCAATCCTGTATGTTTTGATAATCATGGTTCTGGCACAGTAGCCTGACATTAGTTGAGAAGGAAAAAGAACTCCAATGAACTTGGATCTCTGCTTTCATGTATGAAGGTGAAAAGCCCCAACATCATGCCTAGAATTCCTCTCTGATTTTACAGCCCAGGCTATTTCCATTTCATTTTATTCTCATTTTATTTTTTGCCTCTGGATAGGGTACTCTATTTCTAGAACAACTTCTATCACGTGGCTCCCAATTTTCCTCAACTGTGACTATATTCTCTCTGCACATTCTAAGGACAATGTAGAGGGGTAAACAATTCCTTATATCAAACTCAGCAAATACAAATGACCTATATGCTAAGTAGAAAAAGAAAAAAAAATCACTCTCTCCTCGTGGGCACATTTCCAGGCAGGTAAGTGCAGCTATGGCTCTGAGCCTATAATTATAGCCTCTATTTTTTTAAGCACTATGAACAGACCCACTTTCTGTATAAGCAAACATACATATACCACTATTCCTACCAGAAACACACATGGCTTTTATTTTTAATGGTTATGTTTTCACAATTTCTCAATAGGCATTCAATTAGTATAAGGGAAACTTAAGGACATGCTTAGGTCTTTCTTTGTCTCTAGCAATGACAGGTCATAGGAGCTATCTGTTTTCATTTTGATTAGTGTGGCATATATTATACTTAGTAGGAGAGTATTTCATCTCCATAAGTGGTTCAATACTTTACAAATTTTAATATACTTGCAGTGACTCTGCTGTTTGTGTTGAATTGTTCTTTTGGGGCTGGGAAGAATTATTTCATAGACAACTGAACTATGTCGGTTAAAATTGCAAGCTGCTCTTCTCTCTCTTGGTATCTGATTTCTTTATACAGTTAATACCTTAATCAATAAAGAAAATAAAATAAAATTAGTATGTCTCATCAGATGGTCCATGCAGCAACTTCCCCAACTCATTATAAGAATTTTCTTTAACAATTCTTTCAGGACAGGTCGCACAACTAAAAACTAGTTTGCAAGCCTCAGAGTTTTTTCATAGAGCCCATCTGTACAAAAGGTAATGAAATTGCCTCTCCCTCTTTACTAACGTTCTTTCTTCTATCTCAACAGTACTCAATGCAATTCAATAGGAGATGCAGTCACACTAACAGACAATTATCAGAAAAATTTCTGAATATCAAATAGCTTGGAAAATGCATTTGTTCCTTTTTCTTTACAAAAACAAAACAAAAAACCAACCAAACAAACAAACAAAACACTTGCACTGCCCTAGCTTCAAGTTTTCCTTATATTCTTTTTTAAAAATAGACTGCAAATATCTAAAAAAATCTTTTTTATAACTGCATATTTCATAGTATGAGCATATTATATTTTGTTCCCCTGTAATGAACATTCAACTTATGTTTCCAACCAAAAAAAATGTAGTAATCAACATATTGATAAACACGTCTTTAAGAACTTAAAATAGATTTTCAAAATTAAAAATCCCTAGGTCATAATATATGTACATCAAATTATAGATAAGGGCAAATATCCCGAAATTCTGTAAAAGTTCATGCTCCCAATTGCAATTTCTGAGCATCTATTCCCATAAATCATTGTCAGCAAGGGACTTAATGTTCTCCTTAATTTTTGCCTATCTGATAAATGAAAAATGATACCCACTTGTTACAATTTGCATTTCCCTGATTGCTAGTGAGGTTGCCCATCTGTTCATGCATTTATTGGCCAATTGGATTTCCTCTACTATAAAAGGCCTATTTATATCCTTTATTCACCATTTTCTATTGGCCTGTTTACTTTATATTTTCCTTTATTGATTTGTAGCACCTCTTTTAGATATATTAAACCTTGGCTTGACTATACTGAATATAGTATCCCAGTTTAACTTTCAAAGCTCTACCTTTTCATGTTCGCTATGCACAGATACTTACATCTTTATGCAGAAAGGTCATAGCCTATGACCTACTCTTTGTGCATTCTTCCTTAGTGATCTCATCTATTCCCATGGCTCTAAATATTAACTTTATATATATATATATATATGTTTCCCAAGTGTGTGCCTCCAGCCCTGACCTCTTGAGTTCTAGACCAAATGTGTAACTGTCTACCAAACATTTTCACTTGGAGACCAAATATGCGTTTCAAACTTCATATGTTCAGAAGAGAATTCTGCAGTCTGTGCCATGCCCCGCTGCCAGTCCTTCTTCATCGCAGTTGATAACAGGCACACTCATTCATTCAAATGCTCAAGCCAAATTGTTAGGCATCATCCTTCTTTCCTCTTGTTTCCTTAATACCTTTCATTGAATCTTTAGCCAGTTCTGTTACTCTGACTCAAAAATATGTTCTGTGTCTCTCTGCTTTGCTCAACATCTGTTGTTACTGTTCTAGCCCAAGGCACCAGCAGCTGTTACCTGACTTAGTGGGATATCCAATCAAACTGGCTTCTCTTCTATTTTTGTCCCATACTACTCATTCAGCAAACCTCAGAGAAAATTAATAATATTTTCACAATAAAATCAGAACACTTTATTTTGGGTTTAACATGCTCTGATAGTTCCCCATTGCACTTAAAATAAAATCCAAACCCTTTACTGACTAAAAGATATGGCGCTTGACTACCTCCTCCCTCTTTTTTTTCCCCAAATCTCCTCGCTCATCAAATTCTTGCTCACCACACTGAATGGCTTTCAGTTCTGTAATATGTCACAGTTTGCACTTGCAGAAATGTTTGTCTTGCTATTTGTTCTTTCTGGAATGCCCTTTTCTAGACCTTTCTATGATTTTCTCCTTATCATTTATAGCTAAGTCCAAATGCCATCTCCACAGAGAGGTTTCTGTGGCCATACTACCCAAAGTAAGCAGTGCATCCCCTGCTTATTCTGTAACATTTCAATATTGTTTTCTTTTCAAAAGGTATCACTCACTAAAATTATCCTGTTATTTACATGGCCTCCATTACTAGGCTGTGCTCTGCATGAAAAGCTGGGGACATGTCTGTCTTATTAGAGAATCACTAGCATCTTGAGTAGGGCCAGGTACAGAGTAGGTGTTCAACAAATCTTTGTTGAATGAGCTAATGTTTATATTATCTTTTACGTCTTCTGAATGTTTATCCTTGAAGAAGGATTCCTTAATATATGTGTTTTATTATTTTTATTTACATTCAGTTACTTATTTTTACATTTCTATCCAATCATCTACAATTCACTTTTATAAATGGAGCAAAGTATAAGTCTACATTTTCCCATGAAGAAAACATATTATTCCAGCACCATCATGATATAAATCATTTTAATAAGGATCCATTTCTTTAAAATCTAGTTTCTTGATTTATTAGTCTCTTCTGTGCAAATAACATTTTATTTTAGGATAGTTAGAGCATGCTTTATTATCTGGTATGGGAAAGCTTTCTTCACTTATTATTGTGATTTAAACTTATCATTTTAAAATATTTAAAAATTTTTAAGCTAGAAATATTATTACCAATGATGATCAAAAAGTGTTGGAATTCCTTAAAATAATCATGACTGTTTTGATATCTTTCATAATGCAGCATGTTTTAAAATTTCCTAATTTACAAAAGTCCTGTCAAATGCACATCACAAGCATGTCCAATTCATGTTCTTCTGGCTGAAAATATATTTCCATATTCATTATTTTGAAAACTGTTGATTTTTTTAAAAAAATATTCATTGTTGAAAGTATTACATATGTCCCCTTTTTCCTCTATTACCCTTATAGCCTGCCCCTACCCAAGGCCTTCACAGTCCTATTGTCTGTGTCCATGAGTTATGCATATAAGCATACATGCTTCTATTGAGAACTGAAAAACCATTACATAATTTTAGGTCAATATTTCCTTCATTGTCTGCTGGGGTCCAACCCAAGAAGGTCCAGGGGTCCCCAAAGGTGTGGACGGAGTCGGCAAAGAAGGAATGACATGGAGACAGCGTTCAGTTGATCAGCAGCCTTGCCAGGATTTCTAGCCACAATCTCCAGCCAAGTTCTGTGCCCATGTTCTCTTGCTAGGTTCTCCAGCCACGTTCTCCAGGTTCTCCAGCCCGGATCT
>NW_006285040.1:2474513-2490499 GCF_000327345.1 Myotis davidii
TTCTGCTGGGGAAGGGGTTAAGAGGTTTTATTCCCTCCCTAACTTCAGGGGAAAATCCCTACCTGGGGAAACAACCTTTCTCGGAGAGGTGACCTTGGTTAAAACACAGCGCCAAGAAGGTGAGCAAATATATTAAGAACAGTATGCCATATATGCCAGGTCCCTTGAAACAGCAAGGATGGACCGGCTCCCAGCAATTGTTTCTATCCCATTTTTTTTTGGGGGGGGGGTTTTGTTTGTTTGTTTTTTAGGTAATGGTTATATTATATCAGAATGAAATGACTTATGCAAACATACCTTCACCAGTCATGTAGGATTGTTTCTTTTCTGATATAAAGAAAAAAATAATAGATTTTTAAAAGTTCTTCAATGGATAACAAAGATAAGAAAAGAAATAAGTTGATTAAAAACAAATCATAATTACTTGGTTTGGGAAATGAACTTCAGATTAGGAGCACACATTTGAAACTAAAGGTAAAATAAGCCATGGGTGATAGTGTTTCAAGCCTATTTTTCCAATGAAAACATTATTTTCTGATGGGAAACATTTGTCTTATTACCTCCTAACATTTCATACAGGGTGTTTCTAAAGACAATACAGATGAAACTAGGAAATGACTTTGAATGAAATTGTGTAGTTTATGACCATCCTGAAGGCTGTACTGATAACTGCACCATACCCATAGGGAGGTGTTGTTAGCTGAATGCTGCAGAAAACATGACATGAGGGCTATTCAAGCCTATGTAATATCTTGGTTTTATTAATAAAAGTATTCCCTCAGTGAAGCCACTGTATAAATCCCTCAATAAGCGTATTTGTCGGGGGGGAAAAAAAGACCTCAAATGACTCTGATTGTGGAAACAGAGTCAATTCTCTCTATCTTGATCCACCCACTTCCTTAAATGGTAAGGATCCTTTTGTGCAGTCAGGGATAGAGACACTCTTAGGTTACTTTAGTGAACAAAGCTGTGTTTGAGGGGGGCAACTTACTCCAAGATTTTACAGGAAATAGCAAAATCTATGGAGAGTATCGCCTGCTTTGCTGACAGGCCTCACAGAGTCCAGAACAGATAAGAGTCAACCCTCTAACTTCAACTGTAGTTACCTAATCCCCAAGAGAAGCACCTGACCCTTCCTTCCTTTGCCTTTAACTCTTGTGGTTACGAAGCTATTCGTCCTTTGTGGTGGCCCCCACTTTCCTAATGACTCCACATTCTACTCTTGCCTCTGTATCATGATACCTTTTTTTTTCATGGCTCATGTTCACTGAACTTTCTCTATGTGCCTCTGCTTTGGTGCTATTTTATGAAATTTAGGTTCCTTGTACATTTCTCATTTAAAGTCTCCCAAAAGGATAAGATCTGATTATTCCAGCCAGTCAGAGCTGAGGGTAAAGGGCCAACAAGGGTCAGCAGAGCTCTTGGTTCAGATTCCCATTCCTGACGCCCTCAGTCTGGGTAGTGGGAGATGACAGAATGGAACCCTGAGACCCACTTATAAAGGAACTTCCAGAAGAGGACTGAGGTCAGGAAGCTCCTTCAGAGAGTCCTCAAGTTATCGCTGATGTGTCAGATAAGTTAATGAATGCTGGAGTTTGGGGTACTAACTAAATTGTCTTCTGTCTAGTTAAAAAGATTGCCAAAGGCATCAATTATTTTTTAAAGTTTCTTTCATGATTTCTTTATCCAATCTTCCATTACTCTATGTCTTATTTTGGATTCCTGTCTGTATTATAGGAGACCAGGTAGAGGGTATTTCATAATTTACAATTACCATAAATATTCAATGATGAGTTTTAAACTAAGAGCTGCACAGTACAGATTCCTGGCCTTCCCAGGTAATGACTTTCTAGTTCTTGTGGCTGTGAAGCAGCACAATCATGGCGTTTGTCTGGCCTCAAATGGCATGCTTTAATTTGATTAGTTGATTTTCTATTTAAGCTTGGAGGAAGGTCATTTGTCCAACCTTATATTTCTCACTATAACTGCAAAGAATATATCACATAGTAGGTCTTTATAAATAATTTTCAAAGAGATAAGTGAAATAAGGAACATAAAGTTAAATCAAAGAGTGAATTGGTAGTAAGAAATCCTGTTTCAAAGGAGAGTCCAGGTAGAGGACAATATTTGTGAATCAAGCAGGATGCACCCAAAGTAGTGTCATATGGAAACACACACTAGTTTTCACATTCCCTCTGTCATAAATGTATAGCAAAACCCAAAGAAAATTTGCCTTACTGCATATTGAGACATAATAGCATATCGCTATATACTTCAGAGCTCTTACCATCATTTATACGTAAAGAGATTTTGCTTCATCAGCTGATATCATGATGATCAGTAGAATCATTAATAGGAAAAACCAAATACTCCATCAATTTTTGACATCCAGAGCTTTGCAAAATTCTAATTTCTTTAAGATGATTATATTTCATGTTATTTCCCTTATCTTTTAAAAAGAAAAGAAAACATACAACTAGAAAGGATGATGTATGAAGCACAATGATGTAATGATCTATAGGATATACTTCTAAACTGTGACTGGTAGACCCAGCTACCAGGCAGAAAACAGTTGATATGAAGTTCTTTGGGCTTTCACTTTTTTTTTTTTCTATTTTATGCAGTTTATTCCAGTCAGCTTTAATAAAGTCAAGCGTAGTTTTCTTCTTGTCCTACTGAATAAAGTCCCAGTGAATTCTCACAGGTTCTTTTCCTTCCTGCCTGCCAAGGTCAGATATAATGAAAAGCAACATTAAAAAATAAAGCTTTGTACCTCAGATACCTTTGCATTTGTTCTCTCATTTGATAATTATTCCAGAAAGTTGAAAGCTCAGAACTTGTGTCTCTGCCACGGAACTATCATTTAAAAGGCCCCAACATTTCTCAATACCTAAACTATGTCACAAGTTATGCTTGCTTACAGAAACGAAACGGGATTCCCAACCATAAAAGGAAGAGGGTCTAGTGCAGTGATGGCGAACCTTTTGAGCTCGCCGTGTCAGCATTTTGAAAACCCCTAATTTAATTCTGGTGCCGTGTCACATATAGAAATTTTTTGATATTTGCAACCATAGTAAAACAAAGATGTATATTTTTGATATTTATTTTATATATTTAAGTGCCATTTAACAGAGAAAAATCAACCAAAAAAATGAGTTTGCGTGTCACTTCTGACACGCGTGTCATAGGTTTGCCATCACTGGTCTAGTGCAAAGACCAAGGTGCCAAGTTAAAAAAAACCAAGATATTAATGGGGAATGTGAGCAAGACGGACCATGTGCAAAAGGGTAGAGTGCAACAGAAGAATAACTCCACATGCCCAAAAGGGTTCAAACCACTCCCCACCACAGCCTATAAATACAGAAGGCTCCTTCCCACTTGGCAGAAGGTGCACTGCAGCATGAGCTCACCTTTCTCCATGCCTGATCACAGAATAAAGTTTCTGCTCTGCTTTATCATACTTACTCTTTTTCTATTGGCACCAATGCAACTGGGCAAAAACACCTTGGTTTGAGTTCCCTGACTTAAAAGGGTGGGTAACTCCTCCATGTTATCTGACCACAAGGCCCTTTTGGTTCTTTTTCTTGTATCCAATTCATCTTCCCTCTAACCTTTTGTAATACTGATTTTTGAAATTACCCATGTTATACAGAAATACAAAAGGCTTAGGAAAGATGCACATAATTCTTTTCTAGAGTATTTTAACATACATAGTTAGATATTTTAAAAATTATGTTTTGTGTTATAAAATAATATATCCTCTACCTTCATTTCTAAAGCAAGGCAAGAAACTCCCCATTTCATAATAAAATCTTCTGGGACTTTTATTTCATTTTTTTTTGTTGTTTTTACTTTATGCATCAAAAATAACTTAGCAGCAAACAGAAGTTTTACTCTTTTCATTAGCTTTCACCAGTTTCTTTTTTACCTTTCTCTATTTTGGGTATTTATTTTACTTCTTTGTATTTTCTAAAGCAATGTTTTTCAGTAGATTCATTGGGATTAAATCTTAATTGATTTTTGTCTGAAAAAATACTTTTTGTCTTTCTATAGAAATGCTAATTTGGTAAAACATATTTATTTAGGTTCAAAACATTTTATCATAACTTTGAAGATATTTTCCAACTATTTTGTAGAAATCAATACTGCTATTGAGAAATCTGAAGCAGAAATTATACTTTTTTTAACTTGTTTTTGAATTTTGTTTCCTTGGTTGTTTTTCCTCTCTGGAGATATTTAGCTTTCTCCTTATCCCCAGATATTTGAAATTTCATGATGGTTTGACCAGTTCTGTGTCTTTTATAATCATTTGTGTGTCTTTTGGTGAATCTTTCAGCATGAAGGCTTCTAATTTTCTTCAATTCTGAGTTTATTTCCTATTATTTATTTCCTCAATTATATTTTTAATTCTCTTTATTTTCTTCCATTACTCCTATTAGATTGATATAGAAAATTCTGTATGTATACTATTATCTCTTCTCATCATTTTCATCTCTTCTGTACTACATTCTGATATAATCCTCAGTTACTTATTATGCACATGTTTTAGTTCTCTATAGAAAATATAGTCAAAGGGGCTCAAATTTAAACATTGGTTTTCACTGACTTAGGAAGATTCATTCATTTATCCAGTACACACAATTTTTGTATCTCCAGGGTATTAGACACTGCTTGATTCCATGGGAGAAATAAACTGAAACAAGGTAAGGCCTATTCCCTCTAGGAACTTTATCGATTATAAGAAATAAAATAGTGCATGTGTGAATGATGCATAGGAGCAGAGAGGAGAATGAAATAAGACATGGTTAAAGATACAGGAAGAATCAGATCATGAACACTATAAAAAGGAAATTAGATGTTATTTGAAATGTAATGGAAGCAAACACTGGCTTTTTAATTAGGGTAATAATGTGGACTTCTTTATTATTTTTAAGATTTTTCTGCTTATCATGAGAAAATAGATAAGTGGAAATAGGACACTATTGTAGGAGGAGAAAAGCAGGGTGAGGTTAGGATTTATGCGTTGGTGCGGTAGATGGAGAGAAGTGGACAGATGTGAAATATATTTAGGAGATACACATGTCATGACTTGTTAATGAACTGAATATAGAACATAAGAGAATGATATGTCAAATATATTTTTTGAGATTTTGCTTACAACACTGGAGCTCCAAGGAGGTTTGGGTTACAATATAATTTTAGAAATCATTTTTACCATTTGAATAGGAGTTTAAAAGAAAAAAACTTAAAATGAGGGATAGATTGTAGGGAGACAGGACTAGTAAGGACTGTAGACCCAGTGCTTTGTGTAGTGAAAAAAAAAAATACCAGTTAAAAAATATTTGTGAAACGATTAATTAAGATTTCTACCTAAAAGGAGGAACTGAATAATGGAGAGAGCATTCTCTAGTCATTATTTAAAAGTAAAATATATGGACTAAACATCACTTCCCAATAAGTACTTCAATCTATATATATAAAAGGCTAATATGCTACGTGTCCGACTGTCCAACCAGTCACTATGACATGCACTGACCACCAGGGGGCAGATACTTGATGCAAGAGCTGCCGTGATGCACAATGGCCTTTTACAGAGAAACGGCACTGAGGACTTGGTGCCCACAAAGCAACACTTGACTTTCCCGAAGTGGGACACAGGCCCCGCCCACCACCTGGAGCAAAAGCCCACCAAATCACAGCCTACGGGCACCAGGTAAAGTCGTCACATAGCAACGCCTGGCTTCCTCTCCCTAGCAACTAGCCTCCTTACAGTTTCTTCATCCCAGGAATACGACTTGCTTTATAGGCAGGTAGAAACATTTCACACTTTAACCAAATATCTGTGAAGCATTTTCACGTGCCTCATCTCATGTGATCCTCACAGAAGTCCTGGAGTACTTAGATAAGAGACTAGGTGGGATCCTATTTTCTTTTCATTAGCTGGAAAATGGAGATTTAGAAAGCTTAGAAACTTGACCCGGCTGAAAAAAAGTAAGAAATGGTGGACCTTGAAAATGACTTCAGGTTTTCTCACTGCGCAGAATATAGTCAAATACTGCTGCAGTTAAATATTTTACCCTTTGTTCTCCCTGCATGATCTACAATAATAACCTGCTTCTTGTTGATATTTACTGCTGTATTGCTGACAATTACCTGAAAGAGAAGTTTAGATGCTTCACTGGGTTGGAAAAAGTTTAGCTAAATCAGAAAGCAGGTCTAATTAAGCAACTTTATTCTATGGCTATAAAAGGCTAAGTTGACTTGCACATCCACAAGACATATAAAGCTCTCACTGACGTCAATCGCATGTGTGTGTTTTGATCTGTCATTGTAGATCGTAAATTTGGTTGACACTTTTATTATAGAGAAAGGGTGAATGGCTATATTAAAATATTTCTTCTAATTAATTTCCTTTCAATGTGCACAAATTTGTGCACCAGGCCACTAGTTAAAAATAACGTGTCTCAGCTATAAGTTGATAACTTGACCTCACAATATTAAGTACTAGTATTTTCAAATAAATATGGTTCCTGTAAATGAATTTTGCCAGTACATAGTCATGCCTGGATTATTTCTTCTGTAACTTAATTTTATTGTCTTTGGGGGCCGAGGGGGGGGGTGGGGAGGCAGATTCTAATGTATAGGGAAATAATTGAAGACACAGGGTCACTTTTAACTATTGGTCCTTCTACCATCCTCCAGTCTCCTGGATTCTGATTAATGTAAAGAAAGGGACCTGTTGCAGAGACACATGTGAAGACACAAGAGCTTAAGGTGGAATTACGGAGTATGCTAACTCAGCTCTACTAGTAGGTATTTTACTATTTTCCCAGACCTCTTTTATTGTCCTACGTCTTCTGTCTTTCTAAGGTCTTTAACATAATAACCTGTATTTCCAAATATTAAACACTTAGATTCTTCAAAATTCTATGTCTGAAAAAAAATTCTTATTCTAGTCAAAGTACTATTGGTAAATAATATATTCTCCCAGAAACCAGTTGTGTTCTTCTTCATGGAAGTGTACATTTTAAGGTTAGTTTAGAAGTCTGTCTTAATGGTGAGTACCATCAGATAAAATGAAACATCTGCGTAATTCATCTTTAGAAGAATATAGTATACTTAGTCCATAACATTTTCCTTGTTTAAACGATTATTAAGAACTGAAAACATGCAAGATAAAATATTAAGTACCAGAGCGAATGCACATCTCAAAATCCATAACCATGTTTATTGTATAATAAGTGCTCAATAAACATTTCCAGATTAATTACATCAGCAAATGAATAAATACACTAGTTCCTCTCCAGTTTAAAAGGAACTGAAACTCTTCTAGTAGAATAATTTTTATTTGAGAAAATCTTCTATTCTTATTCTGACATGATCTCTGTGTTTAACAGACTGTAATTTAGTTTTAGAAATGTTCAAACTATTTACCAGAAAAATGAATTTTGAAATATTAGAGTTGTTGAATGGTTTTGAGGGAAATAGTTGTAGTATCAAAGGCGCTGCTGGCACTTGTGTTGGGAAGTCTGTTAGAAGATGGTGGATAGTAGGATTGTGATGGGAAGGGAAAAGGAAATGGGGCTAACTACCAGAAGAATGTAATAGATGCATTTGTAGATTTATCACTGCCGTTACTGCCTTGTTCAGTCTAACATATAGCATATATAGTTGAGCATATTTTATTAAGAAATAAAATATTATAGATACATGCAAAAAAGTGAATCTACACCACTTTCTTACAATATATACAAGAATAAATTTAAAAATGGATTAAAGACTTAAATGTTAGACTTGAAACCATAAAACTACTAGAAGCAAACATAGGCAGTAAAATCCTTTAAAATAAAAGGCTAGTATGTAAATAGACCAAATGGCAGAACAACTGAACACTGAACAACCGGTTGCTATGACATGCGCTGACCACCAGGGGGTGTGCGTGGGACATGGCAGGTGTTGGCAGAAGGCAGCAGAGCACGGAACATGGCAGGCATTGGCCACAGTGAAATAGTGGAGCAGGTGAGTTGAGGGGGCCAGACCAAGGTGGGGCCCTGGTCACTGTCATCTAGGCGAGCCTCTGGTGGTTACTGAAAATTATTTACTACCTCATGCCACAGTCCTGCCCAGTGCTCCCACCCACTGCCAGCACCTGGCTTCAGCCCTGATCACTTGGCACTGTCAGCGGGAGCCGGCAGCTGTCAGCCCCAATCATCCCTGAGGGCTTCTCCACCTCCCACTGCTCCTGAGAGGCGATTGGGGCAGCAGCCACCACTTGCACCCGCTGATGGCGCTGGCTCCGCTCACACCCACAGCTGGCGCTGGCCCCAGTCACTCCGCACCCTCAGTGGGTATGAGCAGGGCCAGTGCCATCAGCGCATGGGAGCGATGGTGGTAGGAGCGGGGCTGCCAGGAGACAGGGAACCTGGAGCTATGGCAGAAGGGGCCAGGCAGGGGCAGGGAGGATGGGCCAAGCCCCCCACCAATGTGCCCATGGCAGCCTCGCAGCCCAGAGTTCTTTTTAAGGTGCACAAATTCGTGCACTGGGCCTCTAGGTTCAGATATTTCTCCTAGCAATAATTTATCTGATATATCTCCTCAGACAAAAGAAACAAAAAATTTTTCTTCATCAAACTAAAAAGGTTTTTGCACAACAAAGGAAACCATCAACAAAATGAAATACAACCTATTAGAATGAGAGAAGATATTTACCAATGATATATCCAGTAGGAGGTTAATATCCAAAATATAGAGGGAACCCATATAAATTAACACCAAAACAAACAGTCTAGGAGAAGACATGAACAGGCGTATCTGCCAAGAAGACAAACAGATAGCCAAAAGACATGAAAGATTCTCAACATCAGAAATCATTAGGGAAGTGCAAATTAAAACCACCATAAGATATCACCTCCTGCCCTTCAGAATGGCTATCATCAATAAATCAACGAACAGGTGTTGTCAAGAATGTAGAGAAAAGAGAATCCACAGATACTGTTGGTGGGATTGTAAATTGATGCAGCCTCTATGGAAGGTGGTTTGGAGGTTCCTCAAAAAATAAAAACTAGGATTACCATATGATCCAGACATTCCACTTTTGGGTATTTATCTGAGGAAATCCAAAACACTAATTGAAAAAGATATATGCACCCCTATGTTTATTGCAGCTTTTTCTACAATAGCCAAGATGTGGAGTCAATCCAAGTGTCCGTAAATAGATGAATGGGTGAAGAAATGGTGCATGTATACAAAGCAATATTACTCAGCCATAAAAAATGAATAAAATCTTGCCATTTGTGACAACATGAATGGACCTAAAGTGTATTATGATAAGTGAAATATGTCATAGAGAAAAAGATAAATATTATATTACACTTATATGTGAAATCCAGAAAACAAAATAAACAAATGAATTACAAACAAATTCACAGATACCGTGAACAAATTGATGGTCACCAGATGGGAGGGGAATTGGAAGGATGGGTGAAAAAAGTGAAGGGATTAAAAAGTAGAAATTGGCGCCGAAACCGGTTTGGCTCAGTGGATAGAGTGTCGGCCTGCAGACTAAAAGGTCCCAGGTTCGATTCCAGTCAAGGGCATGTACCTGGGTTGCGGGCACATCCCCACTGGGAGATGTGCAGGAGGCAGCTGGTCGATGTTTCTCTCTCATCAATGTTTCTGACTCTCTATCTCTCTCCCTTCCTCTCTGTAAAAAATCAATAAAATATATATAAAAAAAGTAGAAATTGGCAGTAATAAAAATAGTCACAGAGATTTAATGTACAGCATAGGGAATATAGTCAATAATATGGTAATAGCTATTATGGTGCCAGGTGATACTAGATGTATCGGGGAGATCACTTTGTAAGTTATATAAATGAATAAATTTGTGCCACCTGAAACTAATGTAATATTGTATGTCAATTGTAATTTAAAAAATAAAAAAAAATAAATTAAAGGTTGATTTCTAAAACATATTATATTACCATATGATCCAGCCATTCCACTTTTGGGTATTTATCTGAGGAAATCCAAAACACTAATTTAAAAAGATAAATAAATTAAAGGTTGATTTCTAAAACATATTATCTTTCCATCACTGGCTATTAATAATGGAGTAGAAACCTGTGATTCAAATGAGATAAAATCACAGTTGTTTTAGGTTTTCTAGAGAACCTTGGGATATTTTTTCCTGATAGGTACACATCTTTGATTACATATCTACAAGGAAGATAAAAGTAGATAATAAATAACTGTTTAGTTTATAAATTGGATAAACAAAGTACTTTCTTATGTATCTGGAAATGCAAATATCACTGTATAGTTTTAAGCATTTTTTAAAAATAGATTTTATTGATTTTAGAGAGGAAGGGAGAGGGAGAAAGAGATAGAAATATCAATGATGAAAGAGAATCATTGATTGGCTGCCTTCTGCGTGCCCCCTCCTGGGGATGGAGCCCGCAACCCAGGCATGTGCCCTTGGCCAGAATCGAACCTGGGACCCTTCAGTCTGCAGACTGACTCTCTATCCATTGAGCCAAACCAGCTAGGGCGTTTTAAGCATTTTTAAAATCCCATTATTGTTGAGTATGTAAGGAAGATGCTAATATTAAAATTCTATCAAATCACCTAACTTGAAACTGGAAATCCCTGTGGCCCTCTTTGTATAATTTACCACCATGAAATAGTAAGAATTCTTGGGTGTTAAACTAGATCATATGATATGTACTATAATTTGTGATTCTGATATTGGCAGTTGAAAATATGTTTCACATTCTTGCCTTGAAATTATCTATAAAAGCCAAGATAGTGCTTAGTTATTACTCGTGAGTACATTTGATGCATTTATAATAATAGTTGACCTCTTATATAACCAAAATTTTTTTTGCAAATGTATTCCAGAAGAGCAACAGTCCAAATACTTTTTGAGACCTTTAGGATTGATACTTGCTGCTTTGGATAAAAAAAAAAAAAAGTACATTCTTAAAGCTACTTAGATATGTTCCAAATATATATTTTCAATCTAGTCTCCTTCCCATCAAAGACTATTGGCTTTTGATAAATGCTTTCCTGATTTATTCTTCAATCACAAGAGCTACAAAAATCCCCATCTGCCACTTTGATATTTTTGCAACAGTCTGAATATAACAGAGAATGTGGACACTTGCTTTGCCTATGCAGTTAATGTGTATGCCCTATTTTCTAATAAAGATTTAATGTCTTATAGATAGTGAATAAATTTGTCGACAAAAATATATACACGACAGTTTGTATATATTTAAACACAAATGCACTCTACTTAAAATAACCAGTAAACCAGCACTGCCTCATAAGGGCAACAGCTGGTGGGGTGGAAATACTAGAAAGAACATAATCTTCATAGTCAGTCAGAACTGGGTGCAAACAAGATACCTAAAACTCACTTCCCTGATGAACTGGCTAAGGAGACAAGTCGTACTGTAGTTCACAGCAGTGTCAAGAAAAGAGAAAAGCTAAGTTCAAAGTCCCCAATTCCTTCAGTCATTGAAGACACACTACATGGCCTCAAGTAGAAGCTCAAATGCTAATATATGAGCATATATGTTAGACAAAGAAGTGTTAGGGCCTAGGTAGGATGAGTACGTACAAGGCTCTTTTATGGAATTTATATTAGATGTTTTACTCCCTAATTAAACAGGTTTCCCGGTTAAAGATTTTGAAAACCCTAGCCTATGCCCCAGAGAGAGCTTTTGTGCTTCCCAAATACCCGCAAATAGGACTCTCGCATATTTATCTTAGTATTAAGTTCAAATCTGAGCCAGACCTCCAACTGCCTATCATCTTTCTCAGGAAAGGACCCATGCTTTTAATTCTAAGTAAATAATGGCCATAAGACTGAAATCCTCTCCCTGTGTTCGTTCTTGTAAACTAATAAGGACACGGCTTGCGTGATATTGATTTCTCCACAGTTTTATTTCACCTGCCAGTGGTCAACCCCTCTAATCACGTTTTGGACCTAAACTTACCACCTTTCCCAGGGATCATGTATCTGTAGTCTCCCCTTGTTCCTGCGTAGTCAATAGCTCCCATTTCCTTAACTTGTCTATAAGCATATCAGCTTCTTTAAATACAATTAAAAATAAACATAAAATGTTCATAAGAGGAAAAATTGATAAACTGATCTCACAAAAATATTTTTCTCTGCAAAGATCCTGGTAGAGGACACAAGGAGAAGCTAAAGAGCGGGACAAAAAAATTTTAAACCACATGTCTAGCAAAGGACTATTACCTAGAATATATAACTAAACCAACAATAAAATAAATAATCTAATTAGAAAATGGGCCTGGCTATGAACCATAAAGTGACACAGAGTAAAAGCTTGATATTATCACTGTGAATGCAAATGATCTTCCAAGATTAAAATAATATGAGGGTAGATAATAAATATGGAAGACAGAAAATAATTTAATTTTATGCTAATTGGTTTGCTAGTGTGGAGAACACATAAAAGGGATTAAAACAACTCAAATTTATTTTAAAAATTCAAATGAAGGGAAATAGAAATCACAGGTGAATATGGCCCACTGTGTTCCAGGACAGGTCATGAAATTTAAAACTCAAAGATAAAGACAGACTTTTTGAATTATCTAGATACATAAATTTAGTTACATAGTAGTTGGAAACATCAGGGTACACTCCTCTTTCTCAACAGTAATATACAATACCGATGCCAATAGAATAATGTCAACACAGTTCTGAAAGTGAAACTGTTGAACCCAATGATGTTATTCCCTACATTCTAACAGCATCCCATCTGAATCATGATCTTCACCTCTTTCACTTGCTTCACCAGTAGGTTTCTCCACTCCATGGTGGGGAATACCTGTGGACCTTCTCAGAATTCAGAAGTTTAATGGATAGCTCAGAGATGTGGGTTCACCCTCAGCTATTTGGTGATGGGAGCAGGAACAAAAATCCCTATCTCCTTTATTCTTTGGGTGAATGATTCTGAAATACATTCTAAACAGCTTCATAGAAAGTCCCTTCCATCTCCGTTTTGTCTCAGCAGCCCTCCATTCTCTGGGATTGCTGGTCAAAATAAACTGCTTCACTCTGTAAAGTACCTAATTGTCTCACTTCTATGCTATACACCCGAAACGAATACAAAATAATGTTGGATGTAAACTACTTGAAAAATAAAAATTTTAAAAATAAATAAATTGCTTCACACAAGGTCTTTTTCTCCAGTTCTGCTTTCCAGAGGGAACTCTGGCTAAAACACTTCATAATAGTAAAGTTTCAAATAAGGTGCAAAACAAATACCCAAAATGATATTTTGAACTGAATTACTCACTAGTCAGATATTGCTAAAAACACTGTTGCTGAGGTAAGGCCTGTAGTGTAAACCCATGGGATTCTACAGATTCATGACTGTTACGAGGTAGGCAGGGATGCTGTGCCCATGAGAGTAAAGCATTGGCCTATGTGGGAGCTGTGCCCTTGAATGTTACAAGGTCAAGGATAAGTATAAGGATTGTGGCGTTACCTACCTTAATGCTTTGAAGGCCTTAAGAAAAATAAAAGAACAAGCTTAGGTGAGGCAATTATTAACCCAAAGCATTCTGTGAAATTGAAAAGACCTCAGGTATTAATTGTAAGGGTGGTAGAATCTCAAATGACACAAAGGATGAGACCTTGATATTTGGATAAATAAGCCTGATATTCTTAAACCTCTCCTCCTCAGACTCCCCCATACACTCTGGGCTATTAGAAGCAGCTCCCCGCTCATCTTTATAAGCAAGCAGCCTTGTATTGTCTAGAGACACTACAAAGACCTCACATGAGGAAGGGGTCATGCAAGATGAAACATTCTCAAGACCCTCCCTTTGTCCCCTCTCTGCTTGTAGCGATAGCACAACTCAAGCATGGGATGTATTTTCTACTCTGAGTGAAAACAGCAAAATTTATTCACACAAAAATTCTAAGATTTGGTTTATGTGTACTGGCAGAAACAAGCAAAGTGGATCTTGAGGATGTTGGACTAGGATTACAGTATGCCTAGACAGGGGATACTGTCTTGACATATGAGTACTATTCTGGACATAGGATGTGTTCTGGTAAGCAGATGTGGAACTGTCCTGAGTTATATTAGTTAACTATTGCTGTGTAACCAATTGCCCCCAAAATAGCAGCTTATAGCAGCACACTTTTATTATCCCAGTTTCAGTGGGTCGGGAGTCTGGGCATGGCCTAGGTGGTTCCTCCACTTCCGGTCTCACAGGCTGCAATCAAGGTGTTGACTGGGGCTGCAATTTCATCTCCAGGTTTGACTAGAGAAGGATCTTTTCCTAAGTTTATGTGATAGTTGGCAGAATTCACTTCCTTGTGGCCTATCGGGTTGAGGGCCTGCTTTTTGTTGGCTGACCGCCAGCAACTGCCCTGTTTCTTGACATATGTCTCTCCATAGAGCAGCTCACAACATGGCTGCTTACTTCATCTAAGCCAGCGAGAGAGTAAGAGAGTCTCCTAGCAGGATGGGTTACAATGCCATGTAACATGATAACAGAAATGTACCCCATTATCAAAGTCATAATTTATTGGTTAGAAAGCAAATCATAGCTTCTGCCCACACTCAAGTGGAAGGGATTACAAAGAGCAAGAGGAACAGGAGACAGGGGTATTTAGGGGCCATCTTAGCATGTCAGTCACATTACTACACTGCTGGGAGGACTCTTGAAGCTTGCTCTCTGACCTCAGGTAAATGAGAAGCTGCTGAAACTATGACAAGTTGGAATAAATTTCAGAAGACTTGGGAAGGTGGGGATATAGAATGAATTTAACATGTGAGATTGGAGATCCCACCACCTGACTGTGCTCCACAGAGAGACACTCTGTTCACTAAAGCAGTAAGAAAGGAGTTCCTGATGGGGGGTGGCTAATTCTCTGTGCCCCCCTGTAGGACTGGGCTCCCCAGTATCAAGGGGGAGCAATGGCAAAGCCAGATAGAAGCACTAAACAGAGAGACCCGAGCTAGATATGATTTCTATCAAGGGCAGCAAGACACCTATTTAATTTTTTGTACTGAAAAAGGGCATATAAATCTTTGAGAGATTTTTAGCCCAAAATGTCCCTATGTTTTTTCTTTGTGTCTGATTTAGCAGGTGGTCACACATCAAAAGTAGACTGGGGTAACAGGATTGAACTACACATCAAAAGTAGACTGGAGTAACAGGATTGAACTACATTTTGGAAACAGTTGTGATATAAGATATTGGATATGGATTTAGAGTGATTCTGACCTTGAGAACGTTGCTTACACTTGTTAAACCTCAGTTTTTGCAGTGTGTAAAATGCTCCTTTGGTGTCACACATTATTCTAGCAACTGGTGATAATGTTGCGCTACAGATTTGCTGGATCCCTGATGTGCCGCATGCCAATGGAGGATACAGAGACTGGGAAAAGTGTAAAAGTATCTATAATACCTTCCTGGCAAGTGTCCTGAAGAAAAAAGCAGGGTGAGAGGATAGGGAGTTATGAGCACTGCTATAGATAGAATGGTCAAGAAATCCTTCATGAGTGGGTGGCATTTGAGCAGACCTGAATAAAATGCAAATGTCCTCTGACTTCTAGGAGACAGCAGATACAAAGGCCCTGCACAGAGAACGTGCTTGGTGTATTTCAGGCATCATGAGAGGCCAGCTGGCTGCTGCTCAGGGCAACAGTGAGAGAGGGGTCAGGAAATAGGGTCACAGAAGAAGCCAGAATTCAGTCCATTCAGATCATTATTTTGAAGATTAAATCAGATATTTGTAATATTTTTGGCACACAGTGGTGCCCAGCACAAGGGGCCAACTTTAGTTTTTACTTCATCTGAAACAAGCATATGTTGGGAATTTTGAAGAACCAAGTTGAGGTTTCCTAAAAGTATAAATTGAATTCTGTAACACATGGACATGTAACAACTTTAAAAAAACTACAACTCTGCAATATAATCTGATTATTTATATA
>NW_006285040.1:2490559-2495200 GCF_000327345.1 Myotis davidii
TATTCTATGTAAAACTGGTAAAGAGACTAATAAAGTGTTTTATAGATAAGGCCTACAGACTGAACACTCTTTTCAATAGAGTAAAATAATTTTTTAATATAATCCTTGGTGTTTCCAACCAGAAGGATCTTAATTACAAAAGATGCTCACCAGCAGGGTTATTGGAAGACAGAGTAGCTGGAAATGAAGAAGTTGCTGGAGTCACTGAAGGCCACTTTGCATTCAACAAGCTTTGATTAAGAGAGAAATCATCATGTCACAGGTCAAACAAATATCAGATCAAACAAGTCAGGAATGCTGGGTGTGGTAGGCCAAGTGTGGTTCCAAAGACGTCAACTACCTTATCCCCAGCACCTTTGAAAAGGTTCCCTTCTATGGCCAAAGGGCCTTTCAAATGTGATGAAGTCAAGGATCTTGAGATGGGGAGACTATCCTGGATTTCCCAAGTGGGCCAATGTAATCACATGACTCTTGTAAAAAAGGAAGATAGGGGGGTCAGAGAGAGAAATGGCACTACGCTGCATTGGTAGTTTTGAAGATGCAAGATAAAGCCACGATTCCAGGAATTCTGGCAGCCTCCAGAAGCTGAAAAGACTAAGAAATGATTTTTCCCCTGGAGCCTCCCAAAGGGATACAGGGCTGCTGACACTTTAATTTTTAGCCCAGTGAGACCCATGTTGGGCTTCTGATATTCAGAACTTTAAAATAAGAAATGTGTGTTGCTTTAAGCCACTAACTTTGTGGGAATTTGTTAGAGCAGACATAGGAAGCTAATATACTAGGGTATAGAAGGCAACAGTTCATCGGAGAGTATTATATTGAAAAGAGGTGGTATAAAGAAAAAGCCCAAATCAAGTCCTGTGAGGACTTCAGAATGAATATATCTGAATTAATCATTATTTGGAATTACATGAATATATTTATATTAATTAAAGGGAAGTAAATAGATATAAAGAATTAAAAATATACGATTTCTATATGTAGAGAAAGTGCCGATGTAAATTTTCTCTACCTTACAACTCCACCCGAGGTGCAACTCAGTAAAAGAATGAAGGAAAACAACAATAACATCAAAAACAACAACAAATCTATAGTATTATAATATATTCAAATTTTCCCTATTTTTCTTACCCAATAAATACCATCATCACTCAAAGACAAAGTTGTTTTCTTCCATTTATTTTTATATGTGAAAAACTTTGGTGTGATATCTATCATCTAATTTTAAATCAAATCAACGTTGGATATATGGATTAGCTGCAAAAATTAAATAACAGAAAATTGACATACCATTATTGTGACAACTTTATTCTAGAAGACGTAAGGACTCATCCTATATAATAAAAGCCTAATATGCAAATTGTCCCCTTGACTAGGAGTTCAACCAGGAGTTCGACCAGGGTGCAGGGCCAGCCTGCCAACCCCCATGGTCCCTTTCCCTAGCCAGACCCACCCCTGATCAGCCCACCACCCTGGTCTGGGGTGGGGCTTCCCCACCACCACCCACGGCCCCAAGCCCAGCCAGACCATCCTGATCGGGGGCAGGCCGGCCAGACCCCACCCATGCACGAATTCATGCACTGTGCCTCTATTTCATAGTATAGCCATTGATTTAAAGAAGTATTGAACCTAGCTGTTTCAGCAATAACTTATAGAAGGTTGCAAATTAGTGTGAACTTATCTCTTTCTAAGTCTATATTTCAGTTCGCAAAATAGACAACTCTTAAATATCTATTCTTTCTTTCATCTTATAACTACTATGTTTTTATCATGTGACTTGCAGTCTGACAAGTAAGAGGAGATATCTAAATACATAATGATTTATGGTTCCTATTGAAGAATCTTAATTTATAATTTATTTGTTTATATAGCATGTGTAAAAATACTAAATTTATTTTAGTCCTTCCTATTCCTTTCTCTTGTTCAGTTTCCTTTTACATTTTGCTATTTTCACTTTTTTCTACTTTTCTCTTTCCCCTACTTTTCTTTATCTTTATAACTATTTATTAAATGTAGAATATATGTGATGGATACCAGTTTACCTCATAAAGTGACCTATACTGAAGGATTTTATTACTAGAGAACAAGAAGGGTATATACATAACAAATGCTTTTTAACATTTTTTAAATGTCAAGAGAATGACACCAATAATTTATAATTCTTTTGGTTTTTCCTGTTCCACTGATTCCTTTATGTCTCATTTTCCACAGATTGTAGAAAATGATTATCAATATGATGCAGGAGGAATATAAGCTTTAAATGCAATAGTTCTTTTTGTGTTCCTTACATTAACTGATCATGATAAACCTATCCCCACAAATTCTGTCCTTTTTGTTAGAAAGCCAGTGTAGTCCAGTACATTAGCCAGAGATTATTCACTGTGTATAAAGGACAGGATGTGGGTTACAGGTGCAGGATGTGAGTTACAGGTATGCCAATATATTGGTCCCTTCAACCCTCAAGAGAGCTGGTAGGATTTTGCCATTAAAATCCCTGTTAACTACCTCAGATTACCATTCAAAAAATAACATTTTCTATGTATGTCATGATATGAAAACTTACACTGTGACACTAGTAAATAAAGTATTTTTGCAGTCCACACTAGTTAGCCAGTACAAAAATTTACTTTTACAATTTTATCTGAAAATGTGCAATTGGTAACATTGGGGCTTTCCTTCTCCCTATCCTCTTCACAAATTAGGACCTCAGAAAAAAGCCAGACACATTATCAGTATTCAAGAATAAGTTTGGCCAGGCTGTGGTGGCTCAGTGGTTGAATGTCAACTTATGACCAGGATGTCACAGTTTGATTCCTGGCAGGGCACAGGCCCAGGTTGTAGACTTGATTCCCAGTGTGATGTGTACAAGAGGCAGCAGATCGATGATTCTCTCTCATCATTGATGTTTCTATCTCTTCCTCTCCATTCCTCTCTGAAATCAATAATAATCAATAATATATATATATATTTAAAAAGAATAAGTTTGAATTTTCCTTTGAAATATACTAATCTTTAATTAATATATGAATAGTTATACTTTTAAAAGTATTTGTATTCCTACCAAACAAAAATATGAGGTATCTGCATTTATTCAGGTTTATATTGTATCTCTCAAAAATTTTTGTTCTCTATATAGATCACAAAATTTCTCATTACTATTAACCTACAATATTATATTTTCCTATTAAATTTGACTTGTTTTTAAATTTTATAGTGGTCACTATTATTAAACAAAAATATTAGTGTCTATTTTTTTCTTTTATATTACAATATTACTTAATCTTGTAATTCTGGTGGACTTTCTGTTGTTCCCTTACATTTCCCAGTGTTCATACTCAATGGGCAAAAACTAAAACCATTTCTCCTAAGAACAGGAACAAGACAGAGATGTACACTTTCACCACTCTTATTCCACATAGTATTGGAAGTGCTAGCCATAGAGATCAGACAAGAAGAAGAAATAAAAGGCATCAAAATTGGAAAAGAAGTAAAACTGTCATTATTCATGGATGACATAATACTGTACATAAAAATGCTAAAGACTCCATCAAAAAACTATTAGACTTAATAAATAAATTTGGCAATGTAGCAGGATATAAAATTAACACCCAGAAATCTATGACTTTTTTATACAACAATAGTGAATTCACAGAAAGAGAAACAACAACAACAACAAAAAACTTAACCAAGGAGGTAAAAGACCTGTACTCAGAAAACTACGGGACATTGAAAAAAGAGATAGAGGAAGACATAAACAAATGGAAGAATATACTATGTTCATGGAATCGTAGACTCAACATCATTAAAATGTCCATACTACCCGAAGCAATCTATAGATTCAATGCAATCCCTAGGAAAAGACCAATGGCGTATTTCACAGACTTAGAACAAATTCTCCAAAAATTCATCTGGAATAAAAAAAGACGCCAAATAGCCACAGCGATCCTGAGAAAGAACAAAGTTGTAGGGATCACAATAACAGATATCAAGCTATTTTACAAAGCCACTGTTCTCAAAACTGCCTGGTACTGGCACAAGAACAGACATATAGATCAATGGAACAGAACAGAAAACCCAGAGATCAGCCCAAGTCATTATGTTCAGTTGATATTTGACAAAGGAGGCAAGAGCTTACAATGGAGTCAAAACAGTCTCTTCAATAAATGGAGCTGGGAAAATTGGTGAGATACATGCAAAAACAAAAAAAGAAACTAGACCACCAACATACACCGGACCCCAAAATAAACTCAAAATGGATAAAAGACTTAAACATAAGATGGGAAACCATAAAAATCTTAGAAGACCCCATAGGCAGCAAAATATCAGAAAATATGTTGTAGCAATATCTTTACTGATACAGCTTCTATGGCAATGGAAACTAAGGAGAAAATAAACTAATAGGACTACATCATCTGCACAGCAAAGGAAACCATCAATAAAACAAGAAAGCCCACTGCATGGGAGAACATATTTGCCAATGATCTCTCTGGTAAGAGTTTAATCTCCACAATTTACAGGGGACTCATACAACTTAACAAAAGGAAGATAAACAACCCAATCAAAAAATGGGCAAAGGACCTAAATAGAGACTTTTAGAAAGAGTTCTACCAGAAGGCCAAGAGACATATGAAAACATGTTCA